>NC_084667.1:6845000-7170000 GCF_028389875.1 Rhea pennata
CCGCAGGAAGTGTTGATAATATTTCTCTGAAAAACACCAGACCTCAGTGGCCACTGGTAGACAGACTAAAGCTGCCTCCTCTCTAACAACCTGTTACCTTGCTGCAGGTGTTTAATCCATCAAAATGGATTTTTAGTACAACATGGGGTACAGAGGGCTGTGCAGATTGCTGTCAGAATAACCTTTTTACAATACAGCTTGCCATACATGTGACAACTTTCTGTGTTATTTTCAATAGTGTTCCCCCCTTCCACCCCTTTGGCTTTGCATTTTAAATATGTAAAGCCAAGAAAAATACATTGGTATTCAAGAGCTCAGAAAGTCTTAAGTTCTGCATGTTGATTGATGTTACATTGCTTATTTTCTTGAGATGATTTTTAGGCTGTGATGGTGATTTTCTCAGTAAGTTTTTGGTAACTTAGGAAATGGAGATAAATGAGGGCTCTGCCATGGTCTAAGCAGAAAGACATTTGCCCTTCCACCTGTAGGGTATCTTTTGATAGGAAAAAAATCTACAAGCAAGAGAGGAGCACCCAGACATTTTTGGTTCTTATAACTGTGATTATCTTGTAGGACACATTTCCAAAGGTTGCATATTCAACTTCTACAATTTTTATTATTGAATGCATAATCAACCTTTGTACGAAGACAGAGATCTTTTCTCTCATGCAGCTAAGTATTCTAATCATAAGCAAAAAAGTCATGCTTCTGCCCTGTGAATCTTGAATTCTCTTTGAAAACTGGCTCGGTTTCAATACAGCAGAGAATAACTATATGCAGAGATTCATTTGCAATTTAGACTCTCACTTAGGTGGGTTTGGATACTTATTGGTGAGGCAGCAATTGAAGTGAGGTCAGCTACATCCAGAGTACTTTCCAGTTAATTCATATTTTTTAAGGGAAAAAAAACATTATCTTTGTTTCAAGAAAATGTATTTGGTAGTTATGTTTCATGCACACTGGCTATGAGCACTCAGAGTGACTCTCACACCTTTGAGAGACTATAAGCAGATTCAGATTAAACTTCAGTAGTTGGTCAGTCCTTCCAAGGTGGCTGAAGAGCTGCAGAACTTTAGGTATGTAAATATTTTGCTACTGAAAACTTTGGTGCAAAGAAGCTTAATGGCTTTTCAAAGACTAATAGGTCCACGTTCTTAGACTTAGTTGCGTAAGCTCCGTATCCAAATATATTTCTGTGTCTAACTACCATTGAAAATCTTGACCCAAATATTTCGCTGCTTGCTGGGTGGCACATTCCATTTCTTTTCTGTTCTTGCTCTATAATTCTTCAGGATGAAAATAGAATCAGTAGATTAAGAGAGTCATTTCTGACAAGCCTTAAATCTAATGGAATAAGCCCATAGAAGAAAAGCAGTTAGCTGCGGTGAGATTGCAGGCTCTTTCCATTGTGCTTGGGTATTACAGTAGCAGATAATAAATTCTGAAGACTATCTGATAAAGAAATGTTCTCCTTTCTTGTAAGAATAGCCTTGATTAATTTGAATGGGATTGGTATGGTAGGTAGGTAAGTTCAGACCTAGCTAGATTTGTTTTCAGTGGTAAGTTTATCATAGAGTTGCACTGCAGAGTAGAATGCTACAAAAACTGCAGTGCTGCGTACTTTTCTCATTTTCCAGTTTGGGTATTTAAGCTTCTATGACTTTTTCTAGTGCCAGAAAGGATACATGTATATTAAGGTCATACTCATTGCAGAATCATATTTTTTTCCTAGTTTCAAAAATCTTTTAATGTCGAATTTGAAGCTTATTGTACTCTGACTTCAGATTACATGTTTGATTCTTTCTATTTGCATGCATAACAGCTAGACTCAATTCACACAGAAATGACTGATATTTACCCAGGTAATGTGCATCAGCTTTTTCAATTGTACCATCAAAGGAGATCAAGCAAAAGTGTAAAATGGGGAAATAAACCTAACATTTTCAGATATGGTTAAAAAAGCGATCAAGCTAAAAGTAATATGTTATTCAGCATTTGCATATATTTAATGTGATCCTTAATCTGGTCAATGTTTCTGAGGAAGGTTTATGTATCATGTAAATTCCTCTTTACTTAATATGTATCCAACTTCTGTGTCTAAAACAGGTTTCTGTCTCTTAAAGATATAGCATAAGAGAGTGATGTACTCCATTATTTTCTTTATTTACAAAGTTTTTTATTCTCTATAATATCTGAGAAAAAAGAAAGCTCCATTTTAAAAATAGAAGTCCATTTACCCTGGAATATCATCAGTAGAATTAGGCAGTTCTTAGTCACCCCCAAATCCCTGTCCATTTTGCATCTGGGCGTTCATACATATAAGTGATTAAAATATCTACGTGTCTTATTCTTAAGAATTTTTTTGATGGGTAAGATGCATGGGAAGAGAGGAAATGTTTCACTCTCCTGGTTTTGGGTCACAGGACTGGCAACTAGGAAAGACAATCTTTACTTGTATGACAAAATCATACTTTAAGCTTAGATGTTTCCAAACAATTCATGTTGGAGTGGGGAATGTGGCGAGTTAATTCATGGGTTAATTCATGAAATGTGTGCAGAAACACACTGTTTGAATTCACAAATATCTATGAATATAGAAGAAAACATAGGCCTTGTAGCCTGTACAGCTAGTTCATACGACTTTTCTGAATATTTCTGCTGTAAGCTAATTTGAAAATCTGACAAAACTTAAGTAAATCAGTTATTCCAGTGCGAAATGATTAAATATCCGTACTTCCTAACAAACCTTTGCACTACATAGCCACTTAGCTATAAAATCTAGACATATATATTAACTACCAATGAATACTATGAGAAGCGGTGAGCATTTTAGGACTGAAAATTACTTCCTGAGAATCTATTTTCTAAAGGAAATTCTTAGTATTCTGAAAGGTCTGGATGATTACAGTAAGACCAGTATCACGTGATCAGAGAAAATAATCTACACTTACGTCATTTGACCAGCAGATTTCTCTGAGAAGGCAGGAAGATTATGTGGCCTTTTGGTCACAAGGAGTTGTGGAATTTCTCCATTCGGATGAATTGCGCCGATGGCAAGATTCCACCCTCAGCTGAACATGGCCTGCAGAGATGCTGCCAATTTAAGTTCAAAAGTAGACTACTAGGACCCTGTGAAGTACTATGCTACTGATTTGTTTGTACAGCATGTTGTTGCACTGAGAGAAATTCATAGTTCCAGATGTAACCTTTTATTTTGCTATTTCTCATAGGAACTTTTTTTGGAATCATTCTCCCAGCCTTTCTCAATGGGCTTTTATGAAAATACCATCTGTACAGTTGGCTTTCACACTAAATATAAATGCAGACACTAAAGAAAAAAATAATTATAGTTAAAAACAAGTGTTGCCTAGAGGTCTAATTAGAAAAACAACAGCAAAAAAAGAACGAGTATTATCCCCAAGTCTGCAAGTTCTATAGTACGTTTTAACTGATGCAATACAGATTGCTAAAATTAATACCAGATATCAGAAATTACCATTTTGCTCTTTACAGTAGATTGGAACAAAGCTGTTTAGTTGAAGAGCTCCTGAGAAATAAGGTTCAGTCAGAGGAATCACTGCATTTAGTATTACAGGTTAGATCTTTTGTCGCCTAGGGTATGAATACCTGAGCAATAACACTGTATGAATGCCATTGAATCTCCTTGTGTTTGCACTGTAGTATTACCCAGATACGTGATTTATGTTTGTAGACTACGCAGAGACGGTGTGGTGGGAGGTGTTATTTCTGAAGCATACCTCCACCAAGATAATCACTTGTATAATTTCATGCAGGTAGCAGTTGTGAATTGGAAATGTTAAGAATGACGAATTAAAGTTTAAACATTATTAACTTTCAAACTGCAGTAGCTCAATTTCTTCTCATAATGAAAATAGTTACGATAAGTTAATTTGGAACATTTTTGTCCAGTCAGCAAAAATGAACTTCTAACAGGCAATTTCATATGCATCTTTCTGACAAATTGAATTTATCTTCTGAATGTACAACATCAGGTTATTTAGAGCTGTTGCAAGACAAATTCTCATGTATTTTCTGCAGAATGTATAACATGATGAAGTTTGTGAGGATAAGATTTATTTAAAGCAGTACAATTGCTTTAAATACTTATTTCTTTTAGGAATTGTGTATCAGTGGAACTAAATACAAAATTTTTACTTCCTGAAATATTTCTTCAATACAACAAAAATTTCAAATATTTCATATGCAAATATATTGAATTGAACAATATCACAGGTGAATATGAGAAAGGATTGTGCTGTTTACAAACAAAGAATAAATATTTCCTATTTAGTAATTTGATTAATACAGTTTTCCATTCAATAAAACATACACGCACATACTTTTATTTAACATGAAGTTTAGTGCTGTGCTGAGCCAGGGTCTCTTTCATGAAAATAACACCTGTCAAAATCAGAGGAAGATTTTCAAGATCTTTTTTGTTTCTTACAGAGTAAAGAAGCAATCATTAAAAGATCTTCCTGAAATTTCCTATGTGACACCTGCATTCAACATTTTATGGTTCATTCACAAGGGCTGCAGAACTTTGGTAAGATCTGCTTTTATTAACATCTGCAGGTTATTTTTGAAAACCGGAAAAACTGAAAGGTTTCTGTAGTAAAATATTTCTAATGAATTTAGATATTTCTAAATATCTAAATGAAATATTTTATGGCCCCAAAGAATTCCACACTTGAGCCTGGAAATTAGAACCTATTTTCTATATTTTCCTATTTTCCTCTCTACAGGAAATTGGAACCTATTTTCCCATAATAAACTTTAATTCTTTTTTTTTTGGCTAGCATTTAAATTTTTCCCATAGCAAAGTATTGATAAGTTTTAGTTCACCTGAACTCTGATGATAGAGATGATTTTTGTGTCAAGAACGACACAAAATATTTCTGTATGAGCAGTTTACTCCTTGGGAAAAAAATATGCTTTTGTCATTATTGGAGGACAAGGCCAGAGAAGACAGTTAATTTTATCCGAAGAAAGATGCCTCTGGCTTGTGCATCACATCTTCTGTATTTGATAGCAACGGCAAAGACTATTTGAAACAGAAATCGAAAAAATAAGTAATGAATATTTTTTTCTTATGAAGAGTGAAAAATCCCAAGTAAATCCCATTTATCTATCTAGATTCTGCACCAGTCTTTTTTGTGACTTACCCACATTTCCGTGTGACTTCAGTGTATAAGTTCCCAGCAGCTGTTGCCTGTTATCACTGTGCTTATTAAGACTGATGACTTGAAAACTTACCTCACAAATATTTCTAACGTCAATTCAGCACTACTTGCTTTGATTTTGTAGCCATTGTGATAATTACTTACAAGTATTATATCAGCTTGATTTTGCCTAAGTTGTAATCTATTCTAGGATTTTTTGTCTCCTGGTTGATTCTTTTCGTCTGTTTATTCCCATACATTCCTGTAACTACAAATACCAAAACCACTTACACTTTCTAATATTTTCTCAATATTTTTGCACATTTATTTCATAGGTGAGCAACAAAAATAAGGGTAACCGCTTTCAGATTGTATTTGTTATATATAAACGTGTCTGAGTTTGATGTGAGGTTTTTTATATTAATTATACTGTTAGTAAATCAATGCTTCAAGACTGATAAGATGATATATCAAACAGCCATAGGCCAAAAACACATCACAGAAGGTTATGAAGATGACTAAAATTGCACACAAAGGAGCAAGAAGTAATTTCTTTTTTGTGGATCTCACACATGTTGTGAAAGAAACACTGAAGAAAAACAGACTTCTGACTACACGGAAGATTAATCTGAACATTCAAACCGTATATTCTAATCTAATTTCTAACTGCATAAGGAACTGCAGTAGGACTCTTCTGCCTGAAATCATGGCAGTGTATCAGCAAACAAATGAAGCAGAAAAAAATATTCTGTGATATTTGGAATCTATAATGGAGAAAATTATAATAACCAAAGTAAAAAACAGAGATAAGTCCCCATTATATATTCTCTATTCGCCAACACGTCTACACACCAACACATTTCAGACAACAAATGAAAGGCGTTTTTACTGAAATCAAAGTAATGAAATACTGACTAGTGACTATCCCTACTTATTACACTACCTTGTAATTGGAGTAGTAAATATACCCGTTTTTAGGCATTCTATAAATATAAAAATTAGTAATTCTACACTGCTAATGTGTGCATGTGCAGCTTATTCAAATCTAGCTGTTCTGCCACTGTTATTGGCAAAATTGTAGTTGATGTCACTTCAGATGTTTCACCCTTGCTCCATCGTACTTTTTCATTTGAGTTAGGAGTCTCAAATTTAGGAAAATAAATTTCCCTTAGAAAGGAAAACACAATCAATATGAATATTTACTTAGTAGCAGAAATTTTTAAAAATATCTTTCCTTAAAAAAGATCCTTGGAGGGGAAAGGATCTTTAAAATGTGTTAATCAACCTTCTTTTCATTTTTTTCTTAAATCTAGCTGTCCTCAGACATTTTTAACTGCTTCACATATGTCCATTTTGACTCTGTATTTAGCTTCCACATATGATCAGAGCAGAACAGAGACATCTTCTATAAAATGCCTTTAGAAGTTATCATCCTATACACAAATGCTAAATCAAAGCACTCATAACCTAGTAAAAATGACCACACTTACCATCTGTTACAATCATTTCAGATGCCAGCACCAACTGGCACTGACACTGTGCAAATGGCCTCATGCTTAACACAGAAATCTGAAAGTCAAGAGACCTGAGATTTTCCAGGCATCTTAGGCTTTCTTATGCATCAGAATGAAAAAATAATTCTTACACTCTTCAGAGGTACATTCTAAAGTGTTGCTCAGCTGATTAGGTTCTTAAAATTGTGTTCCGATCTCTGGATGAAATATTTGTCAAGTTAAAAATAGTACTATTTTTAAATAAATAAAAAGTACTTATTTTCATCTTTGAAACTAGCTTATTAGCCTCAGCTAGCTCTGTCTCTGTCTCTATCTCTGTGATATTTTTTGAGTGAGTTAGTTCTATTAGTTGGTATGCAGCTCTCTTCTATCTGATTCTCCGTGACTAAAGTCCTGATAGTGCATACTTTGACTTGTCTTTACATGTTCTTATCTTATTTTCAAATCCATATCTTAAGCCGAGAAGTGAAACTTACATTTTCACTAAAACCTCATCTGATATTATTTATTTTTAAAGTATTTTATCCAGGATGAATAATATCCTCTCCATATCTGGAAACTCTTACGTGGCCTGCATGAACTTCTGTGCAGGTTGTACATAATTTACAGTGAAAAGATCGGATCTTAGTTGTGTTAAATTGTAAACCGGAACCATACAAGAATATAGCGTGGAGAGAGTGTCTACACTGCAGTCAGTCTGCTGCAGAGATACCTAAGCCAGCTTTAAACTAGTTAGATCAGCTGCCAGCCATAATCTAGCTGGAGCAACAGATAGCACCTTATACTCTTCCTCTCTGTGACTGTTACCACCGCATAGACCTGTCCAGACATCTCAATGCCAATTTAGTGCAATACTGAAGATGCGTCTTGCATGCCCTTTCTTCTATGTTGGTGAAACAACTTTTGATCTTTAATTGGCTGCAGTAGCTCCTTAGTAGTTTACTAATTTGAATTTGTTTGAATAAATGGTCACTTTTCCTTGAGAATACTCTCTTGCAGGAAATAGCGGTACTGTTTCAGTCTTATTGCACGGGAGGCTTCATGCCAGCTTAAGTGCAAGAAAAGTTGGATACAACTAATGTATTACTCTAGAATAATTCAGAGCATCTTCTCTAGCTTTCTAATGATAGCTAATCTGAAACATATATGATAAAATTAATTATTTTCTATAAATTGTTATTTCAAAATGACAAGCTCAAATCTTCAGGTTATTTATTACTAAATATGATTTGAAAGAGCATCTATTTGACTGTTATCTTTTCATATTTTAAGACATCATATTATATCCCTTTTTATTCAATGACATACGATCCTTCTTTTGTCATCCTTGCAAATACGAGGAATTTCCATATCTTTTATTCTCCCTCTACTCCCTCTTTCCAATGCCTTTCTTTGTATTCTTGACCCTCGTTCTTTTATATCTTGTTAGACATGGTGGTAGTCAAATCTCTTCAGTATTCTTCCTGAGGTACACTCAGAATTTTCCTAGTAAGACTGAAATATTATTAGTGTTATTTTTAATTCCTCTACATAGTGCTTTAATATGTTTGCTTGTTTGTTTTCACCTGGCTCTATATGCATGGTTGAAATTTTACTCACGCTGTTCACAACACCTAAGCCTTGCTTTAGAGAGCCCATCCACATCTTTCTACATCCAAATAGGATGTAGATATGTGTAGGCAGGACGTGACTCCAACTGCAAAAAGCAAAAATCTTTATAGTTTAGTTATTAATTAGTGTAGATCTTGCGCTCCTCTTGTCAAAGTAATTTCCAGTGATTCAATGCTGTTTGTCTCAGTTTGACGCTTGGGCAAAAGAAAATCTTTGGTTGGATATTGGAAACAACAGTATGCTGTTGTAATTCTACTTCCACATCAAAAACTAGATTCTTATATGATGCAAACCAGTGTTAATTCCTTTAACAATAGTAGGAAAGATGGATTTGCATTACAGAAATATTTGAAATACAGTATTCACTGATGCAGCAGTAACTTAGATTCAGTTCTTTCACCTCAATTCGTTACTGATGACATCATTTAGCTGATCCTAAATGTAATACTAATCTAAATACTATTATTCCTCACATATTATTTGGCCTTGCTGATCATGACTATCCTGGAAAACAGCCTGATATAATCTGGTATCTATTTTAGGAATACAAAATCTTGTATTACAGTCTCTGTACATCTGCCAGCAGCTGTTTGGGAATGCATGCTGAGAAGAATATTGGTACAGGAAAAGTATGAAGGGAAGCAGTATCTGTTAACAAACCACCATTACGTACAGGGAGGATTCCTGGTTAGAAAACAAAAAAAAAAAAAAAAAAAGAGAAAAAGAAAAAAGGCTTACAACCTCCTGAAAGGAGTCAGCCTAAGTAAGAGACAATGTAAGAACATCAAGCTTTCTTGCTTAGAGAAAAAATATTAATCGCATCAATCTATGCTAGAGGTGATTGTTTTGGGGATTTGTCTACTACTTTGGTACCTCACTGCTGGCTTAGTAAAAGGTTATGAGTTGACTTGATATTGCAGTGTAGACAGAGGGTTCATTTTGTATTTATGGCATACTAATAATATTATGCAGATTGCATTGTGTTATTGTAGGATATAGATTCAAGTTTGTACTCTGCACATTAGGTTTAGAAGCACTTAATTTTGATTCTAGCCTGCAGGAGAATATGCAAGTCCTATTCCAACCTCCAAAGAAACTGATTTTAGATCACAACATAACATAAACCTGCAGCTGGGTGGTCTAACTAATGTTAAACGTAGTCTATACGTTTTTCTAATTTCTAAATCCTTGCACGTATCTTTTGTGCAGACTCAGGCTAAGGATAGGTCCTCTGGCCCTGTGCTCTTCCCTGCACATCTTCCCATCTGTAATATCCATTCTTTGTGATAGATAACTAGGATCTCACAGAACCACATTTAATCTGGTAGTATCTTTTTTTTTTTCTTTTCTATATGGCTCTTTACAGTAAGAAATTATATATATTTATATGATTGATTTTGGTTTTAAGTGGCATACCATTCAAACACATTCTGGAGTAGAAAGAGAGTACCTCTCTTCTTACATTTGATTTTAAATTAACTAGGTTCAATCAGTTACTGCAGCATAAAGTGTTCACCATTTCTTACATTATAATTGTATTTAGTAATGGCAATCAATTGGAAATAAAGTGTATTTATTCGTGATTTAAAAGGGTTATATGTGTTAAATTACTAACATTTATAGCAGTTGTGATGTACTCAGGTTAAACATTACACCCCTTTTATTAAGGAGTAAATAAAAGATAAGTTTTTTTTGTGTCGACCAGTTTTGAAAAAGTAGTTGGATATTCCTGACTAAGCTATTTTGCTAACTTTTTTGTGGGTCAATTTATGCTCTGCAATATTCTTTTCGAGGGAAGATAATCTAAAGAAGGAACAATTCCTCTCACCAGTTTTGTCTATAAATTAAAGATCGATCTTTAATAAAACACCATGTAATTGAAACGTATCCAGGATGGAGCAAATTACGAAGAAGGGAGAAAGGTCTCTGTGTCATTCTGAAAGGCTCCTAGCACAAACAGACTCTACCACTGCAAAATACTGAAGTTGAAGGCTTGTGTTTTAGGGAAAGATTACATTACAAATGTAGAACATGTTGTGTAATCTGCTAGCAAATATGGACATTCTCAGTCGTATATTATGCACAGTTACACTGATCCTTGTGAACAGGAAGATGGCTTTAAGGCTACGCGTAAGATGTAGGATCAGGAAAAGGAGTTGCAGAATTTGCTGTCCGAGGCTTGATTTAGCTTATTCTTAGTAAAACATTCATTTCTAAAAGATTGCCTCTTTAGATCAGCATGAGTTGAATGATAATACGGATGAAAACTGCTTGCCCTCCCATAAATCTATCTAAAGACTTAAGACATCTTTATCACAACAACATGACAAGGGACACCTTGGCCTCTACTTTGAGATTTTCTTTCGTTCTGAAAGCCTGTGGGGATTTACTGGTTTGTCTGTTGTAATGTGGTGTTACTTAAGAGCTATATATCAATGTTTCTTAGATGGCTTCTCCAGCCTATTGATATTTCAGGAGAGACTTAGTCATCCTTTCCTGATAATCAGATATTTAATCAGGAATATTTCAGGCTTAGATCCAGGAGCTGTATTTCACTTATTCCTGTACAAACTCTGTCATCTTAAAATGGGATTTTTCAAGGATGGTTTTCCAAGGAGAACATCAGTGTTCTCCCTGCGATTGCCTATCCCTTACAGTCATCTTGCATCTCTATAGGAGGCACCACAGGACCGTTCTATATAATGACTGTTGTTGGCAAATGGAGGTAATGGAACAGATGCCAACTCTTCCATAGCCAATGCCTGTCAAGGCCTGCTCCCTGGCTGGCAGAGAGCACCCCGCTCAAATGCTAAGAGGTTTGTTGGCTTCTTTGTCTGCTATAACTCACCCTGTTATGGAAGAAAACAGCTGTCCTGCGATCATGACCTGGAAACATGCCATCATAACACACTGAGTTAAAATCCCAACTGGATTGCTAGTACTCCGATTCAGTCTCTTGACTATTGGTGAATGAATTGCAGAGTAGTCTTAAGGGGATAGGGTATAATTGATTAATTTTTAATGCTATGTCTGGAAAATGGCCTGCACTTGAAAATCTTTATTACATGCACAATTAACAGAGCTCTGACATTTTATGTGTTCAGAAGGCAGAGAAATCGAACAAGAAGTTCTAAGTGCAGCCGAACCTCATATCCCACCCATGTATATACTAGATGCCATAAGCGCTGGTAGGATTTGATATTCTGTTGTCAAATAAAAATACAGACGATGATATAGCCATGAAACTCTGAAAGACATCGATATATAGCTCTGAAATAAACTCACTTTTCTTCCTACAACGTAGCTTTCTGCTTTCTTATCCAATCTTCACATTAATTCACTACTACAAGATTGTGTTGGAACTCTGCTAAAGAATTTTACACGGGTGTTGGATAGCCAAATGGATTCACATTTTAAATATACATATTTTAGTTAAGGAATATACAATATAAGATGAGATTTGGGTCTCCCAATGTCTGATATCCTTTATTTACTTCAATTAACAATAAAATTTCATTTAAAGAAAAAAAATCTAGCCTATGTGTGCCATAGAAAGTGACTTAGGAACAACACCTGTTGCTGCAGTCTTTGTAAGTCTGAGGATAGTCTGCAGCTTTTGGAATTCCCTGTAAGGTATTCTTAAACTTGTTCCAAAGCACACTTTCACTGATTTAGTGTGCTGAATAGCTGATACAGTTTTCATAGTCAAATAAACCTGGCAAAAAAGAAAACAGAAGAATATATAAAAGAAAGATGACTGACAAAACTATGGCATGTCAGAAAAAGACTGTCAGTTTATATAGTAGTTCACTATATAGTAGGGGAATCTAAGTATACCTGCATTCATGAAGATATTCATTTGTCTATTTTGACAAATTATTTAAATATAGCAATTCTGAAATTAAAAAAAGAGTGTGCTTTTACAAGTATCTTTCAGTTTTGTGGGCATCTACTTCATCTCTGATAGTAAATACAAGCGATTTGGTGACTTTTTCATTTTTTTAAAACAAATGTATATCTGGAGTGAAAATGAAATGAAATTGAGTGTTGTTGTTGCTGTCTGCTACCTATTAACTGCTGTATTCAGTGGAATCTATGGTAAGTTCTAACTTAGACTCCGAACTCTTCAGACAAGAAATCTCATTTAAATCATTTATAATAAACCAATCACTCATAGCACCATAGAAGAAAAAATGATGATGATGATAATATCACCTACATATAAATATTTACAACCTGATAAAGCCCCCACCTGGAAGTCACTTGCAGAAATGCATGGGAGGCTTGGAAAGCCAGTTTCTAGGGCTGTACTTGCTTAACTCTACTCATTCAGATGAACAGCTGGGGATTCCCCCCAACACAGGGAAAAAAAAAGCAAAGCTGGAGCAAAACCAAAATAGCCCGGTGTTATTGTCATGCCTGAGGGTGTAGGACACAGTGTTTATTTATGTTTTAATGTTTGTCTCTATTGTGCAAGGAGAATTAAGTGCCAATAACAGAAATCAGATTTATTATAGAAGCATCCTAAATATCCACATGGTTTACTTAAGATCTAAACATGTTTTTGTCTCTCTTTCTTCTCAGTATCATTCTCTGTAGCCTCTTGGCATAAAAAACCCATGAACTGATTTTTATTTTCTCAAAAGGTATGGAAAATTTGAACTAAGCAAGAAGCAAAAACAAGAGTTATTCTGATTTTGTCAGTAAAAGCCATGGAAACAACTCATATAGTACTGTACCATTAACCATGATTAAAAATAATGGAATTAGATCTCTAGCACAAATATTTTAATTTCTTACTCCTCATATTGTATTTATGTATTTACTCAAAAGACACATTTGTATGATGCCATAAAGGATTATATGGAACCAGAAACTTTGATCTAAAATTCTATGCTACTCCTCAGAAGAATATGCAGACCACTAGACTCTCCCATTCTACTGGCATGAAAGCAAACAAGGCACTTGGCTCATAATTTGTGATTAGAAACCTCTCTTGTCAGGTAGTGACTCTACCACGATATCCAGCAGCCTGACATCTGAGAACGCAGGGCAAATGGTCACCATATGTGACAGAAAAATTCTACTATCGTGCATAGATATGTAGGACACGCTGTGCCTATGATGTCCATCTGTTTATGCAGAGTCGAAAGGGTTTGGAACATGTTGGATGCACAGCACATCAATATGAACCTGACAGGAGTCACAAGCAGAAGGCATTGAGCTGCTTGCCTTTGAAGCTTCCAACAGTGTTCAGGTTAAGTATTTGTTCTGGCAACTTACCACAGTAAATATTCTTTTGAGTACTTGAGAAAACACAAAAACCTAGCTATTAGAATGAGTTTTGAGTATGATAGCTTAATTGCTAACATATACATTTATTATTAATGAGCAAAAACAGCACTGATAGTTCTCACCAAATAGATAGCTAAAGAATGTTAAAAATGAATAAAGCTGATTTTTTATAATATCTTTTATATTCTCACAAAGTACTTTACAAAGGCATTGGTTAGGACTGGGTAATGCACAGTGTGTGAACAAACAAGGCACTACTAAGCTCAGCTGTAGTTCAAGCACTGCTCAAGGACCAGATGCAGCAGATGAGATAAGAATCTCTTCTGAAATACTGAGCTCCTTCAGCCGTCCACTGCAGTGCTGAGAGGCAGGAAGGGTTGGTACCCATGGGCATTAGAGCCTGCTTTATTGAACTAAGGGAATTGGGTCGATTACAGTGAAATCGGGTTCCGTGAGGGGCTGATGTATGTTACCAGCAGGTGATTTTACCGA
This sequence comes from Rhea pennata, assembly GCF_028389875.1. Taxonomy (NCBI): domain Eukaryota; kingdom Metazoa; phylum Chordata; class Aves; order Rheiformes; family Rheidae; genus Rhea; species Rhea pennata. The sequence goes on from NC_084667.1 coordinate 6,859,096, forward strand.
CCAAAAAACTTAACACAGCTCCATGAAAAATAACCGCATCAGCAAAATTTTGCTGGAATTCCCATTAATGTTTAATACTCTTCCTTAAAAAACTATGACAAAACTATGAAATAAACCCCTTGAAAATTTTGAATAATAAGATAACTGTATTAAAAATAGTCATATAAAATAAATAAAGAAATTTCAAATTATAAGTTGTCTTCATAGAAGAAGGAAGCGTAATATTTACCGGGACATTTTCTATTAGGTATTTAAGTGCATTTCCAGAGTGAAAGCATACAGTTTCCTTTTATCAATAAGAATCATTCATGTTCGCATGTCAAAGTGATCACGCACACTTTTTCTGAACAATTGCATCTTTTAAACAATATGATGCATAAAATATGATGAATCAGCTTCTGAAGACTAGACATTTCCAAGTAAATAGTGAATAGATGGAGAAAAGACAGCATTTACTTACCAAATTAAGATCTGGAAATGTAAACTCTGATCATCCCTTTAATTCCCCACTAAATAGGAGTTTCTACTGCCATTTATGAAGCAAGCAAAGCACATATCTGCCATAGAAGAGTTAATATCAAGGAAGAGTCACAAATGATTTATTTTGCAATTTCCTCCCAGCAGTGCTGGCAGGTATCAAATCACTAGATCAATTGACAAAAAGCTTGAACTTTTTGCCTCGTACATTCCTAAATTTGAAGAGAAAATTATAGTCATTGAAAAGTCTTATCAGTCTATTAATAACAAATGTGCAAATTTAATTATGGCCATAGATAACCTAAAACATCTAACTTTGCTTCTAAGTAATATCACTTTACATAATATATGAGAACTAGCTCAGAAATAGATACCAAGCCTACTGAGTATGAAGTAGGAAATCCTCATGAATGAAAGATTGAACTTTATTTGAAAACTGGAAAGTTATGCTTCTTTCCTGTGCTCAAAAATCTCAGATAAGACTTGTAGACCTTTCTCTACCAATGCTCTCAACACATATCTTGTGGCTGAGAGAGGGAGATAGTTATGTGTTCCAGAGACTACAGGGTGTCTCTACTCGGTCTCTACTATATAAATACCTTCTGATAATCCTCTGATACTGAAGCCCATATTTCAGGCCATCCTCTCCCCTTCTTCTGCATGGAAACAACTTTGTCGTGACCACAACAGTAAATTTTGCCACTCCAAGGATGTCCTTAAAATTTGTTTCCACTGTTGAGAAGCTTGAGCGGGCTTGGAGTCCTTGGAGCTTTTGTTCCATGTCTGTTACTTGCCCGGCACAGGCCACCCTCACTAGGGAGACCTGCACAGCCACAAAACTCAGAGCTGTCTGCAGGAGCTAACGTTACCTGTAGAGCAACTTTGGAGACTTCAACTGTGCATGTAAGTCTGAACTGGACAGCATAGTCACACCAGTAGGTGATATTGCGTTATCGTGAAACATTTCAGTACATGAAGTGCTTTCTTCACTGTGAATATGAGATTCATAACCCTGTGCGAAAGCTCATTCAGGCTGTTGTACAGTAAAGTACAAATTCTGTGCATCTCCACTGGTACGGTGCCTTGTCTTCTATTTCTTTTATCAATTTTTCCCCATTCCATTTTTTTTTTCAGTGTGAGAAAGAAGGCATATTTAATTTCCAATTTCAAAAGATCTGCATTTCAATGGAATTTCAACTGCAACTTCAACTGCAATTTTATTTGTGCAATTCCAGGCAGATCTCATGTGTTTATTTTGGAATACTTACAGCATATTAATAAAAATTCCTTTCCCTCATCCCTATTTGCTTTTAATTTATCTTAGAGTATGGTTTTCCTAGTGCTAAATGCAATCTCTCTGACAGGGATTTACGTTTTAGCTTTGCTTTAAAAATAGTGACCACAAGTAATGTTAAGTTGGAAAGCAGAAGTCGTATTTCAAATAATGACATCAGCTTGGCTTTTAACCTGTGTTCAAGAATATCTTCTGCATGTTCTGAATCTATGGAAGTATGTATTAAACCTCCTCCTATTTCCATGCCCGCTTGTTTCACATACTTGGATGTACTCAGTGTTCACTCGGAAGCAGTGATCACACAGCTTTTCCTCCGGATTCTTCCTCTGTTAATTTAATCTTGATTGAAAAGTTTTATCTGAGTGATGCAAAATAATGCTTTCTTCTTCACTTTTTTTTTTAACCTCCTGCTATGACCTTCTCTTTTAAAAATATTAACACTATGCTTTTTATTTATTTAGGTTCTTTGGGTTATTTACTAGTATTCTTTTTAATACTTCTTGAGCTGTTTTTAACATGAAATAAGAGCATTAAATATTCTTGGACAGATCTTTCATTGATAACCTGTGGCTTTGTTGGTTTCATACCTCAGCAGAAGTTTTAGAGCACAGTATTTTATTGTAAGGGCATGCTCAAGAAATAATAAGCACTTCATCAAAAGACCTCAAAGCATTTTAGAAACAGTAACTGAACAGACTTTATTTTGCCTGTACGGTAGACAAGTACTATTAGGTTTCTTGAGATTTTATTTGTATGCATTTAAAGCTGTTATACTTATAAAATGTTTCAAGGGTAGGATCTATTTTTTAGAGAAAAATAATATTAAATTAATATTAAAATATTGTGTCTTAAAATAGCACTTTTTGAAACAACGTTGAAATTAACAGGAAAAGTCACTCCAGTTCAACTTGTCCCAACCTGCACACGTCTACCAGAGCACCTGCCAAATTGCAAAGGTGAGATGAAAATGTTTTGATGAAGGAGACTTGGATAGACAATATAAAAATTCATAGTCTATAGCTCTCTCCATCCTCAGCCGGACTTGCCCTGGCTAGGAGGAGTGAAGATATGAGTCACTGACTCATTGAATGAGGAGTCTTGATTTCGTTTTACAAAGCTTTCAAAGTTTTTATAAAAATATTTCAAAAGAATGATGTAGAAGACACTTATTTTTAAAATGAATTAAATAATCCAGGGAAGCCTCTGATCCTTATGGCCCTTTCATAAACAAGGAGGGACGACAAAGAGACTTGTCTTGTGTCTAGAAATATGCTACCTTCACTGTTACCACAAGCCATCATCAGAGTAAGTCCTATCTCCAAGGGTGCAAGGCCACTTTTATCATCAGTTGTGCTTTTTAATCTACCTTTGTAGTTGCTTTGAATATCAGTTTTCTATCTCTCTCCCTATCTGTGTCTTCCTATCTAGCTATCATTTCTTCATGTTCAGTCTTTCTCCCTAAATAATCCCCATTTTGTTATCTCTACAGGTAGAATTTTATTTTATTCTCTCACAGTAACACTTTATCCTGCCTACATCACAAGCCAGCCATAAACCGATACAGTCCTCCTTAAAAAAATATTGTTAATTTAATAACCAGTAACCTCTTTGGCCCATTTTTTGCCTTTATTCCAGTATTAAAAAATGTACAGCTTTATTTTATTTGTGTCTTGCTTTCAAATAGAAAACAAGGTAATATTTTTTATTTCTCTATATGGTTTGCCTTCTTTTTGATGTATACTGATTTTCTGTGTCTCTCATATCTGCAGCATTTTCTAGTATCTTTTGTTTTAAATTTCTCTTTACTTTTTCTGAAAGAATTTTTCTTTTTTTCTATCCTGATCGCTATTTTTATCAATTATATAATATTGAATAATGATTATTCATATTCTTTCTTCCTCGGATATATCTCTTTTCTGGTTTATTCTAACTACCTTCCTGAAAAAAAAAGTGTAATGTCTTCCAATAGTCCATTGCTTTATAATGTATAACAGTAAAGCTGTAAAGCAGCCTGCTTGGTTTTCTGTCTTAATGGAGTAAAATGACTTTGGCCCCTGAAATGCTTATCCCTCACCAAACCCTGTTTATTGCATTATTTAACTTTGCATATTCAGCTTTGGACTCAAGAGTATCATTCTCAGTAAAGAAACATTACATTTCATTGTGAAATGGGCTGAATATATTTTTAGGCACTGCATGTTTATAACCTAATTTTCACTCATTACTTCATAGAGGTGACCTTGTTTTAATACCTTCAGCACCTGATGTTAAAAAGTGAAATTCCTTTCAAATCTACTCTGTTAATGTGTTCCTGCTCTGAAACAAATGTGAGATAACATTAACATTCTTACCACAAAATACCTGCTAATTTGCTTGCAGTGAAGATAGAAAGCTTTTCATTACATATCACAAACTTCATTTATGTGGAATGAGTCACCAGGCCTTCTGAAAAGTCAAATGAGTACCTAATCTCCAATGCTGCCTTCAGCTATAACATCAATCCTCCCTGGTTCAACTCATCTTTTATCAGCTATTCAGTTTTTAAAATTTTCCATCCTGTTACAAAATTGTGTTGTTCATCTGTCAAAACAGCTTTGATTTATTTTTTTTTAATATTGAAGCTTCAGACAAAAAGCCCACAGAAGTATACTATTTTGTTATTAGAGACAATCAAATCAGTGTAATGTAAAATGATTAATTCTGTTTTGAACAATTGCTGACATTATTAACTTAATAAAAGTCATACTACTGATAATAAACTGTGCGATATTCATATATATCCTTTTCTTAATTTTACTCTTCTGTGGAGATCGTCCTGGAAGATGTATATACTGTATACATATATATCTATATGATGATATACACAAAATTTAAGTGAGCTGTATGTTCTGATTTATTTTGCTTATAAATTAGTAGAAACTATTTTCTACAAGTTACTGTACAGCTGAAAACAGATGCATGAGTCTGAGAGACTGAAATCCCAGAACTCATGAGAAGATAGATTAACTGGTAAAGCTAACATTAACAACATTATTTTGGCGAATAGTTTACTGAGTGAGGAAAGCAATTTTCAGCAACTTGAAATTATTTGTATCTTGATACAATCCCACTGAATAGTCTCAACTGAAAAATACCACCTGGAAGGCAGGGACAACAAAGCTCAGTCCAAAAAGTGAGAGCCAGTTTATCTTTCATGCAACAAACCTAAGGCCAGGACTCTTACCCAAAAGGTAAAACATTCAGATTCTTTTCCCTCTTCTTCCTAAAAGGACTTTGACTTGTACTGCCAACTTTTCAAGAGATGGTCCTATTGGTTAATACTCTATGAATTTATTGGGAGAGGAGATAAAACCCACGTGCCCCAAACTTGCAAGCAAAACTGTCCTGAATGTGAGGCTATAAAATCTTGTGGTTACTTTTGGCTGCAGATTTTGTATGGAGTGACCATGAATATTTCAATCTACAATAAGTTAGAGGAAGGTAATGAGAAAGCTCTCATAGATCGAGTTTGGTTTCCCTTAGGCCAAAGGTTGCTTCTCACATCCAGTTCCTTCTAGCCAGTGAAAGAACCATATTAATGCACCTTTCCTTCTGATTTCAACGAGCTTTTAAAAAATGCAAGTGTATTTCATTAAAATGAAATTTTTTGATTAATTCCACAAATTTACTTCAATAAGATCAGTAACAGTAACAAAACAAGAAAATACTTGTTTCTGTTAGAAGCAAACTATTCCAGTTCCTTTCCATTTTGTCCATCAATTTTTTAGCTGGTTTTGATACAAAAAAGCTAGCACAGCTTTAGTGTTTGCTGGTCTAACTATCATCAGCTGTCCACTTGCTATAGTTATAATAAAAATATTTTAACATGTTACTGTGGATTGGGTGAAATAATAGTCAAAAAATTTGGGAGCCCTCTGTTTATCTGTTTGCTTCCATAGCCTTGTGCATACAATGTTATGCTTCATTTTATCCTAAGCAATGAGTGTCTAATGAGTTTTAGGATGTATGGTCAGATGACTGACTTTAGCTTCCTGGAGGGAGGAACAGGGAAATAGTATTTGCTCAAAAACAAGGTGGCAGAAAGGACAGCTCACCTTTTAGCTGAGTTTTGTCTAGCAGAGGGAGACCTCAGACGCTGTATACTTCGATCCTAGATTATCCCTTTAAAGCAAACTGCCTTCAGCATGTGAAAGGCATAAGGCAGATAAGGATAGGGATGGGCTGAGGAGCTTTTTCCCCTCTGTGCTGAGCACGTGAATAGCCTCCGGGAGTCAGCTGCTGCCTTCTAGTTACAGCACAAGTTACAGGCATTCCTGGGCTTTTAATTTATGCCAACCCCAGGCCTTAAAGGATGGGTGGACAGTCAAAGACTATAGCCGGCTTTCTTGTTGATCTTCTTGAGAAAGGCAAGGTACATACCTGCCTAGAGCAATAAGGAAGCAGCAGAAAACCGGCCAGGATCCAGCTGCCTACCTTGCCCGTGCTAGAATTTGTTGCTGGCTGGGATGGGGATTTGCGGAGATCACCGACCCAAGCCCGTTCACCACTCCAGAGCACCTCTTCTGCTGTGTTCCAGCTAACTCCTTTTTCTCTCCCTCCTGCAGCAGAACAGCAACTCAGCCTGACCCCAGACCTTTACCCCCTTTTTAGGTAGAATCCATGCCCTATTCAGTTGCCTGTGCTGCTTAGAAACATGCACTTTTCACCAAATACATTCTTGATAAATCACAGATTGTGATTTACTGTCTTTTAGAAGTCCTCAACCGTCTCTTGTCTTAGCACCGACGAGATGGGACTCAGCTGGAATGTGTGCAAGGCAATGCTTAGCCACGCTACCACACAAACACTAGGACCTGTAATTTCCTTGTCTGTCTGGCACGCGGAATGACTAATTTAACCTTAATGTTCATTACTTCTCCAAATCCTGGCTTGAACTACAGACTGTTTGTACGAACTGTTTACTGTGCAACAGGTTCAACAATTCTGTGATTTTCTTCATGGGGGTTAACACTGTGCTGAAAATTTGGATAGTAACTGCAGAATGTGGTTCTTTAATTCTGCAGCTAACTAAACCATTAGGCTAACCAAAATCAGGAAACTGTCCTGAATATTCTTACTATTTTTATAAATCAAAGCAAAGCTTAATCCACAGCTCAGAGAATAGCCTGTAGGGAGGAAGCTTCTATCTTTTCCCAAGAATCTCATCTCAGTAAACAATGTTTGTCAGTAAAGTGGCCCTAAACTGAAAAAAGCAGCAAAAATAAATATATATGTGTGTGTATATTTTTTTATATATATATATATTTATATATTTATATATGTATAAATACACACACATATATATAAATGTATACACACACTCACCTATATATAGCGCAGCTATAGAGCTATGAAGTATAATTTTATCCACACCTGTAATTTATCAAATCATTAGTAGAATCTGTCAGGATACAAATGAGTCAGAAATTAAAGCTCTCCACCATTAATAACAGTTAGGTTAATAGGATAGCGAAACTGAATAAAACTTGTGTTGAATGTGCTTAATAGTGTACCTGTAAGAATTTAATTCATGATCAGATCATAAATATTCAACAGGCCAGAAGATGTGAGAAATTTCACTTAGAATTTTCATACATACTCTTTCTATTGCCACATGTAATATTAAATGTGTAGTTACGTGTCTAAAGCTTGATCTATCACACTAAATTTGATCCCTAGAGGTCACTGTTATTCTGTATGAAAGCACAAACTAACAGAATTACTGGGCAGTAAAAGCCTGACCCTTAGAAATGGAACTTAAAAAGATCATTTCTAGATAATTTAGCACAGTGGTAGTTCTTCTATAACTTGGGATACTGCTTACAGTGCGTGCTGCTTCCAGATTACTTGAGTACTCTTCAGATTTAGATAAAGATTTATATTTCGGTTAGGTAATAATTAACATAGGAAACCATCATCCTTGGAAAAAACTGTGTTTCATCAGAAAGAATGCTTCTTATCTGTGCATCTCTGTTTAAATTTTAGAGATGAGATAGCAAAACATTTTCTTTTGGTGCTCACAATGCAAAAAGCTAAAGATTATCTCATTCTAATGAAATATTCCTTTCTATGCCATAACAAAATATGAACATGACAAAATATATTACATATCTTCTTTATATTTTTGTTTTTTAGGGGCATCCTATTCTTGATATTCTTGTTGCAGATTAATCTGGGTAATCTGCACTTCAAGCAACGTTTCTATTTTTCCCATCTTGATAAGTCACACATCTGACATCTCCCATCATCCTCGTGTTGGTGTCTTGCAATGTCTGCCTAGGTAAGCGGTTCAGGTATCATTCACATTTGCTAACTAGGCCTACTTTGGCCAATGCTTCAGTCAGCCTTTTTCAAGCACTAAATACTGAGTAATGCTCCAGTAAGGCTTAAGGTCATCCAACATTTAAGAAATATGATGCAACAGTTAAAAATATATATCATCAACTTGGCGCAGAAAATCAATGTTAATGAGAGCTTTAGCAGAAGTTACATGCTGCCTAAGCTGGTAAGAATTATTTACTTCTCCCCATGAAAAGTGTCAGGTTTCACTGAAAACAAAAAATGAACTATTTGACCTAATTTTCAAGATTTTACATCTGAAACCTGAATATTTTGATTCTGAAATGCACCGGAGCGACTGGATCCACAAGTCCCTCCTCTTTGGATCCTTGACCATCAGCCTTTCAGAGAGGACTCTTACTCTGGCTGAGCACGTTGTCCAGCTCTATGCCATTGCATTCACAGAATTAGCACTTGCACCGAGAGTTTTAGTACAGAGTAGGAGATAACACGGAGCGAAAGAATGGCTTCTGACAAATCATCTCTCTCCTATTCTGGTGTTTTTAAGCGAGCTTCTCCTCCTCTTGAAGAGAATGGTTTATGACTATACTATCACAGTCTATGATATTAAGTATTTCTACAATATTTGAACATTTAGATATGATGTTTTATCCACCTTGCAGCAATTTCATCAGGAGGCACAAGACAAAGTCTGCACTGTGTATATGTGGTGGTGGAGGGATGAGGAATGAGGGGCCACTCTATGCTTCATGTACTAATAACCGCGAAACTAGCACCGGCTACAAATGACACAAGTCAAAGAGTGAATTACCAAAGTTTAACTTTCTTAGCTTTCAAAGGAAATGCAGATGGTTCCTCTTATTTCTTATTGGTAATAGCCTGTAATAGCCTTGAATGAGAAAATGTTTTTTCGAGAGGATTAGCATTTAAAGAACCTTTATTGACAATCCAAGGCTAACAAAGAGGTGCAAGTGGAATATTACCCTCTAAACATCTTGCTGCTGGTTGTTATTTTTAAGCTAATGTTTTGATAACCAAGAAGATAAAGTATGTTCTGATTTAAAGACCACAGCCTTTCTATCGTGCCAGTCCATTGTATTAAGATCATTTTGTTTTCAATTATCGTCTTTTATTGAGTACCATTATCACCCATCAGCCCCTGAACAAATATCACATTGTCCATCTTCCCAGGCAAGTACTGTAATTACTCAATAAGTGCAATATTGATTCTGGAGAACTGAGTCTTACTGGCTGGCATACCAAGTTGCTTACTAACTCAGAACTGCAGTGTTCAGAGTGAGTTGTTTTTAATGTAGTTCCAAGCAAGAAGTCACTCAAACTAAATTTAAAGTTTTCTCTCTTTATTTGATGCCAGGAGTTGCTATGATTGTATTCTTTAATCAGATTTGAGATCACATGTGAAATGCAAGCCTCCAGCTTTGTAAAGCTTTGCCGGAGGCCTGCAGAGTTTAATGTGAGCAAAGGCATATCAGAGGCTGCACAGGGCCTTTAATAATGCATCTGCAATGTATTACCAAGATGTCATATTGTGAAACATCAAAATCCATGAAGAGGAATCCCAGAGTAAAACATCACACAGCCATGGTCAGTACATAGGCAATGCTTTCAGCTTCTCATTTACAAAGCTGTTTTATCTTCCTCTCTTGTCTCACAGAAGTCTCTCCTCTTTGCAACACTTCCAATGGCAAGCAAACAACACAAATCACATCATTAAAATGGAAATCAATCTATTCACCGCTTGCATGTGGTAGGACACGGAATCTATTTTTCAAAAGTCTCACTGAGTTCATAAAGCTTTGCCAAGTATTCTCAAGTAAACCAAAAGATCACCACCAAAGGATGTCTGTGAATCTGATGCTGATGATTTTTATGAGGAAACTGGAATGCACCCTAGATACAGTCTTGGACACTGCAACTATCTCCAACAAAGCCAAAAGCATTTCATGCTGTTTAGAAGCTGCGCTAACTAGATGGTTTCTTTTCTGATTTTTTGTTTCCCTGAATGGTCCATTGAGCAGCTGGTTGGCAACAGTAACACAATACAGGATTTGCATGCAGAAATGAGGTGTGTGATCAGAGCCATGTAGGTGGACCTACCTGAAATGATTCTTTTTTGAAACGTGTTGGCTGCTGTTATATCATCTATGTATATGGGGAGGCAGAATGATTCAGCTCTGTTCTGTAGGAAAGCTTCAGCAGTCACTGATCTACTGACCCCTGTTTCAAATGTCATGTTGACTCTATTTCAGATTCTTCACTATGTACCTTTTTTTCACCTTCCTCCTGTCTACCCTACCCATGGTCCTCCTCACAAATTGCAAGTTGCATTCGATACGTATTTAGAATAGCTAGCTGTCAGAATTATTAGGTCTAACGCTTGCTGCCATCATTTTTTTAAAGACAGTGGCAATGCATTTAGTATGACTGTAGCAGCTTTGAATCTGAGAGAGAGGGAGGTAAATGGACTGGCAAATGCACACTGACATGAGCAAGTCAGTATTCCAAGCTCAGTCATAATCTTTGTGCAGTATTTTTCTCTTCTATCATAAAGAGCAAATTCGGTATCACTGTGCCAGTACAAAACAGATGCAGAACTGAGAAATTCAACCTTGAGGCTTCCTCCTGCTTTGGGGGATTTTGCACTTGGGAACCATCACAGAAGCCCCATAACTCTGCTGCCTGCCACTGTGTTGCAGTGTTTCTGTGCCCTGTTGAGAGATGGGGACATTTTTGCTACAGCTGTACATGTTTTTAATGATGCCTGAGACATTTTCTGAATGACTATAGCTTTTTTGGAATCTAGTAGGTATAGTCATATTTTTTTGTCGTGATTTTCTTCCCAATGTTCATTCCATTATATTTACCAACCAGGCACCGCAATGCAATTGTACACTCAACTTGTTTGAATCCTACTGATATTTCTCAAAGATCTTTATGGGCTTGTAAGAGCTTTACATGCTCTGCAGATTTTGCTACTTCACTCTAGACTTCAGGCCTAATGCAGAGCCTTGAAAAATGTCAGTGTTCTTTTCTACCATGATGAAAATTGGCCATGATGAAATTTATTCCTTTTTATCATTCAGATCCTTTAACCCTTTTTAGGACCCAGGTAAAGATTTAGTTTTGCAGAGTAAGTCAAGGTTTGAGATAGTCACAATGTATCATACATAAAACTAAGCCTGATTCTCTAAATGCTAAAGCTCTTTACATACCTGTAATAGTATTAAAAAAAAAAAAAAAAAAAAAGCTTAAGAATCAGTGTAAATGTATCCATCTTTTATAGAAGCAAAGAAGGTCTTAAAAGTAGTTAATAATCAGGTTTGGGGTATTTTCAATGGCCTCTTGACCACTGGAAGCCCAGAGTATTCTAATGTTGCTTTTGCAATGTCATACTCAGTTACAGTCAGGAAAAAGCTGACTTCTGTGGTTAGAAACGGTTTATCCACGAACAATCAGCTTCACCTTCAGCTCTGCAGAACACTGAAATTGATTATGAAACATTGTAAGTAATCATAAGTAACAGTAACTAATATAATAGTAATAACTCATAATAGCTGAAAATAGAGTACAAAAGCCAAATTTCTTTTTCATTCAAAAAGAGGTGTTTTTGCATGGGAAAGCTGTCTTTATAGGACAGCTACCACCAAGGAATCTCTATGCTGCATAAAACTAGTGTAAGCAGACTGAAGTAAAACAGTTCAGCATAACAGCAGTATGCTGCTCAGGTAGGAAATGTCCTCTCAGCTCATATGTATGAGCTCCTCCCTCATTCTGTCACAACTAGTAGTTTAAGAGTTGTGTAAGTTATTTGAGTTCATGCACTGGTCTGAGCTATGACTGCCAGTAGTGTTGCTCAAGGCAAGCCTAGTGCTTGCGATTTTGCTGATGAGATTGGTGCCTAAACACACTCTAATTTGGACACTCACACGATGCTGTCCTAAGGCACTGTTGTACAACATAGGTGTAGGCAGAGAAGTAAACAGTAGCATTTAGGATCAAGCCCATTAAATCCTTTCTTATTTCTTCACTTCAATTATTTTTCACTTATTGCTTTTTTTACAGTCAGTAAAGGTGCCTATGGTGAGGCAGTATATGATGGTGTGCAATTTTTCAGAGAATAAACACAGTGCCACTTTTGGGGGTAAATTACTGAATTTGCATATCAGCAGCAAATCAGCGATAATATTGCTCTAGCTGAATCCTTGCTAGACCTCTGGCTTCCGACTCCCAAACTCAACAAGTCCTGAAAGACCTTGGCAGCCACCAGTCAGGTGTGAATCTACAGGCTCCAACTCACAAGCCCCACAGAGTGCAGAACTCATCAAGATGTAGGTGTCCTCATCGCTCGAAGATGAAAGATCTTAGCTGGCGTTCAACAGAAGCTTCAAACCCAGCAAGAGCTGGAATCCCTTTCCCTGCACAGACAACGGCTGCTAGCTCCCGCCGAGTCCTGGCTCAGCAGGAGCTGGGAGACAAGCAAAATACTTCCGATCAGCGTGAGAGTGAATGTCGCTCAGCTCCCGCTGGGCTGAGCACCGTACAAACACTTTCTTTCTCCCCTCAAGTACTGTTCAGAATTCTGTAGTGCACTGATAACTCATGCAAACTCCTGCTGAAATCAAAAGCCACCTTCTTCAAAATCAGTATGCCGGGCTATACATCTGGACTGAATCAAATCTTTCTTTAGAAACATCTCTAGAAGCTAAAGAAATAGTGGCTCTTGTTTTTTTTCTTTTTTTTTTTTTTGTTTTGTTTTGTTTTGTTTGTTTGTTTGTGTTTCATCTAAAAGTATCACTTTTACAGGAGGAAGTGACAATCTTGGAAGTTATGAACCTCAAAAGCTACTGCATAAACATTTCTTACAAGAAACAAATTGTCTTTTCAATGTTCCATCTGATGTCCAGAATGAAATTCAGAGTTAAAGGATTATTTTTCATTCAGTGCAATCTAAATTAGGACTAACAGCATCAGTGTAGGGCCAGCGTGGGGTGGGAATGGGACCATACCCCATCCAGTATATAATAACAGAAATAATGTGGTGTAGTGTAAAATGGTTCTGTTCCTTTCCAGCAGCCCTCCTCTGTGCTCCTTTCTTCCCTTTCAGCTTTATTTTGTACTACCTGCATATATTCTAACCCCATCTTTTACCCTTTATCACAGGATTTAATTGCTTTTCCAGAAATCGTTTCCAAAGTTTGGTTGTTGCTGTTTGTTTGTTTTAATGTCTGCATTCATTAGCTGGCTGTAAACGTTGGTTTTGGCTAGCTGCCTCTTTCCTGCCTTGAGGAGCACTTCTTACTGGCTAACAGGAGGTGCCGAGTCCTGAAGTGTTGATTCAGAGCAGCGGAGACAGGTGGGCCGTCAGCAGGAGCAGTAAAGTAATACGCCGCCGTGAATATGACACTGTCACAGCCCACCGAAACAATTTATTTCTCTTGTATAACTTTAGGCACGATAGCTCCTCGACTCTAGAAGCTAGATCCGCAGAGTAAAAATCTACATTAGGAATCGTTTTCTTTTTTTAAGAGCCTTTCCTCAATTGTGCTATGTAGATATGTATGTGGGAACAGTTTAAAAGAAAGGGAGTCTGGTAAGTCTAACACATGGGTATTCGAATGGCTGCCTTTGAATAACAGCCTCTTTTTATTTTTTTTTCTCCCACTTGGAGACAACTGCAAATGATGTAATGTTTCTCCCTGAATAAACAGAGAGAGATTTAACAGATTTTAGATCATACCCTAGACAGGAAACAAACAAACAAATTATTACTAGTATTATTACTAATATCATTTTTTTTTACTCAGTTTTGAAATCTCGAAATGATCTCTCTCCTTCCCCTCTCCCCTGACACTCACGTAAGCATGGATACATTACTTAATTATCACTAACGCTGAACGAAGTACCTGAGAGAAAAGAAACACCACAAGCAGCCTGCTGGAGAAGAGAGTTTTGTTTTGTTTTATTTTTTGTTTTTCTTTAACAGAGGAATTAAAGGCACCCTTAACATATTTGATATTTTGTGACTATCAGACTGACTGCTCATTTGAAATCTCGGAACATGTTCATACCTGAGGCTGTATGATTTTAATAAAATGAACAGAATTACTTGGCTTTCCAAATATAAATAAATAATTGGCATGCTGGTGAAAGGAATGTGGAGGGACCATTACAGCTTTTGTTACTAAAGGCAGGAAAAGAATGTTGTTTCACACTAAAAAAATGCACTCTCTTATAACACATTTTGGTTATATTTTGGTTAGGTTGCTAAGGGAGTACAATGCTGAATGCAATAGTTTTTGCAGTTCACCGAGAACGCCTCTTCAGTGTTCAAAGTGCCCCAAGGAGAAGAAAATGACTTGTCCTTCGTGTTTTATAGAGCAGCTAATGTCCTAGCCTTGGTTCAGGTATCCAAGCAATTACCAGTAACTGCAGACAGGTAGCACCATCTTCAGATGACAGGATAAGCAATAAGAGTCAAACACATGCGAGACCACGGGTGAGACATTCGCATTTTATCAGCCTTGTGGCCTTGGGCTTGTTACAGCCATTTCCACTTCTTAGGAGCGCTGGAAAGCAGCGGTGTGGTACACTGCCTTTGGTCACGGAAAGAACCGTGAAACTAGCTCTGGAAAAGACTTTCCTATCAAGAGAAATTAAGAGCAAAGGTTGCTGGTATCAGTAGTTTTTTTTTATTTCATAAGCACAATGTGAAAAATTTGGTCAAAAAAAAAAAAAAAAAAAAAAAAGGAGCAGTGAAATGTGACAATAAAAATCCACAGCCATTTTTCTTTATCCTTGAATATTTATGGTGTCTTATATCTGAAGATCTTTGTCAGTTAGGAAAATATATTCCCAAATAGTAAATCAGGAACTACTTCTTCCATATCTTACCTGCTTGAACCTATTTATCACATGAAGCCAAAATCTCCTGTTAGAAGGCAGCAATAATTCTCACAATGGCCCATTACACATCAAGTTACTTAACAGTACCCACAACAAAAAGGGGGTCATTGATAATATTGAAACCTCTCTTGTAAATTTAAGATTAGGAATACATATGAGAATAAGTAAAGGTGTTCAGCTAACCAGATTTCTTTGTTCTTTGCTTTTTCTTTTTCTTTTTCTTTTTCTTCTTTTTCTTTTTTTTTCTTTTTTTCTTTTTTTTTTGCATTTTTGTTCTTTTTAATTAAAGTTAATTCATTTCCCAGTTTAAATATTTAAAGAAAGACAGAAGACAAATTATTATGCCTGGAGCTTGGAATGTTAAAACCTTGGGATACTTAAATATAAGAGCTTAACACTATATCCTGCTCTGGCTGATGCTGAACTCAGCATTATTGCATCTGAGCGCTTAGCTCCATGATGTAATATTTCATCCATTTTTAGAAAATACTCCAAAATGCAAGAAGGACTGTTATAAAATATTGCTGTATGCTATTAAACCACTGTTCTCCCCCATTGCAGTGGCGGTATTTCTTTGATGTTAAGTGATCTGTAGTACTGATTGAGTAGATAGGGTTCTTAGTGTTTTTAGAACAACTTTGTAGTATCCTGTAAGGTACTACATATAACTATAAGAATGTACTTCTATTTTAGTCTCAGAGAAAATGCTAAGTACATAACCTCTGCAGTAGAAAATTTGGATTTGCAATTTTTAAGTTTCTTAAACAATTTTGCTTCAGAAAGCATAGAGAAAATTTGTAATGGTAAGCAAAGAACATCTAAAATGCAGCAAAATATATATTGAGGCTTGATCAGACTTGGCACATAGTCCAAAACTAATAAATATTTCCTTAAATTTTGCCAGGCTTTTAATTACAAGAAAAATAAGCCCAGTTTGAATACCAGAAGACTATGCCACATCGAAGTCATGGGGAGTTCTGTCATTTAAGATTTACTCAGCTGTTGAATTGGTTTAAATGTTTGTTATGAATCTGGCCTCACTTCTAATTTGATCTTTCTTTTTTTTTTTTCTTATTTGAATACATTGATTGTTGCAGCAGTTTTCCAAATATAAGCTATTTAGAAACTGATTAAAATTGATTGAGTTAATCAAATTTTTTTGAATTAATAAATATGATCTGATGAATGAATTCCAAATATGCTTAATGATTTGGCTCCTGGAAACTAATAGCTACCTTTTAAAAATTTATATTATTGAAAATCATTTTTAAGCTCACATCACTGCCACTTTAAATAAACCTCACTGGGCTACACACAAGGTTTATGCCAATTTACCCATGCTGCTTCCTTCCGAAAGAAGGAATAAGTGTAAGAAATAATCATAAATACATTTTCCCTTTACATTTATTAGAGCTGTTATGTATTTTAAATCAATTCCAAGGTAATTGCTTCTCTGCAATGCAAAAATGCTTAATAATGTAGGGGGGTTATGTGATTTGGGGTTTGGTGTTTTTTTACACAAAAGGATTTAATTTATACGGCGGCTAAAAGAATGAAGATCAATGGTTACTGATGCTGGTTAGCCATTTGTACTGTGCTTTGAAAGATCACTATGTGGATATATACTGTAAAGATTTTAAGAAAAAAAGACACTGGGTGTGCGCACACCGAGCAGTCGCTTCCGTTGACTCGTCCCAAGCAGCCTCGCCCGGGGCTCTAGAGGGGACTGGGTGAGTCTGCTCAGCTCTCTGTAAGCAATTTCCAAACATCAAAACTAGCAGCAAGAAGAAATTTCTCTTACAAATAAAAGTCGCTTGTAACAGATCATTTTATATTCACAGAAATATAACAATTAGATTGCTATAACTAGCAACTATAATGTGTGAGAATTTAATAATATCACGGTGAGTAGACAGACTGCATAGAAAAACACTAGTTTTTAATTGAGTGTAGTTCCTAGGACATGTCTTTATTTTACTGAAGTGAAAAATTCCTGGTTTTCTTCCTACCTATACGTCCTTTGAGGAAGCTTTCAACACAGGAAACATATTTGACATCTATTTTAATATCCATTCAAAATTTTAGTATGGCTTCTTTAAACATGGAAATCTACCAGAAGCTCAAGACCACCAGCTATCAAAGGAATGATCAAAGGACCTTAAATATCACAAATACACTTGTAGGTTATTTAGAAAATAAATCCCAAACAAATAAGTCTATTTTGACTGTTTCAGAGAATTACTGACTCCTGGAAGTATGAACAGTAAGGCAACAAAATAAGGCCTGAAATTGCTATCAGGTGCTCAGAGGACAGAAAACCTCCTGAGTTTTTTGATCTTCATATTCCCAAACGCTGGTAGCTCAATTCACTACAGCTTCGGTACAGAGACACTTACAGCAGTCAGAAGTACAATGGTAAAAGGAAAACACTGACTATTTTTTTTTTCTTATCGTACTGTTATGAACCTGAAAGAAGCCTGGGAACACAATCCTTAACCTTATGTGAAAAATAATGTGGAAAACCTAATATGGAAAATCCTATATGTTTTCCAAGGGAAAGTCATTCATTCTAAGAGGAAATTTCTCCACTATCAATTGTTGCTTGATTCAATATAGTTTTTTCTAAATATCTTTTACCTACTGATTTTTTTTTCTTTTAGCGAGCGAGAACTAAGCACTCTCTAGTAGACAATTTGCTGTTATTTCAATAGTTTCATGTCCCATTTGAGATAGTCTGGCTTATTCATGTGCCTGTACCATTTCGTAGCTGCAGGTGGTTCGCTAGAAAACACACAGTGCATCATGCATGCGCTATGTTGATTCAAGATACTTTGTGGGAGGTCTTAAACAGCTTGCCGTGAATCTGGCCCGTAAAAAAGAGTTAAGCAGGATATTCTAACCTCTGCTTCCTTGGAGGTCACATAATGACATTTCTGAATGTGCATAGTTTGGCTGAAAATTAATAGTTTTCATCAGAAAATATTTTGAGTTTTCAATTCTTGCCAAAAATTTACATCTCCTGGAGGACAGCAGAAAACAAATGGACCAGATTTGTTTTATTTTAAGATTAAAACGAGAATGAGAAGCTCTAGTTTTATGTCATTCAAGTATTTCCTTTCCCTGAAGACATACTTAATGAATCTGTGCACTTTATACCAAATTATGGCAAAACATTACACTTAAGGACTTAACAGAAAAGAATACTGTTTACAGTACCTAATAGAGAGTGATAACAGAAGAAGAATGAAAGGATGATATAAAGAGTATGATTTCTATTGCAGTACTGCTGTAGCTCTGTAAAGGCTGGTGATCAGTAAGGAGCTCTTTTGCCATAGGCGCTCCACAAATACACATTCCTTTCCCAAAGAGTGTATAATCAAGCTAGAAAACCATTTGTTGTGACCTCAGAGAGGAGCACTTGCTGTCACTCACATTTCCCAAATTTTGGCAACTGATGATAATATACTGGTCTATGAGATGAGAAGAAATAGAAGTCAACTAGGTCTGTCATAAAGAACAAGAATAAATATTGTCATGTAACATTAAAATATGCACATACTCTGTGCCAAATGCAAATCCCTGTTTACAGATAATAAAAGACACGTCTAACTGCTGGAGGTGGTGTTTGGCGACTAGCAACCATAAGAAAATGTGATGAGTTGTAAATGTTAAGATTTTGGGGGGATTTTTTCACTGAGTGCAATATTCTTAAATAGGTGTTGCAAAACAGTTCTTGACTTGTAGGAGAGAGACATCTGTAACACTTTATGACCTGTCCTTCTTTAATAGTTACAGGAAAAATCACCATCCCCTTTGTTCAGAATACACTGGTTTCTACCCAGTTTGAGTATAGCTTTAGAGTTCTTAAGTGTTAATTTTTAATATATTGAAGAAAAACTGGGTTTAAATATCTGACAAGATACAACAGTGTTTTGGTTTTTAATCTGGTGCTATTATTTACTAATAAAAAGGAGTATGCTCATTATTTTACTTTTTAAATATACTCTAATGTTTTTAGTTTGCAAGTGCTAATGGACTATTATGAAAACTTTCTAAAATAAATTTTACATATAGACCATAAAATTTGGCCTAAGGATATTGAAATTCCTTTGCTGGGCTGAAAATTTCCTTCAATGAAGTTGGAATCTATTGTGTAAGAAATTCTTCTTTCCCCTAAACAAGCAGAATTTACAAGTTCCAGGGAAGTATGTTAAATATCAGTCCCAGAAATTTACAGGTATACAGACATACCAGAAACATACAGTGACAGAAGGCTTTCTTGAAAGATGTTAAAATGCAAAAAATATAAGTTAGCAAAAGACCAAAATTATTATCATGTCTTAATAAGGTTTCCTTGAGTGCGTGGATGATGCTGTCATCTTTAGTTACATAACCACATGCAGTTTTATTCCTACTCGTCCCCATTTTTTAAAATAGTAGCAAAACTAATACTTCGTTCTTTTAACCTCATTTTCAAACTGGCTGTTTGAAAAATCCATTCAAGTATGCACTCCAAGGCAGAATCAGATGTTGATCAAAACAGTAAACACTTGGCAAAGTTATATGCCGTTGAAACTATGAGAAATATTGGACATCTTTCATTCAAACCTAACAACACAGGGCTGGACTTTGATATGTGGTCCAGGGAAGATAGGAAATGTCCTCACTTATCGGACTGTGGGTGCTGCGGGACTGTCCTCTCTTCTGGCACAGGTAAGTAGGGAGCCCAGCTTAGAGGACATACCCTTGCTCTGGCCCGGCCACGGTGTCCACAAGCACGGCTGGTGCAGGGTGGTGGAGCAACTCTCTGCTGATATGGGCCAGAGAGGATTAATCCTAGGAGGCAGCTCTACCTCTGGGGTGGTGTGGTTTACCTGTTCCCTCCTCCTCTGAACTACGGCCAAAAGCACAAATCAGTGCAGTGAGCAGTCAGTATAACTGAAGAAAAAGTTTGCCAAGAAGTCTGAAGTGATGGACAGTTTTATTGCATATTTCAGAACTATCTTGAGTTTCCAACTACAAAATTTTGATTTCGACTCTTAGGGAAAAAAAAAACCCAGCATATTTTACAATTTAATTTGCACAGCCTAGTAATACATGACACCTATATAAAACTGCCTCTGATCTGAGAAAAATCTGTTCCTTTCATGACAGAAGCATACTGCTGCACTCAATCACACTTGAACCTGAAGATCTGGGACAGCCTTAACAGGAAAAAGGAAAAGAGAAACATGACACACGAGGTCAATTTTGACAGCTTAAAACTGTGGTATCTGAAAAACCAGTAGGATCACATGATTTTTCAGAACATATAATATATCATAGGAGAATGCAGCCTGCAGCACCCTATTTGGACGTATGCCCAGGACAGACAACAGCATATGGTCAAGCACAGGGATATCAGGCTAATGGAACATGAAACAGTGCTACCATGTGCTACCATGAGAAGTGGGAAAGCAGCCAGGGGCCTGTTCCCAACAGGTATTTCTAGGGGGCTGATTTGATGCTCTTTCACATGAAGAGAAACCCAAAACACCAAATTTTGCTCTCAGTGTTTTACTAGGCCTCTGTATGCCCTTGCCATATGGAATATACCTTGCTAGACAGGTGCCAGATCACCTTCAAGCACCAAGCCCTCCTGTCACAATGAGAAATGCTAAGGACTAATAAATCTTCATGGTGGATCAGCACAAAATGACTAAGGACTCATGATCATGTAATTGTGATTCATTAGGGGAAATGCTCAATGCCTAATGGCCCAAACATCTCCATCCACCTGTGTGTGATGGTTGGTGTTGCTAGTTTAATTGTGTAGCATGGAAGCAACAATTATTGGAAGACATGCTGAAGGATCTTCCTTTTACTTTCTGTTTTATTTGTTTTCCTCTAGGTATATTTTTTTTCTTCTCAACAGAAATATGAGAAAATCCATACAAGATAAATATTAATGGATTGTTCTTTTCCTTTTTAGACTCTTAAGAAACAGTATTTTACCAAATGGTGTATCTGATGTCTTTCTCTTGTACTCAAGGACATAAAAGATGGGGTTGATATGTAAATACATGCAATACATGCATGTAAGGTCCCCAAACAACAGATTTACAAAAGGAGCCAGACAACACCTGCAGCAAAATCCAGAGCTAAAGTTCTTCATCTGGTATATGATTGAGCCTGTGTCTCTCAGAGTGGGTTTCTCAGCAGTCAGTGCCTGGAAAGAGAAATCACCTTCAGGACTCAGCCGTAAACTCTGATGCAAGGAGCGTTTCTTAGTTCTGTTTAAAGCTAAGTCTGTGGTATTGTATCCTGCACTACAAAGAAAAGCCTATCTCTGCCTGAGAATTGGAAAGAGCAACAACTTTGCATATATCTATTTTACTATACTCATCCTTAAATATCCAGCAAGATTTGTGGTTCAGAAAAGGGAGCAATCAGGTATGGATTTGAAGATTTCAGGCAGTCAAATAGGATGTAAACTTGGGATTGAATCTGCAGTTCTAAATAAAATTAAAATGCAGAATTAATGCACCTGCTGTCCAGAAACCGCTGGTTGTGCTAGGTGCCTTAAATCCTTCTCTCCTAACCCCATCAGAGGTTAAGCCTTTCTTTTAAACAAAGTCAAAGAAAGAAGTAAACATCTGTCTATCACCCTGTTTCTCATTTCCCTGCTTTGTAGCAGCCTAGGAACGACAACATTCCCATATGCTTTGAGTAACGGCAGTTCAATTCTTCTGTGGGGTGATTCAAATTCACATTTCCCATCTCACCTATAAAGATCTTTAGCTGCAGGATCTTCTAAGGAGCTCTGCAGGAAGTACTCTTAACCCAATCTGTAAAAGTTTTCAACTTGTGTGGCATAATAAAAGCCTTGTGAGCCTCCCTCTCAACCCTGCAAAAGCTTGGAGTGCTTATCTGGAATTCTCTTCACAGTCCAGAGCTGATGGTCTCCAAGCTTGGTGGGTATAAATATACATAGTCTGTGTTCTTCATAGTTTCCTTGAACATTTCCTATAAAAGGTTCTTCAGTACTTATACTTCTCTGAAAATGCTTGATCTTTTTTATTACTATTGTTGGTGAATACATTGTTCTCTGTGTGGATTCAGTGAATTCAGCGACACAGCAAGCCGAGCAGAATTCAGACTTATTTTGAATCACCTATTATGAAATTCAAGATGATGGAAGAGAAAGCAAGTATAAAAGTTATCAATTGTCAGGGTGAAAAGAATACCCTAACAAAAAGAGAATAGAAGTTTTGCTTCCTCTGGCACACTGCACCCCTTTCCTACTGCTTAGCAACGGATAAGATGCTACTTATTTTCAGACAGGAAACAGAAACAGCAAGAAGGCTGCACACAAAGCTGGTATCACTGCAAGTGTCCTGTACAGCTCATTGGTGCACAGAGACTTGGCCTATAATGAAGTCATTTGCATTCACAGGCAGTCCTGGCTGCGTGGACATCAGTCCAGGCTCTGGGAGCTGTTGTTTCATTGAATGAAAAGAAATTTGCACATGAAAGCCACATCCGCATTACTTAACTCTGCAGCTTACTCAGGATTGCCTTCCTTTTAGACCAAAGCAAATCTGAACCTATGATTAAATCTTCAGAGGATTTCTTTTATTTCTTTCAGATATCTGCTAGACTTGACAAGTGGTGAACATTCTCCAAGCAAATATCATTTGAGTCATTACTTATTCACTCTCCAGTTCTGAATCTCTTCTTTCTTAGTAAAGACCCACACCACTGCAGAAGTTTCTCAAACCTCCTCAGTCTGCCCCTCTGCCAGTTGGCAGTGTGAAGGCATTCATCTTTTCAGTATCCTCACGCCTTTCCAGTTTAATTGTAAACTTTATTCCCACGTGCAATCAGGAATAAAAGGAACAGATATATGCCTGGTGTTAAATATTGATCACATTAGGGTGAAAATAGACTGCAAATTGTGTCACTACTATATCGGTAATGTGAAATAAAAACTTAACCTAGAAGTTGACACTGAACCAGAACATACTTAATGTAATCATCTACGTGGTCCGCTCTGCCATCAATGTACATGCACAAAGTATTTTTTGTTGCTTCTCAAGTGAAAAAACAGATTAACAATTCTACACAGATGCTCACACTGGTACAGTAATTTGCACTTCATGTGGAGGTCAGCTCCTGACCTCCCGGGCTCCTGCCACCGTTGTATTTTTCATGGAAATTTATTCTCTCTCACATACTCTCTTGTAAATAAATAAAAAAATTCAGTGATTATAATGTCTGTGGAAGGCATCGTATTACTGAAGCCAAACAAGAACAAAGTCTAGGCTTATTCACTAGACTACTATAGCCCCAGCATTGATAGTGGAAATTCCTCCTTGGTATCCTGTTAATGTGCTTCAACCCTGACCTGAAAGAACCTTTATGGCTGACAGAATAGTTTAATTTTCATGCCCATTCAATCTTTGGCCTCTCTGCTAAGACTGCCAACAGGGGTGCAAATTAACACCAATTATTCTGGTATTTTATGTACTGGGTTGAGAGCACCAACTCATTTTACACAGGCCATCACCCAGCTGTCAGTAGTTAATGGCTCATAGTTATTTCTGACCTGCTTCAGATTCATCTGAGTAGCTCAGAGTTGAAGGGGTCACTATCTCATTAATAAGAGACTGACCCATATAGCCCCCCCAATCGTTCCCTTTCACAAATTCAAGTCTGAATGTTTATTTTCACATTAAATAATAACAAAGGGCCAAACCCCTGCCTGTTGCACACTCGGTGGATTTATGTCAGTATAAAATTTAGCTTATTAACGTCAGCTCCATTGGGCATGGACAGCAACAAATGTCCTTCCCACTTAAAGCTGATAAAATAAAGGAATATAAATATATACGTATTCATAAATAATTTATCTGATGATTTAGCATTTAAAAATCACAAGTAGCAAAACACATGAATATTATACCACCATCTCTAAGATCAGGGGAACAATAAAGACATTTGTTTGAAAATAATTTATTTGACAATTGATACAGAAATGATTTATTTACTATATTATTTGCTAGCACTACTCAATCAGCTCTTTGCTGTGTGGATATATCATTACCTTAGCTTAGAACATAGATAGCTTCAAGATTCTGCTTCCATGTAACTATTATTAGCAAGGATCTGCTGTTTCCATAACAGACTCTGAAGAAAATGATACAAGTGCAATTTTGAGGACTATCGTTTCCGAGTTTTGCTTCCTTCAGTCATGTGACAGAGGCTGACTTTTTCATTCTGCAAAATAATTCATCTGCAAAGTTTGTGACATATCTGCTGAGCAGAGACTCAAGGTGTGGGAATGGCCAGTGACATTACAGAAGAAGCACCGGATGGTGTTCGGCCACATAAGGATCAAGGCAGAAAGAGCAGAGGAATAGGGTTCCTGAATCCGCTCTACATCCACTTGGGACTTACTTACCTTCAATAAATAAAATATATTGTGAGCATTTTATGAGAGTATGATCTCAAGGTGACGTGCAGAGTGATAAATATGACTTAGCACCTAGCTGAAGAAAGTTGAGAAAAGATGCCCTACCGGACATGCTGACCTTGTACGTTCTAGAGAAGTCTGAAGGGAGACATGATAACAGTCTTTAAATATAAAAAGGATGCTGTAAAGAGATTAATCCGTTTGTCATATCTGTGATGGAGAAGATGAGAAATAAGAGCTTAATCTGAAGAGAGGGTTAGGATGAATTTAGGAAGATCCCTCATTAGACATTTTATAAAACACATTATAAGTAGAGTACACCAGGAATGTAAAGAAGCACCCAGGCTGATGCAGATATAGATAGAGCTGAACTTGTCTTGGAATATGGGAATTAACTAGCTAATCTATTGAGATCTCTGTATTTCGTGACTCTGTCAACTAACTACAGTAAACTAGGTAAGATCATGCTACTTACAGTGTTAGCTGTCTGCAGAAAATGTTTTACATCAGGTTAGATAGCACATCTCTTTAAACTCATAGTCTAACCTAATTTTAATCCTTAGAGAAGACAACTCCATAGAAAAAATAGGGTTTTGTGTCTAACTACAAAGTCGTACCTGTACCTTGCAGGGGTTCAGCAAGCTGGCTGTGTATCAGTTGGCACAAAAGGCATGAATACTGCATACTTCAAAACTCTCCAGAAAACTACAGATAGGAGCATCTCTGGGCCATAGAGGCACCTTTGTAATGAAAAGCTTTTAAACATTTTGACACTTCATCTTATGTACATCTTTGAGGAGAAAGCCTTAGAGTGAAGCTGTTAGTCACTAACCCTGATACCCCGTATCACGCCTCAAGAACTAATAGCTTTGGCCATATACCATTTCATGAGAAAGTTGCTCCAATACAAAGAATGTAGAAAAGTAGCAAGAAATGGATGAATATGCTTCAAATTCCATGTGGCAAAATGCTTAGCACTCATGCAGCATCTGCATTGACTATGGGACATGTTTGAAAGCAATCAAATACTTAAATGTTTTAACTGTCTCCTGCTAAATTTAGTTTTTTTATTAAATCAACTATTGTAGGCAAAATAATTACCATTGGATTATTGAAAGCTTATTTACTGAGGATTAACTGTGCAATAGGTGATAATTAAGGTTTTGTGAAAGCACAATAATAATAACAGAACAGGTTTTAGATATGCAATAACCCCCTCCACTGCATCAAAGCACTGCTATTGCTGTGCAAGCAGAGAGCACATAATTTGCAGTGTATGCAAATCACAAAAGGAAATTTGAAATAAAAATTAGCCGTTGTGTTTCAGCCATTAAACTGTTCTCCACTCTTTTCCCTCCTTCCTTTCCTGCTCTAAAGCTTTTTAAAATTTTGGGGGAAGTTTTGTACAAAAAACATAATGATTATCTTTACTGGTGCTGCCTGGTGAAGTACTAGAATATATTTGTGGGATTTATGGCATCACAGGTAGTACTCTTGCAACAACTCAAGAGCTGTGACACAAGTCCCCTGGCTTGCTTTCCAGCTATAGAGTAAGAAAAGGTGATAGAAGCCTCCTTTATGGTCTCCAGCATTCCAGACTCTTCAAAGCATAAGGTTTATTTATGGGGTAGCCTTAGTGGATACCTTCCAAAGATATGTTACATTAATATTGTGACACAAAGTAGTTGTTTACAAAAATGTAATTAATATTCTGCCCAATACTCTCCACTGTCTTCCAGAATTATGAGCCTTATAACCGCAAGCGTGTGTGGGTATAGTTATTTTTTATTTTGTTCCTCACAAGTATAATAATGCACATCACAGCAAAAAGTAACTCAGCTCTCCTTGAAATACTTACAAAGAACACTAGTAAATGTTAGTTTGTACTGTCCAAAATCTCAGGCTAAACTGGAGTGTCAGATGGTTGCTTATTTGATTTAGAAATACAGCAGGGGTGGCTGCATTTTCCCATGGGGACATATACATATTGCACACTCTTTTTGACATAAGAGATCAAGTATATGGTTACTAGCAGTTTGTTTATACCGCAAGACTTCTGAGAGTTTCCAAGTCAAAGTGCTAACGTCTCCCCAGTTAGGCATTTTAAGGGGTTTGTATATAAGATAGTTGTTGCTTAAAGGATAGGAAAATAAAATGCATTAAAATAGTACTTATTAAAGAAGTTAACCATCAAAATAGCAGAAGGTGCCTGTAAAAATTAATTTCAGTTTTTTTCTTTCTTACTTCTTCCCTTCAGTCACAACTACGGTTTCTGCCTCAACATATTATGCCTCTCTGTCCTAAATTCGTGCCAGCCCAGAAGTTTGCTTTTATGATTTTTTTAATACCTTTAATGATGCATGCTTTTGCATGCTTTTTACAGCCAAATATAAATATCATCTGGATTTTTCCATTTAGAAAATTTATTCTGAAGCCATAAGCATCCTGAGTGTTTTCTAGGCTTAGAGAGTCTCATCTGGATCTGTAAAGTTCAAAATGTGGATAAAAATGTTCTTTCATTTGTTTCTCCATTTTCAGTAAGAAATCATGAGACAATCTTCTGGGTCTTTCATTCCAGTGTTCTTTTAGTGAAATAAAAAAGAGTTTAGATCAAGGTTAACCAGCAAATTTCATATAGATGTATAGTTATGAAGCTCTTGTCAAAGGTTTACATGATGAATGATTGTCAGATTCTTTCTTTAGAGATTGGGTAGTTCCTTTTTAAGATCAGTAAGATATGTTTAGGCAGATGGCTGACAGCTGGAGTTAAAGCATCCATGTTGGAAAGTCACAGGACAATCTACTGGAATGAGGTCTCTTCAATATTTTTAATAATATAAGTAAAGCAACGATACTGAAAATCACCACCTTTTCAGAAAGTTAAGAGCCATTGGACTTGTCAAAGTTAGGAATAGTCAATAAAATAGTGAAAGAATTACTATTAGCTACCAGAAAGTGCTGAATACTGTTTTCCTCGTTATGTTTGGTATAATAAATAAACATGATGTACAAGACCCCACTGTATAGCAACAACTAGAAAATATTTATCCATCATAGCAACAACTGGAAAACAGTTAGAAAAGAGGTACATGGAAAAATTAGCAGAAATTTGTAAGAACTAGTAACACCTATTAGAGTTAATAGCCCATTCAGAACTTGCCCACAGATATTTCAGATTTTTCACTGATATTTAACTCCACTCAGTGAACTGTATGCATTAGGCAAGAGATTGTCTGCCATGGAGATAATGATACTGAACTCCGTTTGGTTTTAAGTCAGAGAAAATACATTATGCATATTACTGTGCATAGTGGAGAAAAAGTAAGACTTAGGGTACATTCTGTAACCCAGGTACTCTACTGAGGTCCATAAATAGATCTTGCCAAAAAAAAAAAAAAAAATACCTCAAATAAAAAACCGAGCCCTCTGCCTTTCATTTGTGATAGCTTTTGAAATGGTGACAACAAAATGATACGATTATGCATGCTAGTGAGCTCTATGTAGGTTATTTAAGTTACTCTATTTCATTTTAGGAACTGTAAATCTAAACTGTCAATATAAAATGTTCCTATGCAGAGGATGTTAGCACTGAAGAGACAGAAAATTGTTTTTTGTTTGGTGGGTTTTGGGGGGGGGTTGGATTTTTTTTTTTTTAATTTAATATATTACTTCCTCTTACTTTAGGGAAAAAGTTGGGTTTATTTTGTTTTTTTTACCTGAAAAAAAAAAAAAGACTGGGAAATTAAAAATGTCGGGGGAGTCGCTAGCTCAAAAACTAGGAGCATTGTGCCTCTTCTAGTGTCCTTAATTAAAGGATTCAAAGGGAAATGTGAAAAGATGTTTCCCTTTTACACAACTGTGAAGTGTTTGAATGAGTGTATGAATATGCTGTAGCACAGTGTCCAAAAATTGAGTAATGGCACCACCTGGACACTGAAGGCTGACTCATATGTATGGCATTTCTTGCTTCCATTGGAAGGAACTCCTCTCTCGCAAGTACAGAAAGTACTGTTTCTAGCTGAGGAAGGGAATGACATTGCCTTGACCTATTATCCAGCTGCCCAGAGAGTAGTTCACACACAGGTCTAAGATTGTTCTCCCGACCAAAAGGAAGCTCTGGATGAATTGCTCATTCATCATTCCAACATCATTAAATCAGGCTCTTCCTCTGTTGTTGCTTTGTTACTCCTCAGTACTAGCAAAGAAGCCAAGTTTTGCTAAGGCTAAGACAAACAAGATAACTTTGTACTCCAACCTGTTGCTCAGCTAGCTTTCAATACTGAGCTGTCTCTTTCTAACGTGGTAAGATCCTGAGTGTAGGAAAGATGAATAGAGTATGTGTTAAATTTTAATGCTTGTGTGTCTCTCTCAGAATGAAAGGGATCAGTACTATCTTTTTGCCTTCTGCTCTGTATTATCTAGTACCTTTTTTTCTCATGCACGAGAACTGAGGATATAGTCAGCCCACATACTGTAAGAAAAAGTATAGGGAAGGAAGAGAGGCTCAAAAAAGACATAGAAAATCAAGAGTGCTCTTCTAAATTGTATGTAGAAAAGTGATCAACAGGACCTATGTGTGAGAGGCAGCAGGCCTCAACCAACATTTACACTAAAGACATGATCCAGTCTTGTCACTTTTTTCCCCTGAATGTAAATAAGAGTCAGTTAATGAAAAAAAGGTTTTAGGAGCTGAGGTAATGATCTCATAGATAGTTCAGTTTAGTCGCAGTAAACAATCTCACAACTTTTCATGTACTTTCTTTTCAAACTTTTGGATATTCATTTAAATAATATATGTATATTTATTTAAAATAAAGTGGAAACATTATACATACATACATACATACATACATACATATATATATTTCCCATTCCAGTCGAATGTCAGAGTGAAGAGTCATAAGTAGCCAGAAATAATAATAATAATAACTTTTTGAAACTATAAAAATAGTTTAAGTACTGAAAAAAGGTTGAATCAGTTTTCTGTGTGAATTACTTCTTCCTTCCTTCTTTATTCTTATTTCTCATTCTCTTACTTAAATAAAGTATTGCTTGCTTCAACTGCTGTGTAAACATGCAAAATAACATATATATCCTTTCAGTAAAGGGACCCAATTTTCTTCTCTATTTTGACACAAAGAAAACTACAGATGTAGATTAACTGACTTTAATCATCACTTAGATTAGCACTAGAGGTTGGAAACTTCATCTGTGCAGTACAGCAGGTCTGAGTTTATTTCCACTGAAGCCAACAAAATCATTGTCCGTGACTTTAATGACGCAAATCTAGATGTTGTCAAAATTATTCCGTAGCTAGACAAACAAAAAATATGTCACCATGGAAAATATAAAGCAGTGGATTGCAAAATGCTTCACTAAATTTTTGAAGGATTAGATAATTTACTGAATTATGAAAACATTAGGCCACTTTCTAGCAGGGGAAATCCAAGCAAATAGGAAGCTGATCAAACAGTGTCAAGATAAAAGGGCAAATATGTGCCATGGGAAGAGATGTTGTATTTAAATGCTAGTCTACCCCCAAACTGTACTCCGAGTTCCAGGCCCAGTTATTAGATTATGATTTTGGACATCTTTCTCCAATATTAGAGCTCTAAAATCCCTTGTCTGCCTCCAAATTCACTGTTCAAAATTAATTTCTGTCTCTTGTTAATGACAAAATTACATATTTTTTATAATTGCCCTGATCATTGTTGCTGTTTGTGTTCTTTCTATTTCATAATAGAAGTTGAATTGTATCTTGGGTCTATCTTTCTTCTTCGACTGTTTTCCGCTAGTGTCCTAAAGTCATGTCTTCTCATGCTCTTAGACACTTGTAAGATAGCAATAAAACAGATATTTTTCCCCAATATAGGCACATGTTTTTCAGCAGATGCTGTAACAGATAAATAATAAAGGTTACTCCCTTTATAGACATTTAGCTATCTGTAATTCATATCAAGTCACAGTCATATGGTTCTATTAAAGCCTAGATTAGACTAAGAAGAAATTTTTCTGAAAGACTAATTGGCTGGAACAGCCGCTTGCACTTTGGAGTTTAGACCACCCACTAGAATCATCTTGATTTTTTTCCCCCCATAGAAATGATTTTACGTCAGTGAAAGCCCTTTAGAAGTTCATGGCATTTCCATCTTTCAGGTTCTACAGTTCTGAAACACAATAATCCAGGTGCTTGAGGATCTGAATTCTGTAGCTGCTTGTCTCAAAACAAAGCGAGCTGAATGAGATATGACAGTGCGTAATAGAACTCTAATGGCTTAAACTAGAAGAGCTAGTGGTCCCTTCTGATCTTAGAGTCTATGAAACTTTCATTAAAAAGTCTAAGTCTGCCAATCACTTTTTCTTGTGCTTTTTCTTCCTTTTTAAAAACCCTAAATATTTTTTCCTGCCTTCCACTACTCATTTTTCATGGTCGAAGTTTTCACTACCCTCCCCCCACCTTAATATTTCCTTTCCATACACCTCCATTCAATTTCTTGTCAAAATAGTCCTATGTTCTGCTCCTCTTTCCATATGAATATATCTATCTTAGCATGTTCTTCTATTTTCTTTTATTTCTAATAATTCCGTAAAATCCTTTTGTGACTGAATCATCCACTTCCAGCAGAAGTTTGGAAAGTGGACTGCTTCACTGAGTGTTTTTTTGTTGAGATCCTTCAGGCATTTCAAATGGAGCCCTTTCCTCCAAGTATGAGTATATACACACATACATATAACAATATAACTGTTATATACTGTTTATATTTTATATAATTTTATATAGAGTATAAAATATTAGAATATTTGTTAATATTTTTATATATGTGTGTAAACCTTTCTGTTGCTCACTACAAAATGAATTTCTTTATTTCTGGATATAACTTAGCTGAGATTATTAGTCCGCACTAACTTTATCTGACAAATATAAAACCTAAGGTCTTGCTATAAGGTCCACAGTCAGCAATCAACAAGTATTTAAGCAAGAAGCACAAACTATACTATTTTGACTGTGTTGCCTGTGGTTACAGTAATTGCAGTCAGCAGAAGAATGCCAATTTATGCCCCATATGAATTGTCACTGAGGAAATAGCATTTTGTAAAAGTGGAAAGCCTGTCAGCGAGCGGGAAGGCCTCCCGAAAGCTCTCGGCTGGCTGCCGTGCACCGCCTCCCCTGCAGCACCTCCGTGCGTGTCAAGTTGCTCGCTTCGCTGACAGCCAGCCCACGTGTCCAAAACCCTGCAGTCCTTCTCGTGTGGTAGTAGAAGCTATTTCCTCTCACTTTTATTCTCTGACACGTGCAATCTTAACCCTGTTAAAATGGAAGCTAATTCTTTGTGATCTGAAGTTGTAGAAACGTGCTGGAAATATTTTTAGACGGAGAATACAGCCCATGTATTCACTCTTGTAGGTGAAAAAACATTATGCATATGGATGAGTGCAACCCATTCATTGGTTAACAGACCCACAGGTCCCCAGAGACAAGCAGAAATCCACCCGGTGCTCTAGCTGCTGGAGCTCACATCCGAATCTTTGAGTTAGCTGACAGATGTGTGGGAGCTCACGTAGGGAGAGCGACAACTCCCCGGCGCACGAGCCGCGCCGCGGAGGAGGCTCTGCTGCGCTCGCCGCCGACCGACCGGCTTCGGACCGCGCTGGAGAGGGGCATGAACCTCCCCCAGTGGACCTGTTTTGGCACAGTCTTCGAGCAGGCTGACGTCGGCCTCTCGGAGAAGTAGGTTGGTCTGTTTTACTAGAGTAAATGCACTCTAGTAAACGCAGTAATTGCACGTATTAGAGCCCACTGAGGAATCCGTATAGAGGTGAAGTTGGACAGGCACACCTACAAACACTTCCCTCCACACAAACTATTGTGATAGGGAAGAGATTTTTCTCACATTTGCTGTCACAGGCATCCTAGTTTTGAGCGAACACCCCTGCTTCGCTTTCTCTTCTGCAAAAATAACGAAACAAACTCTCAGTTGAGGTTACCTGTCATAACGCCGAGCAGTTCAAAGCAATTCGGGGACTAAAGACCACCACTTCCCGTTCTGTTAAACATGCCGGGCTGCAGGCAGCTGGCATTAAGTGTCGTTTAGCCCATCTGGCAGTTTAAGCGGCAAATACAGCGTGCACACAGCGTAGAGCCACACCGTAAAGACAAATTCTTCAGACAAAGGAAACCTTCATCGTAAGAACAGAATCCGGCCTGTGAATGCGTTCATTTTTTCATACTCGTAGGACGAGGCAAGTGTCAAATAAATGATTGCATTCAGTAACACAAACTGTGATTTGTATTTCAATTGGAAGAAATGCCAAAGAGATATGAGGCAACATGTTCTAGACTGAAGATGTAGAGACTCAGATTTATGCAGTTCTGCTACTGCCATACCCTGCGACTTTATACCAGGCATTTCACCCGAGTATCTAACTGTAAAGTATGGATAATGGGATTTTCCTGCCTTCTGCAGATTAAAAGAATGGTATGATAATGAAGAGTTATCACACGTGTGTGTCCTTTTTCATGCATCTATAGTAAGTGATAACTGCATAAGCTCTGTTCAGTAACTGCAGATTGAAAATACCTTGATATTTCAGTGAAAAAACAGAAGGAAAATGTTTGGAAATACAGGCTCAGGAGGAAATACAATTCCAGGCAGAATAAACAAAATGGTAAGTTTTCTTTTAATTCTAAATTAAATCTAGTACAAAAGTTTCTACTTTTGATATATAGTATCTGCTTAGGGGAAGTTCTGATAAGTAAAGATAACATGAAAAAAAGATTTTTTTTTTTGAACAAAGACGTGTATTTTGAATAACATAGCTTTTGGTCCAGTGAGCAAGGTACACGTTTATTTTCACTCTCATGCTTCATTATTCCACAAATTCAGACACATACAGAGGCACATCCACGTACGCAGATTCAAGCCTTCATAATTTCTTATGCCCTCAGGAAAATATTCTTTTGTTCAGTCTTATTTTGTCAGGAGAACATTGATTAATATTGCCAGTGGAAAATCAACCAGATTTAGCCACTTGCAGAGAAAATGCTCTGACCAGTATCTTAGTCAACTTCTCTCTACTGCTGCTTCGGCTGTCAAAGTCAGTGGTGCACTGCAGCATTCAAGGTAATTTCCATTTAGTGGTAAAAGCTGTTTTCTTCAATTTCTTGGCTTCTTTGTCTTTCTACTTGCCCCCTATCCATCTAACACCACTCAGATGTCACTGGCACCCTTGCGTTTACCACACCCCAGCGATTCCCATCCACCTGCCTGACACGCCTGTAGCACAAGTGCTGATGGTGCATTACAGGTCGCCGCGACGCTCCTGCTCCTCCGCAAAGAGCTGCGTCGGGCGGCTGCTGCGTCCGGTCCGCGGCGCTCCCTCACCCAGCACTTACTCGCTGTGATTACATGCGGATGATAAGCTGTTAGAAAACACTCATGCAGGACTTTTTATTTACTTTCCCGCCCCCCTCCTCCCTTCTGCCACCTAAGAATCTATCTGGGCACTAAAAAGCAAGGGTATTTGACAGATTCTTAAAATGCGTGGAGTACCTTGGGTCAGCTAATGAATGTAAATGTAGCTGTATTAGCCACAGTGTTTCTACAGCAAAAGCTTAGAGAGAAAGAGGGGAAAAATAATTGTAGTTAAAAAGTCATGGTCTTTAAATAGCATTGTCCTTTGCATTTTCAAAGTACTTGCAAAATAGCAAAATGATAAAATTCATGCATAAATTTCAGTTTTTTTAGGTCTTATATTGATGAATTACCCAGAAACCACAGAACCTGAATAGAATTGAGATGGGTAGGATAAAGCTAAGGAAAGGCAGCTGTTTAGCTATTACCACTAAGTATGTGGCAGGGTCTGGGAAAACCTAACAGATTCTGTATGTTATGCATTCAAAACTAGCTTTTCCAATTTATTAATTGGAAATTAATAAATTTCCAATTCTATTCATGTGAACTAAAATAAATGCTGAACTTCAATTTCTGTGAAATTCCTATGTCATAAAAATGGGAGTGGAAGTTTCATATGACCAGGTTTTCTTTTGAGATTTTCAATATTACGCTATTTACTGAACATTTCTATTTTCCACTATATCTCACCTTTTCTTTGTGCTATAGTGGCATATTTCAACCCTTAGAGAGATGTGTATTAAAGACAATATATACTAACAACAACTAATAATCTTATTATCCATGGAGAATGTCTATATATGAAATGAATAGCTGAATTTGACTGAAAAGATATTTAATAGCAGGTAAGAAATCTAAGAAATCCATGCTATTTAATCTGCTTGTTCATTTCCTACACTGAAGGAAAGGAAAACCTTATTTCCCCTGAGAATTACTAAGAATTGTCAGACAGAACTCATACGTCTCACATAGCCAACCCAGATGCCAACCACTTAGGCATTCCTCCTCTCATTCAAACACACTAATCAGAACGTGGTCTTGAACAAAAAGTTTAATCTTGAAAATATAATCTATTTTTACAGTGAGTTGTGTTGCTTTCTCATCTATTCTCAAGAAATGCTGCGTGAAGGCCACAAGGGGCTATCCAGTCTGACCTCTTCATCCAGACCTCCTATATCTAAACCAAAACTCTACAAGCTAATAACTAGCTAATGACATTTCCCAGCTAGTATAAGCGGGTTTATGTAACATTTTCCTGTTTCGCATTGTTGTATTAAACCAGCTCAAGGAGTAGAATCATTTCTGAATTTCTTAAATTCAAACTCAAATGATGATCCATCTGGGAAAAATAAATGTATAATTAGCGCTAATTCATAAAACTGGCACACATGGACAAAAATCAAGTTTGTTTTTAAGTCACTTTTCTAGCATTCATGAATTTTGTCTTCATGCAACAGCTATACTACTTGTCCGTTTCATAAATCACTTTTAGATGCTCAATTTGTGTAACTCTATCCAGAGGGGAAAAAATTAAAGATGACATATTTATGTCTAATTGATATTGACCACTATATTTTAGCTTGAATTGAGAATGATGTGGCACAGAGCAGTTGGAAAGGGAAAAGAGACGGGAAAATGGTGAAGCTCTATAAAATGATGTGATGCTTAAAACTGCCTACATTAGAGACATAACTGAAGGGACTATAATATAAGTCAGTATCTTGGTTATATGACTAAAAAATAGTTTGTGTGTTAAAAATAAAAAAAAGAAAGAGCTAGTAGAGTCCATGAGTTGTTCAGAATGAATGCCTGCATAACTTACTTGAAGTTGCTAGACCTGGCAAAAAAAGACATAGAACTCATAAGTCTGTTTCAGAATTTCAGATCTTTCGTTCAACCGAAAAAAAAAAAAAAAAATTCTTAGTAATTGTTCAATAGCTGATCAAGCATGGAGTTAATGTGAAGAAATACTTGTTGTTAGGAGTCAAGTACATTAGTAAAACCTTAAAAGCAACTTCTTTACTGTAGTTCACTTCAAGCTAGAGTTGTCAATGAATAACTAGCATTTTAGATTACATTTTAGGACTTCAGATATTTAAAGCTTCTTCCAGAAATAGCAAAATGTCCTGCCTGTGTAACCTGTAATCTGTCCATTTGATCTAATTATGTGTACTAGATAAGATCTACAAGTCAAAGAACAGACAATCTTTCATAGTCACTACTTTATTATAAGAGGCAACACATATCAGCTTGTGCAGGGCTGACTCACCCCTGGGAAATGGGAAAGAAGAAAAGAAAGAAGGAAAGAAAGAAAGAAACAAGCAAACAAACAAAAAGAAGAGAGAAAGAGAGAAAGAAAGAAATTCACAGGAATGCCATTTGAATTAGCTGACAATCTGAGAAGTCCTTCTGCTTTGAGTTACACAGCTCAGTAAAAGTGCAAGTCAGTTCTTCTGTAATTTCAGTTTTGTGCATATAGCTCTCCTTGTACGATGGGTAAGACGGTAGCGTACCAAATTTGAGGATGAAGATTGCATAAAGCATAAAAGTTATATGCTACAAAGTTATTCCCAAGTGCTATTTGCAGGATAGTTTTTGAGTCCCTAATCTGCCTGAATCCAAACACACGCTTACACCACTCTTATGGACATTTATAGAAGGCATTCGTAAAACACTTAAGCAGCTTTCAGGTAAACGATTTCCCCATCAGAAAGCGCTTTGATTCCTCATATCTTTTTTTTTTCTTTCCTGATTACGAGAAACTCAAGTTGTTCTGCTAAGTGGAAGAAAGGGAATCCATTACCGAAATGTCACTCTGACCCCATTCCGAGGACTTTTCAGAGAATCAGGTCTTGAAGAAAACCCAAAGATGATCACTCCTGATTAATATAGTTTATTTCCTCCTCTTCAAGGAGCTGGAGCCCTCGTGGAGTTAATGAACTGCACTGGCTGCATCCAGTAGCTCTAAGCCAAATTCTGTCAGTAAAAAGGAATCCACAGGAAAGGTCTATCAGCCATTTCAGTGTTCTTATCTTTTAACATATATGACTGAGATAACGAAGAGAAACAAGGAAAAGGCAACCGAACCACAGAAAGTAATACAATGTCATAGTTAGTGTCATATGGAAGAAAATTCTCTGGAATTTTTGTAGACTGCAACATAAAACTACAAGGAGTGAGCACTGTGCCACGGAATTACAACCTGGTGGTCTTTGCAGATTCAGCTGTAGTTACATTTTTACCCAATTGGAGAAATAAGGATGGAATTATACTTAAATTCAAAATTATTTAGAAATTTTAACAAGACAGATCTATCCTGAAATGTTCTAGAAAGTGTGAAGAAATATATTTAGAGTAATCTAGTAAGCGTAGACTTATATTATCAAAATTTTCTTTGCTTTATACTGGAAAAAATGAAGAAAGATTTTCTCATCTGTCCACTCTCCTCCTGCAATTTACTATTTCATAAAGCACATAGTTAAATTAATTTCAATTTACAATTAAATTTTAAAATTCATTCTTCAATTTTATTTCTGTGTGGTGTTTACTTTAAAATTTGATTAAATTTCCATTTTAATACATCCCTAGCTTATTTGTTTCATATGACCATTTTCAGACTAAGGAGAGTGTAAAAAAATCTCTATTTACTGAGATTTACATAGTGGAGTGCATATTACTTAATTTCAAATATTCTTTTATTCTTTCCAAAATAACTGGTATATATTTTCATTAAAAACAAGAAAAAATAATAATCTTCAATTTCTCATGTTTATGTGAAAAAAAAGCTATCAAAAATATGAGAGGGTTTTAATTTGGTGCTGCTCCATAAAACTTAGCTTGTGCACAAAAATAAACTTTTTGGAATACTGCAGTCACAAGAATTTTTTTTTAATTGAGCTAAATAATAGATGCCAATTTTATGACGCACTTTTTGTTCAAGCTGTTATAAATTATTAAAAAGACTTTTGGAGTATCTACAGAAAATTCAGGAGTTAAATAATCAACAGAGTTTGCACCTTCCGGATGACTTCTTGGTCTAAAGATAGCCGTCGAGGTTCCCCGGTGCCGTCTGGGTCGCCCGCTCTGCGTGCAGCGACATCGCACCGTAGTTCGTAGAGATTTACACACTGCAGAAAGCCTGATACACCGCTGAGCTGTCAGACTTTGGAGAATCTGACAGTTCGTATGAGGGGGGAATAAGAGGGAAGAACTACAGTCAGACTGTTCAGGTGGATAAGGAGCGAAGACGAACAGTGTTTGCACAGACAGTTATGCACAATTCATTTAACTGTCACCCTGCACCTTAGGCGATACTACCCTTTTTTGAGAAACAGAGGAGTCTGGACAGGTAAACTTCGTATCATCACAACTATGCAGTAGTAAGATTTCACATTACAAAGATCTGCCAGTCTAGCCGAAATATTGCTGGCAAAAGAAAAAGTTACATTCTCTCAAGAATTTAATTTATTAATTGCTAATTAATTTATAAATAAATTTAATTTATAACATATGATATTTCAAGCTGTTCCTTGCCAGGAAAAAAAAAATTATGACTAACACTTGGGTAAAGGATAAGGTCATCATGCTTCATTGCAACAAAGACATTATCCACCTGACCAAACAGGGCATCAGAAGTTTTTAAAATAGAATTAATAAAATATAGATTTTTAAATAAAATAGTTGTTTATCCACACTTTAATTTGCACATTCAGCAGTTTAATGTCTGGCAGAATGTAATCTGAAATTTATAGAATAGCAACAAAGAAATTTCTGTATGTAGCTCCAGCGGCTAAACTCTTCCGTTAAAATTTAAATACATATCTTTATCTCTTGCTAGATTGACAGTGACTATCTGTCTTTAGGGTAATAAAAATGAAACCCAGCCTATCCTCAGGACTCTAGTCAGCTGTGTTGCTGCCAATAACTACAGCTTGTGGCAATAAACACTTACTTTACAATTCTTGTGTGCAATAACAAAAATATTTTGCATTTATTGCTCTAATATATTAGAAAAATACTTAGAGACATATAATTTGCATGCTATACAATATATCTCAAGTTTATTCACTGTACTCTGCAGTTCAACTTTCTTAAATACGTAATTTTTGTATGTTTTTTTTTTTTTAATAAACAGCTTTTTGGAAAGGAGGAACACTGTTGATATACAATTTTCAGTTAATATTGTATGATCCAGTTTGTTGACTTGGATAGAAAATATGAGTTTAAATGGCTGGCCATAACTTTACTTAAAACATGAAGAACATAAACAATCTTAACCCTTATCAGAAGTAAGTCACTTCCAATCACAGAAGGCAAACACACTATCTGTCCCATAGCTGGAGGATACAGAAAGAAACAAAACCAACCAAAGAATCAGTGAAGGGCATAGTTAGGCAAAGAGGTGCTGGACTTCTTAGGCTTTATGTTTCCAAGACTTTTCCCAGGCTCAAAGCAGTAGACTGCTACCCTGTTTTTCAGCTTTTTAGATAATCAAGTCATTTCACTTTATTTAAATAATTTAATACTCATCAGTTTAAGTCAATAAGCAGAGAATCTCCAGATGAATACACTAATTACTTCTCTGACTTACACTAATTACTTCTCTGACACTGCATTCAATTTGTACCCCAGTTCATATTTGGCTGAACTGCAAGTGGCCCGTGTGGTTGACTTTTCGTCTCTCACCTCATTCTGCATCACCTGGTCTACACACGGAGGTGCCAAAGGATGATGAGACACTTTTTGGTGAATGAAGATAGTGTCTAGAAGGTAGTTATATGATTGCGTGTGAGGGCTCGGTCAATTATTGCAGTCAGTGTAGATTATCAAGGGTATAGTTAAATATGAGCGTTCTGAGGAAACTCACAGTACGGGGCTACAGCTGCCTGTGACTCAGGTCGTAGATTTGCATTTCATGGCTGAGGGACCTTGTCTTAGCTCCTATAGAAAATGTGTTGACAGGCTGAGCACACATGAGCCAGATAATATTAGAAAAAAAAATAGAAGTGAAATATTTGACATGGTAATCCTTGAACAATTCCAGGAGCTGGCAGAAAAATACTCACAAGAAGAGATATATAACACTAAGAAAAAAGCCAAGAAGCAGAAGATGGCAATTCATCCAGACCAAGGATTAGCCCATTCCAAGGAGTAATAGAGCTTGTTCCCAGCTGTCCGGCCAGCAGATGCTCATCAGGTGTCTGCATCTGGAGTGGTAAGTATGTTAATGCTCACTCTAGTAGTCTCAAGTGTCTACTATGCATAGTATTTATTTCAGGAGAAGTAAGAGCTCTTAGTAAGATTATTTTCAACCCTTAGCAAGATACACAGAAAGACATATTGAGCTTGGGTTTGAAATAGATATCTGGTGTGTCAACCAGCTCAGGTCAAATGCCACCTATATGCTCACCTCTTCCCTGTACCCTCCCTTTAGCAAAGACCTACAAAAAAGTGAGTAGGGCTCATCCTTACGGCTCTGATGGCCTTGAATGTAAACAGAATAATCAAAAAAACCCTGATGAGTGAGTTGTAGTGGTAGCTGATCTAATTGGAGAACCAGGAAAGGCTGTGTCACGCTCTTCAGGCTCTGGAACAGTGGAACTGCTGTACAGTGGCTGGTGGGGATGGGTGGCTGGGATCCTAGAAACCCAGGCAGAGCAGTGGCTTTTATCGTGCTACCAGCCGGCTGTGATGTTCTTGGTTTAGACAGTGATGAAAATCCAGCTGCATAAAATAAAGGTCTGCTTACCAGTAGGTCCAGAAGGTACTGAAAACATTGTTGATTTGCCAAAGCTGGTTGTTTTTATTAGAGCAGAAGCCTCAGAGTGGGCATTATAGCACCTGTCTACTAACAAAAACTTTTACTAACCCAGTAATATAGAGTTTTTTTGGTTGTATGTGTTAAAAACAGTATTTCCCTTAGAGTAAAACGAAGGGTAAAGTAAAATACCTGTTAGTATAGTCGTAAATAATTTATCCAGTAGTGCAATGCAATATTAGATGCCCAAATACTGAGAATTTTTATACAAGCTGTCAAAAAAAGTTTAGTTAAATTTTTGCAATAAGAAAGACTTTACTGAGTAAAGATAGGCTGATTCCTATAGTTGCTGAATGGTATAGATGCCATAGATGACCACTAATGGTCAATACAAATCTAGGATCTGTTATATAGATAAGCTAGAAGATAATTACTACTGATAATTAATATGAAGGATTAGCTAAATTAAATTAGTCAGAATAAGAAATCTTCTACTTTACAAAAATGTACAGTTTACTCAATAGACAACTTCATCATGGAGAAGAGCATCAAACATTACCAGATGCTTTCTTGCACAATGATATGCTGAGGACATTAGCTAACAGCAGTAGCAGTTAGTGATAATGGCATAAAAATTATAATTAAAATAAAGTTACTCTTGTAGCAAATTGTCTAAAGACATCACTCTGCATTTAAGGGAACCGAAGAACAAAAGCCTGTAATGAGTTCTGTAGTCCAATACACATGCCCGAATAAAAGTCATAACTATTTACATAACACTTGAGGAAATAATAGCACATGTTATTAGTCCATTATTAGCTCTTTAGTCCTAGTGAATAAAACTGTATTAGTGCCATATCTCATCCATCAATGAGACATCATCTGCTAAGTCTAGCCATCAGCAGGCAGCAGATGCATGCCAACCTTGATGGTCAGTTCCTATGCCATCTGTTGTCATCACAAACTGCTGATGTTTTTATAGATTGTAACAGTGATGCCTGTGCAAAGTGTATTTTACATAGATGGCTGCAATGAGCCTGTAATTACTCATGTGTGTGTGTTAAAACATCACACATAAATTCAAATTTTGCTATTAGTGAAGAGCACAGATCCAACATTAATGAACCCTACTTGTTTATATTTAAAGTTATGAATATAATTCAATGGCAATAAAGCAAAACTTTGTACCAGGATTTATGCAAAATCAATTTGCATAACCTTAAGATAGAGTTAGCTCCTGGCTACTTTTAAATAGTACTTCACTACTCACATTGAACATCTCAATTTGACAATTGTAAAACAAGTAAAAGACAAATAAAGATAATTAAAGCCTTAAATGAAATTCAATTCTTCGCCACTAACAAATTATTTTGTTAAAAGAACAAATGTGATTTCCAGTCCAATTCTCTTTATTTTAAATGTGTCTAAGTCAACATTGGGCTGGAACATACATGAGGTACTTTGCTGTCACAAGTCCAAAAAAATTTTATGAACCAAGGCATACCTTCAAACATGTTTTGTCTGTCAAGAATTACAGATATCTTGAGAGCTGAGTCACTCAGTTCACACTTCTTTATCAAAGCCAGTATGGAGCCTTAGCATACTAATAACCACATTTAGAGACTCATTGCATTCATGCGAAAGTTCATTTTGGTATTTATGTCAATTTTTTGGATTACATGCTTAATTAAAAATTACAGCTAACCAGTCTGAAAGAGTAGACTTCTAGAGTGGAATCTATGTCCTTCAAGTAAGTGTATAAGATTTCAGTATAATGTCTGGGAGGTGATATGTACATTGGAAAACTCTAAATCTGAACAATTTAAAAACATCTGCCAGCAGAAGCTATCTAGTAAGAAATGATGCACGTCTCTTCCCAAGATTTACATATCTTAAAAAGGAACACTTCTATATACTTTTATGTATGCAATACTTTATACAGTTCAAGAATTCAAGATTCATAGTCTCTGGGACTGGAAATGAAGGTAGAAGGAAGATCAATGTTCTGGTTTCTCCAAAGAAAATTAATGTTTAGCAGAGACTGATAGCAGTCAAACAGTTCCTACTTCTCTACCACCTTCAGCAGTGCTTCTGTTTGTAAGATAGTTTGTACAAAACCAGCCTGTGTGTTTTTGCATCAGGCAAACCTTCTGCTCTGAAACATGGCCAGTGCACTAATTTTGGAGAACTTTGCATATTTGGTTCAGAGCTATGGTATTCTTTCAAGCAGCATGAATTACGTTGTCACAAACCCTTGTATATGTGAATTTCTCTTACAGGGGTGACTTCCATATTTTTAACAGTATAACTAGGATGAAGGGAAAGGGTTATACTAAATTAATGTTGTTATGCTGGTATAACTTTAGTGCATAATGAAAGATATCATGACTGTTTCAAAAATGTTTTATTTTTCTTTTTCTGTTCAGAAGTCCTGGGAGATGCTTTTCAAATATTACTGAATACTTTCTTCACATTTTCATGCTAATTTTCTCAGATCTATGCAATTCTGCTTCATCTTATTTTTTAGCCTTTTATTCCCACTATGATTCCCTCTTGAATTGCTCTGGAGTCTCGCACCTGGTATGTCTCCGAGTGATTCAGTCCAGCCTACCCAGAGAGAGTCTTTGCTTTCACGACTGTTTCAGTGTCAGCGTTTACAGCTGTGCCCTCATTGTCTGCCCTTAGACAAGCTGAAATTCTCTCTCATCAAGCAAACCTTTGGTCTATTTATCAGTTCTACCCTAATTTCTATTCAGCTTGGTATTCCACATATTTTAGCAAAACAGAACAACAAACCTCTAAAATTTACCCTAACAAATGCCCAGCAGTATACGCTGTGAAATTACACATATGAGAAACTATGATTAAGGTGATCTTCAGGACAAGAATCAAATTAAATTCTCTAATTACTCTCTGATAGAAAGAACAGAGGCTTTCCATTCTTTCTTAAGCCCAAGGAAGCCATGAAAGGTTATGGATCTTTGTTTCACACCCATATAAGAAACTCAGCTAGCAGATGAAAGATTGCTCTGCTTTTCAAATTCCTCAGAAGCCTGTCGCAAAAATATTGAATGAAGTTGAATGCTACTGACTTTATATATCAGATTTTATATAAACTGAATTAATAGCACTTCAGAAAACAACAGCAGCAACATCCAAATATTTAATTTGCCCTGCCTTACGATATGTAGCTCATGATTTTTTATACCATGTGGTAACAAAACTAATCCAAAATGATGTTTTGGGGGACTAAATCTGTAACTAGTTATGAATGTGAATGAGCTCCGCACATATCAGATCTAATGCCCATAAAACCAGTACTGTATTTTATTATTTGTAGCTATCCTTGGATTTACATTGTGGCTCAAATTAACCCTATCATTCCTTGGTTAATTTGACTTAGCCCTGCATCAAAATGTTAATTTGTTTTTTCAGAGGCCAATTATTATTAGGTAGTTTAAAATAGCAATGTAACACTACAACAGTGAACTCCATAGGACCCTACCGGAGAGCAACTCTGAAGAGAAGGACCTGGGAGTGCTGGTAGATGACAAGTTGACCATAAGCCAGCAATGTGCCCTCATGGCAAGAAGGCCAATGGTCTCCTGGTGTACATTA
Source organism: Rhea pennata (assembly GCF_028389875.1). Lineage (NCBI taxonomy): Eukaryota > Metazoa > Chordata > Aves > Rheiformes > Rheidae > Rhea > Rhea pennata. The sequence continues at coordinate 6,903,372 of NC_084667.1, forward strand.
GGAAGAGTGTTGCCAGCAGGTCGAGGGAGGTGATCCTGCCCCTCTGCTCAGCCCTGGGGAGGCCTCATCTCAAGTCCTGTATCCAGTTCTGGGCTCCCCACTACAAGAGAGACATGGAGCTACTGGAAAGAGTCCAGCGTAGGGCTACGAAGATGATCAGAGGGCTGGAGCACCTGCCCTACGAGGAACGGCTGCGAGAGCTGGGCCTCTTCAGCCTGGGGAAGAGAAGACTGAGGGGGGATCTGATCAATGTGCACAAGTACCTGAAGGGAGGGTGTCGAGGGGACAGGGACAAACTCTTTTCAGTTGTCCCGTGTGACAGGACAAGAGGCAACGGGCAGAAATTGAAGCACAGGAAGTTCTGCCTGACCGTGAGGGGGAATTTCTTCCCTGTGAGAGTGACGGAGCCCTGGACCAGGTTGCCCAGAGAGGTTGTGGAGGCTCCTTCTCTGGAGATCTTCAAGGCCCGCCTGGACGCAACCCTGTCTAACATGCTGTAGGTGACCCTGCTGAGCAGGGAGGTTGGACTAGAGGTCCCTTCCATCCTTACTGATTCTGTGATATGGTCATGATAATAAAAAATTATAAAATAAAAAGAAAGTATTTTTAACATGTAGCTTTTTCTCTTCAATCTTTTAATTCAGTAATTTCCTCCCACCCACAATTTACAATATGTTAAATCTCATTAGAAAGTCATAAATATAATGTTAACTACGGCATTCTTATCTCCTGTAGAAGGTTGTGGAGGGGAAAAGCTGAAGATTAAACTAAAGGCTTTTCAGCTGCTACAATAGGAAAATATGCCAAGTTCTGCACTGAGCTCCCAAATGATGAATCTTTTGGAAATATTTCCGATATGTTACTTTTCCCTAAAAATGTAAGTGTTAGTGTTTTGGGATTCTTTTTTTGTTTATATTCTTAATACAAAGTTTTAAAAGAGAGTATAATTTTTATCGGTATTTTCTGTCAGCAGTGGTGTTCAAATAGTTATTGAAGACTGTTGGGACTGTGCATCATAGACAGAAATACGTCAAAAAGTAAGGTAAGTATCACAAAATGCAGATAAACAGGCTGTGTAGAAGCAGAAAGTGGGGGCTGAGATGTTATTTATACTGCATATATTTAGGAAAGTATACATACTGTAAGAAATCTATCAAGAGTACCACCAATCTTTGCAATTGTATCTTTAATTCTAATGTCACAATCAGAATCTGCTGCATAACCCAATTTGTAAATCTATAGCTTCATTTGCAAGGATTAAGACATTGACTGGCCTTCAAAACAACACCCTCAATCAATATCGCCCTTGGCTAGAAACTTCTTTTTCATGCCATGGCAAAGTGTTTATGATATATTATATAATTTTGTATTTGCATATCTGAGCAACAGTTTCACTATTCCTCAAAAAACTAAAGAAAGTGAAACACATTGATAACTGTGGACTTTATCAATGCTGAGGACTACAGAAAGAAAAAAATGACATCTTTATTATTATTAAACTGTATGCTATGATAACTCCTAGACAATAACTGAAAAAGACCTTGGTTGGGATTTAAGATCAAGGACTATATTTGCTCTATAATTTGTCAAGAGGAATAGGAATTTGGGGGATATGATCCATCCTACCCTAAAATATCAGGTACTTGCAAAAGTATTTATCTCTCTCCATTGACTGTAAATGGGAGGGAACTCTGGAGAACAGGTTACATGTAGACAGTTATTAGAAGTCTAAAGTTAGGTGAATTAATCCCAAACCTCCTGCCTAGATTCATTATAAAGCGTATAGAAAACAGAATTAATAAAGCCTGTGTTTAGTGTAGGGAGAGTATACTCTATGCCTCAGAAGGTAAGAGATGCCTTGCTAGGTGGCTGTAGGAACTATACTCATTAATTGTTAACTAGTTTCTGGTTCATCCATTTTGTAAGAGGCAATGAGTTTACAAAAAATTAGACTAACTATACATATAGAAATATATGTGCATATATGTTTCCCCTTCCCCAAAGTCGTGAATCAATGAGATGATTGTGATAGGTTTCAGATTAAGAATATGAAGTGCGATGACTGGTTGTATATGTCAGCAGGAAAAAGATGTTCAGACTTCAGATATGGGTCAGTGAAGAGAGGTGGATCTTTTCTTTTCTGCTCGTGTCTTCTGTGAGGACAACACAAAATCGTCAAATCCCTGATAGAATCCATCCCTCCTCGATGATGTTGCGGGAAAACTAACTTCTCTAAAGGAAAACTAACTTCACTGAGCTAATGGTAGCCTTCCTGACCAACTGCCACCTGTCTGATAAAGTATGCTGATAACCAGCATTTGTATCTGTTAAATTGCTTTTTAAACTTTCCAAATATTACAAATGCAATTATAGCCTAGGGATCTGCAGGGACCCACGTAAGGGAAAGAGATTGTTTTCTACATCTTATTATATTGTGTTCTGTTAGAAACATAGCTTTAAGTTGAGAAAGTAAATTCACCTAGAAACAAATTGCTCATTTTAGTTAGGGTGATTAACTATAGAAAATTGAATCAATGCGTTTTATCTTTAGAAAACTTAAATCAGAAATTGATATTTTTTTCTAATGCATGTACTTTTATTGAAACAAAAAGTATGAGGCTGAGGCAAGTTTTACTGGGTAACGTTCCATGACCTGTGTTATGGGTGGGAGAAGATTGGGTCACTCTGCTCTGACATCACTTGATTTAAAATCCTATCAGCAAACCTTTTAAAATGGCTGGAAAATACGGTGTAAGCTTTGCTTTATTAGTACACTTAGCATCTTCTCCTGATAAAGTTCATTAATGTTTACACTGTCTTTTTAATTTTAGATGTACTCTCCCTTCCTTTGTGGACATGAATACATACAGGAAGTATCATAGAAAACTTTGTTGACACCAGTAGCATGAAGATTTAACTGATTATGGTTTATACATTTTGATTACACATCATAGCAGGGTGGTTATATTATCATAACTGCATCAGCTGTACTACTGTATGCCCATTCATACAGAAAAACATGTCATTTTATGACAAATACCTAAAAAAAAGAGTAAACACCAGAAAGCATAGCTTTGGATAGCTTTTTGAAGAAATAGGATTAATATGTCTATTTTCAAACTACGGTAGAACTTTACTGTAAATGTGTTACTGTATATTTATTTCTGGTTTTGTTCAGAGCATATGAACAAAAGACAACCAGATTTCAATTTCTAGTATCTAGTATCGCTAGCCTATAGCAAACAAGCTGCAACTCTACATACTGTGTGAGCCGTATACTAACGCCGAGATGCAGCAGCCCTGTGACTTCAGGCAGGACGTGCGTGATAGGATGCAGGCTGCGTTCTTCAGAATGAAATGGCACATTACCCGCGATTTGCTACAGCAAAATCATCAAATATTTTTTTTTCTCTCTCTTTTCTAGGTTGTCAGCTCTCAGAATCATACGTATGGTTTATATAACATAGGGTGGAAATAAATGCACATTCAAATCCTTGCAGTTTCTTTATTCGGTAGCCAGTGAGGGAATCAAAGGGGAAGAATTTTGTTTACAGTATGCTACTTAGTCAGCTTAGCTGGTACTTTACAGTTCATTGCCTTCATGAATGTACCTGTTGCAGCTCAGAAAGAAGTGGAACACTGTTGTAGTAAATGAATGGGAGTCTCCATGCCAGTCCAGAATGTTAATAATTTTGGCTGGAATAGTAGTCACTTGGAATCTATCATATCATTAAGACTTTGGCTGCGTGAGAGATGAGCTAGTTATGTTGCTAAGACATAGAGTGTCCTTCTCACTTGGTCTCCGCGAAGAATAGTACTGTGATTGTAAGAGTTCTTCAGTCACAATTTGAAATGCTTTCCGCTTTTGTAGGAAAGAGGTTTTCGAGTGTTATTTATTATGAATTAGCTGATTTGTACTCCTACTCAAAGCAATGGTAAAACTCCATGTCAAATATGGGCGGTGGTGAAACCTGACCCTGCACTGTGCAATTTTTTAGCATATTGAAGAAAACTGAACTGGATATAAGTAAATAACTTTACAATATTTTTCTACCCTAAATCAGGTTGTTTTCCCAAAGTTTAAGCAAGCATAACCATATCTTTAAAATTTTATACTGATTTTTAACATATAAATGTTATAACATATAAATAATAAAGAAATAGTCCTGTCTAATAGACTTTTAAGAACCTCACAGAAATAAATTCAGGAAAAAATAAGAAAAGTATCTCTACAAAGGAAGAAAATCTTCCAGTAAATGTATAACTATCTAAAAACTATATGTCACAGTAAAGTAGCACATTCTTCTAGATAATCTCAAATGTTTCTTGAGATGTTTTACCTGTACTGACTGACGGTAGCTGAAAGAGTATTACAATATAAAATATCTTCAAGCTTGTGTAAGAACTAAAAATAAATAGGTAATTGCATATAAACTTTTATATCAGTGTGCATTATGTCGGAAAGCATAAATACAATTCTCATTTCTTCCTATACAATTCCAAATTCCAAAACTGCTTTTTTTCTAATTTTCTTTTTCTTTCTTTTTTTATTTTTTTTTTTTTTTTTTTTTTTTTTTTGCTCTCTGGCAACCTTTACGGCAAAATAAAAAAGATGTTAATCTCTGATTTCTCATTTTGTTACAGTACAATGTCAGGTCATAACAGTTTTCGGACAAAGTAGACTATTTTATCAACGTTAACATTTTAGAGGCCTTGACACTTTGAACTATGCTTTGCATTTTCAATTAGAGGCTGACTAGCTCTGAAAGTAATATCAATGTGAGAAATCAAGTTACAAAAGAGTACTTTAAGATTTTTCAGATACTATTAGTATTTAAGAAGCTATGCCCTACTTTTAAAAGTACATTACAGCCATATTTTTCAAGATATATATGCAATTTAAGAGGTAAATATACCTGCCTCTTGAGTGGACTTTGACACCCAAACTGTCATTTTCAATGAACTTTTAGTTGCTGTTGCAAATTCTGCTTTACATCTGTCGATATCTTGGAATGTCTAAAAATCATTAAAAAATCAAGTCAGATAATGTAGAAAATGTTATCTATGCTCCAAAATTTTCAAATCCTTTTCTTATATGGAAGATAAGTACAGTCTGATATATTCCACTGGGCTACTCAGAGTGCATTCTCATGTCTTTTTGTAGATCAAAAAGACAAGCCCCAGCAAGGCTCTTGCCTGTTAAGATTAAGCTTATTCATGGAGGGGAGCAGAAAAAAATGATGTCTTCAATGAAAACACACAATTCATTTAAATCATGCTTTGATTATTTGCTATGAAATATTAATTTAAATGCATAGTTCCATAAACATTGTTTCTCAGACAGTTTATAGACTGTGAAAAGTGTAGCAAATCATGAAATGCTTAGGGACAATTTGCAAGCCAAAAATTGGCCTGATAGGCATCGGCACAGTACTTAACAGCGAGAAACTTTAGAGAGACAATTACTATAAGCTCTTGTGACCTACCAGGTATTATGGAATTTCTTTCACTGGATGCCTAAAGATCAGGCCAAAGACATCTGAAATGTCATAAGCACAGCTGACATTAAGGCAGGAGGATGAGCTAAGTGTCCTCTGGAAGCACTTAAGAAAGTTTCAGTAAGTCCTCCAAGGAACTGAACATATTCTATATAGATTCCCTCAGGGTCCATCTTCACACTTGTGGTATGACTTTAACTACTCATATTTTGTTCATTTATTTACAGATAACTAAGTGTATTAACATGTTATATACATAGAGTATCTGGCCACAATAATAAAGCACCATAATATTTTAAACATCATAAACATATGTTTTTATATTCTTCACTATTAACATATGTTGGAAGTACCTTGAATGTGTGTGTATAAAATGTAATTATTTTTATGCAAAGCAAACACATTCCAGTACAGAAAACTTATACCTTATACAAACTATCTATCTGTGCTGAGACGGTTCTATATTTTTTTTCCAGGGACTTTTCTTTAAACTTTTCCTAGATATTTAAAGGCCCTGCTGTCATTACAAAAAAACTTTAAAAAAGTCTTTAATCACTCTGTTCTTCTGTTTTACCTTGTAAACAGATCTATACTGTAAAGTTTGTCATTTATGTACCCTGTACCACAAGTATCATATCCTTAGCCATTACCTGGGTCTGAAAAACTTAGGTATCAATGACCTTGTAGGTAGAAAAAAGAAAATAAAAAGAGGAAATCTTCCTCTTATGTTGCTTTTATATGCAAAGAGTACTATATTCTACTAAAAATTGTTTTTTTTTTCTGGATATTATTATAGTCTCCTCCTTTTCCAAATAAATTCGATATGTAATGTCACCTATACCTTATAAGTATCATCTCTCTGCTGTTGTCCAAACCACACAGCTGGTAAAATACTAGGAAAGATAAGAATCACAGTTTAGTGGAAAAACTACAGAGAGATGAGGGCCAGCTACAACTTGATTCAATTGCAAAGTACTGCATTCCTTCTCCTAGTCATCTCTTGACTGTGCCACTACTTTATATTATTAATTATTTCAATGAATAATAGAGTATCTGAGAATTAATAGCTTATTAAAATAGAAAATACAGAATGATAAAAGACATTGCAGTATAGGAAATATGGATTTTTAATAAGATATTGTTTTTTATTCTCTTAGGCCTGAGTCCAAAACTGATGTTGACTTTAATGGGTTTTGAATCAGGTCCCTGCTGTTCAGATGTCATTTTATCTCTGCATTCCCCAAAGCCTCTTACATGGTGTTTTGCTTTCTGCATCTATCTCACACTTGCTCAGCTTTGAATTTCTAATAATCATTTTCTGCATAATCTTCCACTGTAAGATTTGTGCACTTAGCTTTATAGATAATTGTTTAAATAATAATAAAAAACAGCTTCGGACACTTCACAGTTTTTGGATGAAGTTTACTCAAGAGCAAAGCTAGCCAAATACAGCTTCGTTAATAATGCAACGATTGGAATCCATTTAATAATAATAATAATTTCCTTCAGAAAATGTTTTCTTGTGTCGGCTTTCTTAGATCATTCCAGAAGTCTAGTCTCACCTGCACTAATGCTCATAGAAAACATATTTAAGGTTGCACACACAGATACTTCTAGAGGGTAAGTTTTACACACACATGGGAAGTTCTTTAAGCTGTATGTGGCAGAGAGCCTTAATTATTAAGACAGGAGACAGAGGGTATTCCCAGCGCCCCTCGCTGGAACTTTGGCACAGAAGCAATTAAATGAGCCAGGCAAGGCGCTGGCTCTACCTTTTGCAGCTTGGCTCAATCATGCGCATACTTTTTTCTTTTTTTTTTCCCTGTGACTGAAAGAAAAACCTTATAAAGCCTTTACTCTGTCCCTAAATCCTAGATCTGTCTCATTTTTTTTCTCAGTCTGAGCTACAAAGTCTTGCAACCTAAAAAAGTTTCAAATTCTTATACAGTGCTTACCTGATGCTTTGTCATAAGCCTTTATTGCCTCCTGAGACATTTAAATCGTGGTAGGATCACCAGCTCCAGCTAACTGTAGTGGTTCCTCCCATTAAGCTCTCCTGGAATAGTGCCAGATGATTAGTGTAAACAATAATAACTATCTAGCTCAAATATCACAAACAAACCCTAAACATAATTATTAATTTAAAATATTGACCCTATAAGTGTACACCTTTTCCTGGGTGAACAAAATGTGGTGGAAAAGATGAGCCTGGTAGGTTCTTCAGAGCCCAGGTCACTAGATTCCACCAACTTATATGAAAATTAGATACTTACTTGCTCCTTCAGATACATTTTTAGAATTCTTACTTGAGTGACTTAATTTCCTTTGATCTGTTATATTTTTTTAATTTTAATATCCATTCGGTATACTTTTCATTTACAAAGGTGTTCAAATAGTGTGTACATATGCTTAAAATAAGTGTATCATATTTGTTCAACTTCACAACATTTTTAAAACATCATCTCATTTTTTTCTTATTAAACCAGTTCAGTTATGTTCTTTACAAACAGTTTTATTACCAGTTTTGTTAGGTTTTCATTTTTCATATTTTTTGTTATAGTTCAGGAAGAATTTGTTTTTCCTGTGAATAGAAAAAGAAAAGCTGGTTTTCTCTACAAAAGTGTGAGCAAGTTAGCACATGCCTAACATCCAAGAAAGGCTAATGGAATAGAAACTGTCTGTCAAGGATATTAACAGGAATGAAAACCGATATAAACACGAAGTTCCCATTAGGAATATCATTTTACTCTACTATGTATATACAGTATTCTAGGGGTTTTTTCATCATTTAAATAATAGCCTGAAAAACAGAACTTGAAAATGTGCTTGACATTCGTTATTTAAATTCTCACTTTTTAGTGATTGTGGGCCAAGTAATGTTCCCAGAAGGAAATATAACCCTTGCTTTAATATAACTGTAATTATTTCACTAAATCCCCTTTAGGGCTGCAATAGTTGGAACTGCTGTAAAGTACAAGGGGGAATTTGTTGTGGAGGTTGGGATTAGAATTTTATTTCAGCAGTATTTTGAGGCAATTGAAGATTACTCACATAAAATTAGCATGGCCAAATTCAGAGGGAAATATCTTTAAAAAAACCCCCACCTTTAAGCATGCAGTGCATTTATTAAGCCATTAATTACATGTAATGTTTGATATTATGCCTTTTATAGCAATGCTGTGATGTTTAGCACTGTGGAAGAGTTAATGACCTGTGGAAAGGGTTATTTGCTTAAAGTGCTATCCTATCCCTGTTGAAGTTATTAGCTTTTACTTGTGCAGGATTAGGCTCCTTCAGCTGAAAGGAAGATCATGAAGTCAGGCCAATAACCCCAAGGATAATTGAATTATATTAATAGCAAGATCTTTTGTACCAATCCAGCTGGTAGGGCAACAAGGTGCTGACATTCAGGAAATGTAGCAGTGAGTTTCAAAATAAAATTGTTTGGATGATATACACCCTGGAGGAGCTGTGGTTTGCTGTATTATAAATAAGGCAGTTCATATTCTCCCTCCTGTGTTTCTGCAGCATAGCAGAGCTAATAATGTGTAACTGATGGAATTTCAAATAAAGCGTTATTAAAAATATTTGTTCGGTGACCTTTTTGCCCTTTAGTTTTTGCCTTCTTGTGGCTGTTGGTGTTGCACTACAGTTTCCGTCCATCTTATGTCTTCCCTCTTCTATGTTTTGTGGCATGCTTTTAATTAGTTCTCTGCTCCTATTTGTTAGCAATTTGTCTTAATGAATTCAATGAAAAGGGTGTGATATTATCTGCTGAATGTTTTGTATCCTAATCTGAAACATCAAAAAGTACAAAATGAAAATCCTGTAGCAAAGGGTACCAAAATCCACTTCTCTAGTTCTCTTGTTCTGTTAATTCACTTGAACCAGAAGCCATCATAGGCTGAAGTGATTTTCTGCTCATGGACACGATGGTCAATAAGTTGGACTTTTGCTCAGATTCAGAAACAGCTCCCAGAAAACTTGCAAAGCTCTATTTTAGTGCTTGGCATAGTGGAGTTTGCTTTAGTAAGACACAGCTTCTTTTATCGAAGCGAATACGCCACCAGAATGCAGGACAGGGGAAGACAGGGCCATTGCATTAAATGCATTACCTTGAGAAAACTGCGTAGCAATCCCAACCCAAAGCCCTGAGAATTCAGCATGAGACCTTTTGCCCATATCTTTCCTACAATCTCACTGACATTCAGCTCAAGTTGAAAGCAAACACAGTTGTGAGAAAAATTATTATGATAATATTAAAGAAATGTCAGTGGACTTTCAAGTCCCTCTTTCTGAATCAGAAAACAGATATGTGCAAGTAGTGTAAGTTTTTACTCTCTTATGAATGAGCTCAGCAGCAGCACTGTTGAAACTTGCTTAAAGATATTTGAAATATATATCACCAAAACATATAACGATATTACAACATAATTGTGATGCTGACTGAAATGGTTTGTGCAGCTGCTTTGCTAAGCTTGGATAAAGGTGGAAATGTGAAGTGAAGGCTTCACTTGAATATATTTTGCTAGCGACATACGTGGGAATAAGTTACTGTTCTCATAACAGGGCCCTCCAGAAGAACCCAGTCAATCCCTATCTTATATTAAAGCTCCAGAAACAAAACCAAAGAAGTGGCTTCTGAAAAGCAGGTTCCTCAAAATATTGATACTGTCAATAAAAAAGTGCATTGTAATGAGAGAAGTTCATAAGAAGTTGAAAAATTATGGGCAGGAATCCAGGCCATCAGCAAGGAAGAATGGGAGATGCAGACAGCGGGTGTTTCAAGTATCCACATCCTACCTACATATGCTTCAGTAACAACCCAACAACACCATCTTCGAGAAAAAAACATTCGCAGTCACCTTCTGCTTGTCTCTCATCAGCTGTGTTCAGTCACGACAACACATGTTCCAAACCCCCAACCAGATCAAGGACGATGTCAGTTGTGCCATGCTGGTCTCTGACACAGAAACGTAACCACAAGGAACAGAGCTATATCTTCCGCATTTTCCTCCGTTCCTCGTTTGGCAGGACACTGAAACGTGATATACTACCTGTGGTTGATAATTTAGCTGCCAGCTTAGGATGTGACAACCAAAAATGTGGATAGAGCAGTGGGCAAGCATGGGAAGAAATCATCATTTTAGTGAACAGCCTAGATTTTTCAGACTTTCTGTTACTTAACAAACACAAACTCACAAGCTGGTGAAAATCAAATAGGTCATATTTAAATAATACTGAACAGTCATATTAAGAACATCTCACCTTTGCCAAACTTTGTCAAAGATTTTGGCAATCTTCCTTATTCTGAAAACAACTGGCTGAGCTGACTCCATGGAATTTTATAGCTAAGCTTTTAAAGAGACGAGTAAAAAGACAATAAAGTAACAACAAATAAAATAAATATCATGAAAAATTAGAAGAAAACTCAGGACAATCTAAAGATAGATAAGTTGTTTTAAAAGTAGGCATAATTTATTGCGGGAGAACTTTTCTCCGTCTTCAGAATATTTACATTCTCATGATACTGTAACACGAATGATATTGGACTGTATCTTTGGATATTGATTATTAGGGACTGCTTGTTAAAGATCATGAAAATATTTGGTTCACTATCTTATAATTAAAAATAATTGTAATTAATAACTAAATGTGAACATGCATGCAGTTACCTAAATACCTAGCAACACTGTTGCTGTGGTTAATACTGGGATTTCCCTTTCCATCAATAACTTAGCATAATAGTGATAATAATCTAAGAATTATGATGTACTGAACATGAATACTCTTAATCAAGTAAAAAATTGTAATCTACATGTCCCCATTTTCCTTTCTTTGTACTGTCCAGACAATATAGCTAAAACAGACACAGATGCCATCTTAGGACATCGTAATGTCCCTTTTTTCACAGGATTCTTACTCTGGTGAAATTCATGCCTTAAACTACAGTTTTCTTTTATGTCATTCTGCTATACCTGCATTCCAAACAAGACACTGAAAGTGTATCAGATTTCACAGAAAAATTGTTCCCTACGCTGTTTGCAAAATAGAGATAGTCCAAGTGAGAGGAGAATAAAATAAATGTGGCAAAAACACTTGTTCAAATTGGGGCACAGAAAACTGAAGAGCTCATTTGAACCATATGTCTGACTTGTACTATACTATACCTCCTTCTTGTTTGATAATGTGTCCTATTATTTCACAGATCAGAAAACTTATTCTCCCACCAAACCTCATGCTGAGTTTTCCTCTTATCCTTTCCTGATTGTTAGTATTGTTGCAACCTGTTCCCAGTAAATGCATCAGATTATCTTTCACAGTTTGCTCAAGCTCTACCACCTCCACAAAGCTGTCAAAGCAAAATTTGAAACAAAATCACATATACAAGCAGAAAATACCACCTTGACAGAGTCTTCCTTCTTCACTTGCACATAAAATTAAATAATAATAACTTTGCTTGTTACAAACAGCACGTTCTTCTTATGAATCAGATCTTTAAGATAATTTCAAATGAATTAGTGTTTGATGTCCAGGCAATCTGTACTCCCCAGAAGATGAGCTAGGGTTGAAACACAGGCAGGAGATGAATAACATACAGTCTATATGTGTTAATGCCTAGGCACAAAACTGAACTCAGGCTTTTTCAAAAAATTTAGACTTTTTTTCAGAGAGAAAGTCTGGTTAATTTATTATACATGTTGAATCTAGTAACCAGTGGTAGAAAATATCTAGATAAACTTGAAGAGGAGAAAGAAGATGGGAGTTCTGAAGGGCAATTAGCGTGACAGCTTAAGTCACTGTGGATGAAGCTTGATGACTAAGAGGAAAGGAAAAATGAAAGAAAAATTGATACAAAATCTACACTTTCGTCATATGTCAACTCAGCTAATGCACATTCTTCAAGACTGTGTCAGTTACTTCTCAGATAGTGGTGAAAAAGGTTTAGACTTTGGGTCTAGTTTTTCTTCTCCAGGTGAGGACAGAATATGTAAATAGATAGTCTGGAAGATTATCTTTGGGAAATTAAGCTCTTAATGTATACTTAAAACTTCAGATTTGGAAACTTTCCAGTTATTCCTTATTTGCTTACGCTGCTGTTATTTTCTTTCTAGTTCTAACCATCTTGCTGATGATTATTGTGTTCTGCTACTGCTGAGCTGATACCCAGGCTTACATGGGTACTAGTCCTAGTCTCATACGCAACTCATTCTCTTTGGCTAAATTCCCCTGTAATTCCAGCTGGCTAAACCGTTTCTGGCCCTAGCTGTGCCTTGTGCAACGTTACTGGGCTTCACTGCAGCAATGGCTGCGTTTCAGTGGTTGGTAAATTGATTGCTCTTCATATAATATAAAAAGCACTCTGGGGGGCTCTTTATTAATAAATATTCTCCAACGTTTTGTTAATAATTCTACCTGTGTAGAGCACAGAGCAGCCATCATTTCACATAACCAGCAGACAGTAGTGCACTTGGGCAGTGTTTAGCAGTTCAACTGATGTGCTTGCTATCTAATCAGCTAGATTTTAAAGGGCTCATAAACAGTTGCTACAAAGAGAAAACTTTATCTTCCAGCTGGCTTATCCTCCTTATATTTATCCTCTAGTTAGCCCCTGCTCTTTTCTCAGTCTCCATCCCTTTGAAAAATTTAGAGAAAACACTTCAAAGTGTTGTCTTTCAAAGACGTGGTACTTAAGATAAACTTCCCTCCGATCTGACCCTCTCCTCATATTTCCCATCTTATGCATGCTCACATTAAGCTTTCTCTTCTCCACTTTGCTGCTATCAGATACAGCAGTCAAATCTCGGACTCAGTTACCATACATAGCCAAAATCAGAAAAAAAGGAAACAAAGGCATACAACAATCTTGTTTCAACATTGACTTTTATGAGAGTAGTGTTCTCATTATCTTTGCTTTGGGTGCAAAGGCCAAAGTTTAAAATTCTACTAGGCTCAGTGACTTGCTTTTTAACATTTCCTTTGCAACTGAGTCTCCCAAAGGTCTTGTATACCTACTTATGCCACCTCACAGTTCTACAAATCCAGCAGAGGAATAGCAAATGCATTAAGCCAAATTAATTTCTTTCTGAAATTTTGCTAAGTTCCCGTCTATCTGCTTTCCAATACTTCAGTTTTACCTTTCTGTAGAATAAGCAGCTCGACCAAGAAGATTCATCATTTGAAATACAGCGGGGGTGGATTTAATCCCTAGAAGGGACTACCAACATTTTCAAAAGGGTCTAAAATAATTAGACATTCAATTCAAAGTGAGTTTCAGAGGGAACTAAAGGAAGGGAAATCCCATAAAAGATTCTAGTTCTAGGAAATGTTATTTCTCTTTGCATCTATCCCTGTCTGTCATCTGTATGACATACAGTTCTTCATTTTGGGAATGAAGCAACATAAATTGTCTTTCCCTTTCGCCAGGGTGAAAGGGTTCTTTGTGATAACTATGTGAGGTGGTCCATCTCCGTGTATAAGTAGCCCACTACCAGTGCACATAGTATAGCTCTAGAGAAGTACATATGGGAAGTCCTGTACCAAGTGAGAGCTCCATCAGTATGGGTTAATTGCCTTACAGCTCTATATTCTACATTATTTTCAAAGTTCATGTCTTTGTGTTATTAAAAAGAAAAAAAGATCCTCACAAACACAGTTACCAAGCATCCCGGTCAGCAAATGATGCAATGACAAAACTGTTCTTCACCCTTGGCCTTTTCTGTTTCCCCTTTCTTTGTGAACCAGCTCAGATGCACTGCCATCACATGATACTTGACGCAGGATTTGTGTCAGCCAGGGCTGATAATCTGGGCTGAAAAGCAGTTCTGGAAGTGCCTGGTGAGGTGTGTTAGCTTCTGTAATGACTGTATGTTCTGCAATACCAATAGGTCGAGTTGCCCCCAGCCTGCTTGTTAGCCAGCTTTCTAAATTGGCATAGTGTCACCCCCACCACCTGCTTATTCACCAGCAGGACAGAACAAGATGATGTGTTCTGGCAAACAGAAGTCCAGCAGCTCAGTCACTCACACAGTAACTAAGGCAAAGGAGAATGAACACCCATGAGAAACTGTCCCGGAGGGAACATCCCATGCAGCTGCCAGCGCCGCCAGCCAGTCGTTCCAGCTCGCATCGTCCCTCTAGCTCATCTACCGAGTCGGGATACTCAGTACCTCCCGTCAGCTTTGCGTTCTTCTGTGGATGGTATATTTGAGAACTTGGCTAGAATGGTGAGTGCTGGAGGGTGTTAATTTTAACTGTTCACTGGCTGACTTCCAGGTCACACTTTCCAAAACTGTAACACCTTGGCTTAGTAGTGGCACGGAACATTTAGAGAAGGATATGCAGCAATGGCAGCAAAAACACTGCCATTTTAATAGAATTTACAACTTAATATCATTTACATAGTGTGACTACTCTTCCTCATGCCAGGATTTAAAAAAGGACATGAGCAAGTTCTACTATAAAGAACAGATTCTAAGAAACAAATGCTTGCCTTTTTTAATCCCATTCCTTCTGGGATTTGCTTTCCTTTAAGAAAGCACAAGGTGATCTAAATAAATTGCTGCAATTATGGCTCTGATTCAGAAAAGCACTTCAGCACATACTCAACTTAAGCACGAACTTGGCATGCATATTCCTAAGTGCTGGCTTGTAAGGGTATTGGTGCAACTAAGACAGAAACCCTACCCTTTTATTCAGCACAGCAAAAGGAAAACTATCAGAAGACAGCTCAACAAAATAAGTCACCTTTTAGAGAGTGCTCGGTGTCATAAAATCTACTGTGCAACTGAGTTCACATCACTGTTTTCCTCAGTTTCTCTTTCGCTTATCTTGAAACTTATAACCAACTTATATTGACAACTACTAGCTAATTTTATCAAATGAACACTCATCATTTCAAGTGTCCTTGAAGGAAGAAAAAAAATCCTGTTATTTCATGAGATAAGACAATTCCACTTTAAATCACTGACCCCACTGGCAATACTTTTGGGAAGGAAATTAATAAGGAACAATATAATATGTCCAGGATAAAAAAACATGTGAAAGATTGAAATTATAATCATATATGAACTCTAAAACATTTAGATCCTTGGTCCAGCTAAGCAATTAGCAGATGAAAATTCATTTAAAGACTAGCAGACATATTAATACTTTTAGGAAAAGATTCCCTACAGTAAAACTGCAAATCAGGAAACTTTCTGTATTTTCCATCTTTGTTCTTAAGGCCAACTTGACCACTTGATAAGATGCCCAACAATATCCAGCTTGACCACTACCCGTACTAAGCAGCTATTATCTGAAAGAACAGAGTGTCTTTGCCCTCTTCCCAGTGCTAATGTGCACTTCAGCAAGCAGTGATATACAAAGAAGGAACTAGAGGAAGCTCAAGGATTTCTCCCTCCTTTTTTTCTTTTTCCTTTCCGTTCCCTTTCACTCTTAAGTAATCTTTTTTTCCTTGCACCAAAGAACCAGCTGCAGAACCAAGATTCACTGAGCTCTGCTGAAGCCTTATTCGAAGTGAAAATAATCTCAATATTGCTTTCCTTGCCTTTGGCTTTTCCCTTTAGAGGGAATCTTGAAGGAGGTGAAGACTTTTCATTACAACATCAACAGATTAAACATCTATAAACTTTTCTCTGCAGGTCTAACTACTTTTCTTGTAAACTTGAATAAGCAACAACGAACAAACCGCTATTTCTTAGTGGGGCATGGGTCTGTAAAATATCAGAGAGAGGGATGGAAGCAGAGATTCTGATGGCATGGTTAATGTTCATAAAGGAAAAGTTGCAAAAATATTCAGAGATGAGTATCCAGTCTCTGGGTGAGGGCTTTACACTGACGCCCTTACAGTACTTCATAGCGTTGGCTTTGTTCTTGTTGCAGAATGTTGTTTCTCCAACATGACTTTTAAACTTTTGGATTTTGACAGTATTATGAGGTAAAGGTCTTCTCTGACTCATTAACTTCCCATGTTCCACTCTCTGCTCTAGTGTTTAAAGTTTAAGAATTAATGTGGCAGCAAAGCCCTAATAACAACACAATGATTTATGGCTAAAGGCTAGTGAATAGATTCACATTTGAGTACTCACTGGGATTTGAGACAATCCTTATAAATAATATTAAAAAACAGTGAGAGTCCATAAATAAGAAACACAGAAGCCAAGAACATAAATACCACCATGCGATGCGTGTACACGAGGTTGTACAAGAAGCAATGTCCCTTATGCAGAATTCTAGACCAGAGTCTGATCCTAGCCATGATGATATAATCCCACGTTAATTCCATTATTTTTTAAAACTACAATCGATTTCTGTTTTCTTTTGAATAAGAAATAAATTTGACGCAAGTGACATATTGTCTGGTATTATATCACTTCCTGTTCCTGTGCCAAAAATACAAATTGCTGTAACTAACGTACCACGAATAGTGTAACTGCTTGCTGTAAGGGTCTAACTGGGGCAGTCATCTGTCACTTCTTTACCCTCTTTACGAGATAATCAATAAAACCTGTCATGTTGTTCCTTCTTATGCCTCATTGAGCTCTTATCAAATACTCAGTGAACTACTGATTAATGGACAAATTGGGGAGTATTAGCTTTTACTCACCTTGAAACATTGATTCTGTGAACGATACGACTTTTTAAAATGCAACTTTGCAAAAGCTTAGTTCTGGATTGTGAATCATACATGGGATTTCAGAGGCTTCTCAGTACCATCGGTTACTCATCTCGGAGTGTTCTGGTGCATGAAATCTGCAATTAAAATCAAATGCAAAACAGAATTCTAGTCCTTTTATATGTTAAGTCAGGATTTTGCATTCCTCTTAGATCAGTGCAGAAATACAACTGGGATTCATCAAAGTATAAATTTTGTTTGGCTAAAAAGATTACATGTTGCCAATTAAGTGATAAAATGTTAATTTTTTTGCATCTGGTAGCAAGTGAAATGAAGTTACTTTGGTCTGCCCTGAGCCAAGACAACCTGGAAGTCTTGCTTATAATCATAATTTTCTTTTATTACTTGTGCTTTTCTACTCTCAGTTCTTCAAGATTCCTGCAGTCTTCGTTAACCTCTACATTTAAATTCCCAGCAAAGGCTGCAACATTATCTTTGTGAGATTTTAATAATTTCATGTAGATGCTGATGAAGATAAATTCCAGCAGTTGTTAAACAGGTTATATATTCATATATATGGAAGTAAGACAAGTTATTGATCTTCCCAAGATATATAAAAACTTAAATTCTAGTTTTTTACCATTGCTTGTTCAATGCATCATTTTAACATCTTTTTTGTTAGAATCAATAGTTAATAAAGCCATTTTGATTGTGTATACATGTGTGTATGACTGTACCTAAAAACTCATAAGACAAGATGCTCTTTATATATCTTTTTATGTATATATTGTGTAGTGCTATAGGAAGGTTTAATTCTCCTATTTTTTCTTTGTATTTTTTTAATTTATTTTTATATTTTTATGCAATTAGTCTGCTTCATCATTCTTTTTCAGTAAAGCTGCGGTATAGAGACACCTGCTGGGAAATGAATGTACAGAAACAAATGCAATTATGTGTCTTCCTAATAATAATAACAATAACAATAATAATAAATTATTCTTTTCAAGCTTGGAAAAGGTTGGCTAGCCTTATCTTTATTTGGCATTTCTCATCTCTGTAGAAACACCATTAACTGGCTCCAAAAAGATTGAAAATAGGGGTGTTCAATTTGAATATTCAATCTGACCAGTGGGGACAGAACTAATCCTGTCCCTAATTTAACATCTTTCCAAAGATTTTGCCCATTCCATAAGCAGAGAGAATCCTTGTGACTGGGCCCAGGAGTAAGATATGCCTTGTGCCAAATCTTGTGCATTACTTTTAGAAGTTTAATTATTCAGGAAAGTCAAGATGCTAGATCTAATGTTTCTATATAGTGGGAAAAAAGAAGATAATAAAATAAAAGCTATGGAGCATAATATTGGAACTCATACTGTGCCCAATATATTCACACAAATGGGCAGTTAAAAAAAAGTTAATGCTTTAATTTTAACCTTACCAATGAAATTTTTCTCTGATATTGAGTTATAAACGATCTATTAGATATATTTTCCAATAATATCTTCTTTAGTCACAAAAGCCAAGCTGATATATTGGGCTAATAATTATTTTATTGTTTTATAATTATTTTGCTTTTAAAAACATGTATAAAATATTGAATATCTCATGTATTTAGGCATCTAAAGTTAAACAACTTGTTTTTTGTTCTTTATTTCTTTCTGTAGCTTCTGCCGTAATTCAGAAGAAAATAGCTTCCTAGTCTACTTCCGAACTCTCCTGAGAGTACGTGTCGCAGCACACACTCCAAAACATTTGCAATGATAGCTCCATGTGCCTATTAGTTAATAACTTCCTGGAAAAAAATCATTCTAGCGGTTAATGTTTTATGAATAGTTTCCTAAAAAAATAAATCTTAATAACAAACTAATATAGAAACTATTCAACATATTATTTTTTAATTTTACCACCTGTGGAAGCAAATAACATTTTTTAAATACTCACGGTCAGGAATAAATTCACAAAAGCACTTTAATGCTGCGACATTCAGTATTAAATTTCTTGGCTTTGGGGCACCTTGCTACCAGTGGAAACCACAGCACTGAATTAGCATTTTCTTAAGAATGATGGTGGATGGTGATTCACCATTTACCCGAAAGGATTCAATCCAGTTTTATCCTACTTGTTAGCTAAAAATGCCGATCCCCAGCCTGCAGGATGTTCTGAGCTCTTCCTCGGCTTCCTGGGGAAGCCTCGGGCTGGGGAGGCTGGTGCAGGAGGCTGGCTCCGTGGCTGGCGAAGGAGGGTGCTGTGATGGGCTTGACTCCCGCCAAACCTCGCTCCAGTTAACGCCCTGGGTTTAGGTCTGTGGGAATCGACCGGGATCTGTGGAGCGACTCCAACGGGAAAGACTGGAAAAGCCGTAGTCTCGAATTGTTAACCTGGCAACTGGAAAGTTAAAAAGGGAGCGATTCTCCCCGTTCTCAGAGAATTACCGCCGTTTATTGGAGCGCCTGCTGCCGCAAGTGTTCTCTGGGATTGTTCGGTGTTTAAAGTCCAAAGGCAAAAAAGGCCAAAATATACTTGATTTGTGGATTGTGGTGGGACTCAAGGATAAGATAGATAAGACTGGAGACTCAACATCACCAAAAGTGAGCAAATTTAGGATATGTTCACTACAAGGCTTTTAGGTACAAAGGAACCTTCTGCTTCAAGTAGCAGCCAAGATCTACTTGTTTTAAGATCTATCTTCTCCTTATTTTCTATTTTGGAAATTTCACAGAGCAACATAGTATTGTAACGGTAATTTGCTCAAGTAATAATGTTAATAGAAGGAAATTTTGTAATATAGATGAACCAAACAAGTTTTCTTGATAGATCTGCATGAAATATTGTTTTGTATGAAGAATAGAGTAATCAAGGTGAATAATTAGTTCTGCAATACTAAGATATCCTACAAGAATGAAACTCAACTCTGCACCTTCTCGAACGCATTAGCCGTAAAGTTCTAAAGAGTATTTTCAAAGTATGCATTTTCAGTCAGTCGCTTTAATGGAAGAGTTCAGATGTTTTGTAAACCATTTAATCATGCCCTTTGTAACTGGCTTTTAAACTTCTAAATGTACCTTATTTGGCCCTGGAGATATATTCTTGCTTAATTTCTTTATTTTTTTCTATCAGTTGCTTATTTGACACCATAATCCTTGACACTGAATGAACACCAAGAAAAGCATGTTATTAAGTGTTGTTCCCCCCACCAGTCTCTGTGGTGAACCAGAGTCAGGGATAGAACATAAATCATTTTATTCCTACCTTGGGAAAATAGTTCTTACTTCTTATTCTTATTTCAGAAGTTTTTCACTGATCACAGATAAATACAATATTTTCTAGTCATTGCTGACAGATAGGAAGCTACATATCTATCAGAGAATCTTGATTCCACCAGCAAAGAAAGAATTTCTCAATAAATAGTTTTGAGAGTAGATGTCTCTCTTTATAAAACTGAAAAAAAAAGCAACTGTAGCTCAGACTGCCATTTTTAAGTTAATGAGCTAATATTAGATAGGATAATATCTGAGCACAAATGTTTAGTTAAAAGAACAAGTTTAGCACTCTACTCCACATATTATATCCAACATTACTTGTCGACAGATGGCTTTGTGGCAGGCTCCAATATAATTTTTTAAAAATTATGTTACATAAGGCAAAATTCAATAGCTGACTTGACAGTAAGCGAGATTGTGGAAATGACATTTAATATTTAAATATATGAAAGAAAATGTGATTAAGAAAATTAATATTTACAGCGCTTACGGCCACCTAAGGGACCAAAACAATAAACATCTACGATAAGCCACTGGATCATTTACCAGTAGGGAAGAATAAAAAGTAAATCATAGAACATCTACTTTTTTAAAACAGCCAAAATATTAGCATCTCTAGTATTTAATTTTATGTGATAGCAACAGCTCTGCAGAAGGACTGGTGAACTCTGAAATGTATGCAACGTGCTTTATAGAAACCATATGTTGACATCACCTTTTTGTTTACGATGAGCCCTGAGCACTTTTATTCCCTTCTTTATCAGATGTTCCTTTAGAGTATCTGGATGGCTATCCCCGTGTATTAATATTATAGCTCAGCTGCTCTTCTCTCTCCTGTAACCGAGCAGCGGTCCCGTTGGTTTTGTTCTCCCGCAATAAACCTTACCATACGTGTACAATGGAAGGTGAAAATAAGGCAGTTCTGTGAAATTGCTTTCCGTGCTCATGTGATTAAGAAGACCACAGAAAACACCATATGAACAATAATAGCTAACTAATTATTTTAAAAGTGATTTTAAATGTATCCTTAATCCTCTTAACCTACACAAAATTTAAGTGGCTTATTTTATACTTCCTGAGAGTTTCTGGGAGCTCAGCTGGTATTCAGCTTGATAAAATGAGGTTAAAGGCTAGGTAATAGAATCTTAGAGTTTAGGGGCTGCAGTTAACCCTGCTACTAGTGTCAATTCTAACAGGACTACTTCTTCAGGTCCAACACTACATTTCAAGTCTAACCTGATGCTTCTTAATCAGAATGATTTTAGTAATAATAATTTAGGCCACCCAAAAAGAATTGGATATTACTTCTCCTGATTCAGTCTCACTGATTGTAGGTACTCACGAGTAACTCGAATGAATTAATGCAACAGCCCCCAGCGTGGGTAGCCGTTCAACATGAAGTATATCTCTGTGTCAGTGTGGATATTTTTTAAGCCTATGCTATTAATTTCACATATAAACCACCTAGGTTTTCTTGTATATTTAGGAAATGTTCTAGAAATCAGGTTAATAATTTGCTTAATCAAATAGTTCCAGGACTGCATTCATGCAGCCAGGAAGTTAGGAGAAATTCCCATCCTTATTGATGAAAACATGTATGGTGTAGATCTGTCTCCTGAAAAGGCAATAGTGTACCCAAGTCACGCTGAGAGACATAAATCTGTATAGCCATTTAGAATATAAACAAAACTCTTCACTAGCCTATGATCTTGAACTCGGCTGGGGTCAAAGTCTCTCTATTATTTAGAAATAGATTGTTTTGTCCACTACAGCATTGAGGAAGGAAAGTCATTTTCTGTGAGTATCCACATATTGGTTTATTACGATAGCTTTTGAAGAGGAACAAAAATGCTTTAATTGTCAACGTCAGCTAGCAAGCAAACATCAAGGTGATTTGAAGTGTCTTCCTATTGCACCAGCACATCCAACCAAATCCAGTATTTTAAAAATAATGTCTACTTGATTTAAGATTAAAATGGTTTTAAAAGTTCACAAAATTCATATGTCCTTTTAGAAAACAATATTTGACACATATTCTTCCAAAGCCATCATGGCCTTTATCAAATGCCTTGAACAATGTTTACTACAGTTAAAGGCAACCTCTCAGAATATTGTTTTTTCTCCTCCTCCCTACATGCTTTTAAACAGCATCATACAGATACGCTTCAGTTTACAAATAGAAGACAGAACTGGAGTCATTGGAAAGCCTCACATAGTATGAGAAACTGAGCTAATCTTTTACCTATAACTTTTACATACATTATTCTTATTTTTGTAATGGGAATGAAATATCCTTTTATTTTTCATTTTTCAGATAAAAGCTAACAGAAATTGTAATCAACCTTACCATGGAGAATGTGGGTGCTCTTTTCAGCAGGATTAGGCTTGTCAGCTTTTATGAAATGTCCAAAACATTAAACATATCTTCATTGTACTACCAGGTTGCAACCCTATGAGAATCCTTTTCCTAGAGTGCGTGTGTTTACGCACACGTAGATGTACACACACGTGTGTACATTCACTAGTCCTTGCATCATGGAAATAAAGAAGTGAATGCTCCTGGCATGTAGAAAGGACATAAAGTAAAATATTCTTAGCTTCTAAGCCAGCCTAACTAAAATTTCAGGTATTTTTAGGTCTTTCAAGCCACCATGAGCCGTTTCAATCAAGTTAATATGGGTTTCCTAATGTAAGTAAAGTGACACATCTACTTAAGTGCTTCTATGGCTTTATGCATAGATATATATGCAGACAGTAGGCTACTTTTACCTCTGACTTTAGCTTGCCTGTTTTATTCACTAGCATAATGGATTTGATATTTATCTATTTATCTAAAGCATAAATAAAAAATAGAGTATTTGCTGTTCATAGATCATTTCCATTTGCAATAGTATTATCAATTGCAAATAATTCCTTCTTCAAAGTTGAAAGAATCACGCCATTAAGTTTTCAGCAGAAAAAAACAAGAGGAAATGAAGGAGAGGAGTGAGAGATTAAATGAACAGAACTTTTTTTTCCCCCCTTCTTTTCAGTTCCTGGAGCAAGTGATGCTGCACTGCAGATTTTTAAACAGGACTTTACACCTGCCCCCAATCGCGCTGGTGGACTAGACTAGCTTTACTGTATGTGCTAATATATACACACATATTCTAAAGCTCTTCCCTTTAGAAAAGTTGCTGATCACCCCTCATTAAATTCCGCAAGATTTTCTAATGCTATTGAGTAAGTTCAGCAGCAGGAAGCAAACTTATTTCCTAAGTAACTCTAAAATAATCTACCTTTGATTACTCCGATCATGAGTTCAAAGCATATACAACCGAAGATATACTTTGGGATATATCAAAAGATTCCCAAAATACTGGAGAAATACTCCCAGATTTTTTTATATGTGAAATTTTCCAAATGCATTTTCTCTGTGGCTGATTATGTGTAGGCTTGCACTTTCCATGATAATTTTGCTACTGGGAAACAGCAAATTATGCTTTTATGTTGGATTGGCCTTGGGTTAATGTGTTGATTATAAGAATATGTAGCATAAATAATTTGCAGATATCTCAGATCCCTAAGAAAGAACTCCTCAGAAAAGGAAAAAAGGCAACACTTTTCACTCTTATTAATAGTTTCTCATCCTCTTTCAATATCACAATTACGAAATCCCAAGATTGTCTTGAGTCTTGAAAGACTCAAGGCTAGGTACAAGATAGTATTACAACTCCGACCACTTTTCTTACAAGCTAAGGATTAATGTTGTGCTCAGGAGTTTGTTTTGCTTTTCACCTGAAGGCAGACAGCTTCAGTTCACTGATTCTCTGTCCAGCAGAGGTAAAGTACAGTTAGACGAGAGAACGTGCTTCAAGGAACAGAATACAACATTTTCCTCGTTATTTTTACATTATTTTCTTTTAATTGCAGCTATCAGCTAGACCACATTTTCACAACTGCTTTTAAATATATAAGCAGATAAATTACGCATTATTTTAAAATGTTTATGATTATAAATTGGCCTAGATATTCTGTGGTTGTATCAATCCGAAATATGCACTGTAGTTCAATAAGGACTTACGAAATAAATGTTCATACTGACGTGAGCCTAGTAGTCATCAGATTCAGAATATCTTACAGAAATGTATCCATTTGGATATTCCTTTCCATGGAGAAAAATCCAAACAAATAATTTCAAGTCTAACTTCTTTGTTCATTTTGCAGAATTATATAACATGGGGCAAGAAGAGATATTGAGACATCTTTGAGTACGTTTAACATTATTTTTAATATTTTTCTATTAAAAAAGACTACTGTGCGTGATTGTAATGAAATATTTCAGTGTTTCTGGATTCAAAACTTACTCCAAAGGTGAGTTGTAGAAGAAATTCCTTTATCTGACAGGTTCTACTAAGCAAATTTGCCTGCAACTAACTGAAGTTATGTTTTCACTGCAATTGCAGCTGAGACTATAACACATGTTGACATACTTAGTTAACCTTCTTAGCTCAAATAATGTTATCCCTAGCTACAGCTTTCCTTAGATGGCTATTCAAGATAGTTAAAACCCAGATTGCGAGCAGGCTACGTGTTGTGGCACCACACCTACTTATTTCAGTTTAGGTGGAGTTGCTAACCAAGGAGTATTTGTGTGTCTGTGTTTTTCTTAGAAATTATACAGATACATATTTATCAAGCATATGATAATCTATAGTTAATATATAGCAAAATACACTATAACTGTATTTACTATTTTGTTATAAAATATAATTAATAGTGTTTTTTTTTTTCCTTTATGTCAAGACTATACACAGTTAAAGGAATAACTACATGCTGTCAAAGTAAATATCCACTGTCTTATAGAGCAGATAAACTGCCACCCTCCTACTAGAATTATATCATTCCAAAGGCGGCTATCTTCATAAATAAAAGTCATTATATCGTTATTTGTGCATCTTAATTCTACACATGCTAGACATTCTGAGGCTTGTATATGTCTGTGTAAAGGAATATATTTAGGATAGTCATGGGATGATGTTTTTAAGCAGTATTGTTCTATCTAATCTGACTGATGACAGTATAATGAAAGTTAATTTTGGCATGTTGTGCCTTTTGCAAAAAACTGCATAATGGTGCAAGTGGAGCCTTTTCTATGTCTGTCTGCATCTATGCCGTTCCATTGCCATTCCTGTAACATTAGTAATGTTACATTCTTCACACAAAACAAAATTATAAATAATTGAATCATGGAAAACGAATCGAGATAGCAATCACCTCTTCTAGTTAACTAAGAAGACTTTTAGCTTTGCAGCAGGAAAGTAAGAAAGTAATTAAAATCACTGATAGTATACAGTATACAAGTCAGAGAAATGAATTTATGAATAATGATACAGTTAGTGGACAACCTGAATTCAACGGTACTATAACTCAAAGTAATTTTAGAAGTTTGAACCATCACAGCACCTCCAGTGCATAACGGCTGACTGCATAGGAAAGGACAAATATTCTTTAGTGGTTTTCTCCCCCATCAGCACTTCCCAGGCAGTCAGTCCAAAGAGATTTACCTGAAGGCACAGTGAGGTCCAGTGCAGAGATATCCAAGTTAGTTTTAAATGCTAAATCAGCCACCAGATAAAGGATAGTCTTATTAGCACAACGCTTCATCTGTCCCAGTGCTTCCCAACAGAACAAATTAACTCCTCTGGAGCATGAGGCTAATGTACAGGTTTAATACCTAAAATAGCTCATTTGGGGTCAGTTAGCTCGATGTAACTGTTCACTGCGCCACTTTAGAATATAGTGTGACTAAAGTAGCAGTACCTGAAAAATTTGCCAAGATTAGACATTGCAGAGGTAAATGTAACAAAATAACAAAAATGTCCTACCTGTAGTGAAGCTGTCAGTTAAGACTGTCAGAAATAGATGGGAAAATCCACAGATATCAGGCCATAATAGTGTGCTGATTTGGTTGAAAACAAGATCTAACCTTTCTTGTAACTCTAATAGTTCAAGGCTTCATTATGCAAGTTAGCAGTGCTCAAGTAAATGTAGTGAAAAAATCTCAGAGCACTTAAAAAAAAACCATGCCTACAAGGAGTGCCGTCACAGAATCACAGAATCGCAAAATCGCAGAGTAGCTGGGGTTGAAAGGGACCTCTAGGGATCATCTGGTCCAACCCTTCCTGCTCAAGCAAGATCAACCAGAGCAGCTTGCCCAAGACCATGTCCAACTGGACTTTGAACTTCTCCAGGAATGAAGACTCCATGGTCTCAATGTCATTTGTTCAAGTAACTCCATGACTTATACTGCAGAGTCCAGAACCGGATACAGCACTCCAGATGTGGCCTCATTAGTGCTGATTAGAGGGGAAAGATCACCTCCCTTGACCCCCGGCGACACTTTTCCTAACGCAACCCAGGACACCATTGGCCTTCTTTGCCACAAGGGTGCATTCCTGGCCCACGTTCAGCCTTTTTTTCCCCTGGGAATCCCAGATCCTTTTCTGCCAAGCTACCTCCACCCTCAGCATATGCTGGTGCATGAAGTTATTCCTCCCAAGGCGTGGGACTTTGCATTTCCTTTTGTTGAACCTCATGAAAGCCCTTTCTGCCCATTTCTCCTGCCAGTCCAGGTCCCTCTAAATACACATGAAACTATCTGGTGTATCAGGCACTCCTAAATGTTTTGTAACATTTGCACACCTGGTGAGGGTTCATTCTGTCCCATCATCCAAGTCATTCATGAAAATATTAAACACTATATGTTTTTTTATATATATATATATATATATATATAAAAAAACTTTATATAAAAACTATACATATATATACACATATACATACACACACACACACACACATATACACACACACACACACACACACACACATATATATAGCTGATACCCTAGTATCAACTCCTGGGGTTCACCACTAGAGAATGGCCTACCGATGGACTGCATGCTTGGAGCTTCAGCCAGTTATCAGTCCAACCCACTGACCATTTATCTAGCCCACACTTCATCAGCTCATCTGTGAGGATGTTATGGGAGGTCTTGTCAAAAACTTTACTAAAGTGAAGGTAAATAGCATCCACTACTCTTTGCTCCCCTCCACGAAACCAGCCATCATAGAAGGCTATCAGGCTACCACTCGTCAGGAACCTCTCCTGATTTCCATGACCTTTCAGAGAGAGTCAAGAGGGGTTGTGCAGTGATACTGTCCAAGTCCCTTGGCATTCATGGATGGATCCTGTGAGGGCCCATAGACTTATGTATTGTCCAGTTTGTTTGTTCCCTGACATGATCCTCTTTCACCAAGGGAAGTCTTCATCACTTCACACTTCCCCTCTGGTCTCAGGGGCTTGGGATTCCTAAAGGACAGTCTTACCAGCAAAGACTGAGGCAAAGAAAGCATCCAGTACATCTGTGTTTTCTCTGTCCTTTGCCACCAGGACCCCTGTCTCATTTAGTAGTGGATCCACATTTTCCCTATCATCCCTTTCCTGCTTATGTGCTTGTCAAAGGCTTGTTGCCTTTCATGTTCCTTGCCAGCTTCAATTCCAGGTGGGCTTTAGCTCTCCTGACCACTTTCTGGCATACTTCTGGCATCTCTATATTCCTGCTGGGTCACCTGCCCTTGCCTTAACCTCTTGTACACCTCCTTTTTATGTCTGAGCTTTGCCAGGAGCTCCTTGTTCATCCATGCAGGGCATTCTGCTGCCTTTGCTGGATTTCCTGCTTGTTGGGATGGACCATTCTTGAGCTTAGACCTGTCAGGTATTTTCTGAGCCCCTGATTTTTGTAATTCTTTTGGTGAGTTCACTGTGTTAGGAGTTTCATGGTCAGCTATGAAAGAAATCTAGCTGCAGTAGGGAACTTTTAACTCAAGAAAGAATATAAATGTTAAAGGAATCAAGTTCTACAGAAAATATGTGATCAAAAAAGTGATTCATATTTTATGATTCAAATATACCCTTATATTTTCTTATGCAGGTTTAATTTTATATTAGCTTGAAAAGTAATTGGTGTTGCTTGCCTTAATTCTTTGTAATGAGAAAGGACAGGAAGGTTAGAACACTTTTGTTTGATTCCATTATTAAACAGTAGGCTGTGGGAATGTGTATTTGTAAAAAATCATCACACAAGCTTATAGAAAAGGGTAGCTTGTAATAACAGATGAGATATACAAGAACTGGGATTCTTTAGGTAAATAGAACTGGGATTAATTATGTAACACTCTCACTAGATAGAATTCTACAGCAATATATTCTTCACAATCTTGCATCATTTTTCTAATAAAGATGAGTAATTTGTGGTGGAGATCAAGACAAAAAATGTGGGTTGGATATTTTGTCATTGCTTTTCTAGAAAGAAGCAAGTAGATCATGATTTTTAATATTTTCCAAAATTATGTCAAGGTTTAGAGGAGGCTGAGTAATGCAAAGAAAGGCCAAACCCCAAAATAAGAAAACCTAAAATCCATCAAACCCATCACTTCTGATGAATATATTTTAAAAACGTAACTAATATTATTTAATTAGTAATTTTCAATCATTTTGTTTAGCTGGTTGTATACCATACAAAATGAAACCTAAGTTCTTCCACTCTTCATTTAGCTGGTCTATTTAGGCATTTTTAACCTATTGCTTAGAACAAGTAGTGGAAGAAAACTGTTCTTCTGTTTAGCTATGTTGACTTGACGGAAATTCTCTGAGGTCAAAGACCAAAGGCCATGTATATGGACAAGGATTAAGGACAGCTATGTTAGAGTGCAAAGTCTCTGAGGCAGCCAATTTGTTTCTAACTGTCTGACAGGATGCAGTCCATCGACAAGTGCTCTGCATATAATTTCTACCTTCGTTACGCATCTCCTCTTTGGCCTCAATTCATCATGAAGGCTAGAATGCATCTCACTTATTTTTAGTCATCTTCAAACATTTGGTAACACCAGTGATAAACAAGTGATGCCCAAATAGCTATATATAAAAAGCATTAGTCTAAATTAGTTAATCATCAGGCTGCTTCTGTGGAGAGAGATAGGAGTTCCAGAGGGCAGTTCCTCCCGTCCTAAAATATGTGTCAAATTTACTGAGATGAATCATATTCTGGAATGTCTTGTATCTTCCATTTGACCTAAGGGCTGCTCATATGACCAGCTTATAACGCTTGCCTAATTTGTAAAAGAGCTAAAGACAAATGAGACAAACCATACTCCCAAACTACCTGTACTTTGGTCCTCTCTGTAAAATGGAAATAATAGTTCTAGAGTTGTAAGAGACAGAAGAGATGTTTGGATGCTCCTTTCGTGGGGCAGTACTACTTACCAAGGCAAATAGAAATCTAAGTAGAACATGTAACTCGTACTGTCCTGAGCCTAGCTGGGAATGATAAAAAATACTGTCATATAAATATTAGTAGGAAATATTAGTCCTTAGAAGAAAAAAATATATAGATGATTATTTTAATTTATCCCAAACTTAATGTAGGATGGTGCCATTTAGATAGTATTTGGCAAAAATTTATTTTTTAAAGACTGATTGGAGATACAAGTTGTTTCAAATCTGACATTATTCAGGAATAGCAATTTGCCGAGAATACAGCTGAACATTTTTTGAGAAAATACTCTGACAATTTAAATGAGAATTTACAGACAAGAGAGATAGTTAGAGCTCTAATTAAAGGGATAGTCAAGTTTTAGAGCATGAACTGAAGTAGCAAAAGCAGTTGGACATGAATTCATTTAGTTATACATGACAATAACATGAAAATCTGACAACTCAAACAGCTGTCCAAATTACTGTACATATGTGCTACTCTGATTTTTACAAAATCACACACATTTGTTCAGATTACGAGTCTACAGAGGATTGTGTGAGCACAAGAAAATATCAGGGCAAATGCAAAAATTTCAGGATAGGGAAAAACTGATGTTATACCCTGGGGAAAAATATACATGCAAACTACTGAACAGCAGGGAAGTAGCAGAGAGGTTTGATGACTGAATATGAGCTATAAAATCTATAAAGAGATCAGGACTACAGAAAGTCACTGGAGCTTTCAGGAACCGTCAGCTCCAGAAAAAAAGCTTGATTTGTTTCTTCTTTCCTTTCCCTTTGTAAAACCTCTTACAGTGCACTATTTAGTCCTTTCAAACACTCACTGGATCTAACATTAGATTCCATGCCAAGCCAAGTAAGAACATTTCATCGAGGTCTGTTTTGGTTTTTCTATATTCTTTCTAAAAAATTAGGGGGGGGGGAGGGAAGATGTAAACAACATAATATGCATTTAGCAACATATAACACAAAATACATTTTAATCTGAAAATTCTTTAGCTAGGAGCCAGCTTTTACAGAAAATTTTATAACATTGCAGCAGCTAAACACTTACAAAAAAGGAGATTGCCTAAGCAAAAACAAGGGCAATAAAAAAACAAAAGGTTTTCTAAATTACTGTTGCCTGTGTCATTAAATTTCATATTGTGCATGGAATCTAAATACATCACTTTGTTCTGCATGACAAGCAGAAGTGAGCATTCATACATTACTCAGCCACTTAATTAAGTGCCTGGGATATTTGCAGTTAGCAGAAACTAATAAGGGAATCACATTTAAATTCAAATCACTCCTCAGGGTAGCTGTCTGCAACATAAGCAAAGCTTACTGGGTAGACATTCCACTAAATGCTCAGCTAAAAGCTTAGATTTACAGTATTTGTGAGTAAAGAATAATTCTATTTGTGATTAAAGGTGATAGTAAAACAAACAGTTCTGTTTGTGATTTTCAAAATGCGTTTTCTCTCACTCATTTTTAAATGCCAACATTTCTATTACTTTGTATACTAGAATAAGAGCATGATTTTGGGCTTTACTATCCCAGAGCAAGAGGTCTTGTAAAAAAAGTCAGCTGGGCTTACCTTACACATGACATTTCAAGACATTTTTCAGCAAAAGGACATCCTGCCAAGAGCCAATGGCCATCCTCGCAGCTTCAAGGAAACATATCAGAACCTGTGTACTGACATTTTGGCTCTGCCATAATTCCAAAAACTTATTAAAATGAATTTTCCTGTAGTGCTAGTTTTCTTCCTTGTTAATTACTATTGTCCAGAACCATTGTCATTACTACAAACCTGCATCATCTTCAAACCATTGCAAGGGTCCTCACGCCTGATCAAATCTCTTCTTTTACCTTTCACTAGAGGGCATCTGCTTCAAGAAGCACTGTATCTGAAATCTTTAAAAATCCTGTTAAGTTTTGTAATTTTAAATTGAAAATATTGCTCTAAAATAGGTTAAAACTGTTATCTGAAAAAAAAATCTTATTCATATGTGTTTTATTAAAACATCTATGAATTCTAAAATTTCAAAACAGGAAAATTAAATATTAATATCTAAAAACTGTCAGGAGAAATGTGTTGATAATTATTTTCCTGCTTTAAAAGCTGAAAACAGCACAAAACCAATACCAATAATTTGTTCATTAAAAACAAAACACAGGTAGAAAAAAATATGTGCTATCGATCAGAATAAAACAGATAAATCCCTGAAATCCTCCCGCGCAAATTTGCACCATGGGAAAAGTTGTCCCATCTGTCACAAATGTAAGAAGCGGTGGACACTGAATGTTTACCATAAGATTAGGATATACCCATATCACTGTGGATGCATTCTTGCACAGCGTGCAAGGGAATGAGTTCAGTGACGAACGCGTTTTAGTGCCAGAAGAGCAGCGCTGCAGCCCAGCGATGAATCACTGCTCCGAGCCGCTACTGTGGCACTTCCCGCCAGGCCACAGTGCGCACGTTCCCTGTAGGCCACCTCATCTGTATTTCCAATAGGTACAACCGACAACATAAAATATCATTTCTTCTGTGACCTTTCCACACTGCGCATAGAAGGTCTTTTTTTCGTTCCCTTTGAAATTGTTTTTCAGAGGCTCCTTCTTCAGGTCTGTGACTTCAGCTGGCCTGAGACTCTCAGTTTCTGAGCTTAAAACACAGAAAGTATTAAGTGCTTCAAGTTTTAAGGATTTATGAATGCTTTATAATTTCAAACTTCTCACTCTTTTATGCATTTATGAGGAAATCTGCAATGTATGTTTGTTCTTTTGCCTCTTTTGCTTATTTATACCATGTGTTTGCTGCAAAATGATATTTTCTTACTTTATTTTTGTGTATGGCATTTTTTTAATATAATTTCTTCATGGCTTCAGTGGCAAAACAAGACTCTTGACTTGCAGCTTCCTAGAATACTCTGTTGACATGACACTTTCAACTGCTGGATATTTAGCTCTCACATTCTGGGGATGCCTACCCCAGGTCTGTGCTACTGTATCTATGCAATGCAATGCAACACAACAAAGTGATGTTAACATGAAGTATCTGATGCGGTGTTAGCCTGAATGTTAGCACGAACCAGGTCGACTCCAAAATTAGAATTAATTTAATTGCATCAGCATAATTATGTGCACTCTGCATTTATGAGTGGCCTGACATATTTCCAAAAATGCTGCATCACTCCAACACTGAGCTATTGCTTTCAGATCTGAGTTTTATCACCGCCTTAGTGCTCCCTTGTGCACTCCTCCACACAGTTTTGGTTGGTACTAAGGATCTCTGTATCCCATTAAAATGTGCAGCACAAACAAGCTTTCAAAGGATAGGGATGTATGCGTATGCTTCCTTTGCTGACAAACAAACAGAGGAACTACGAAATGAAAGTCAAAATTGCCTTTGGAATCTTTCTTTTTCAGCCTTACTCACGCATCTACCACCTGCAAAGACCGTGTTTGCCCGATAGTGTTTGGTGCCAGTGAAATCAGCCACAGAACCATGATGGAGTGGAATTTGACTTTGAGCAAAGCTTAGAAGAGCTCATTCCAATGCCAACATTTCTTAAATAACTGCTCTCCTATTTCATGACTGGAAGAGATTAACAGGTCTGGAGTCAACTGAGGAAAAACGCTTCGAGTAGAAGAATCACATCAGTAAATTAGAAGACATCCTGTCATCTACAACCTTATTAACACTCTACAAACGGGCTCAGGGGTTAGTTCTGTGAATTCTGCAAATCACACTTTTTCCTCATGAAGTTTTCATGTGATAATATACAAAAAAATTACCTCATAATATAGGCTTCTTGAAACAGAGAATCATGAAATAGATTTTCACACATAATTCAAGACAGAGGCAAAACCACACAAGGTCCCTAATGCTTCTACTTATGTACTTTCCTTCTTTGGCTCTACTTCTTCTTCAAAATAAGTTAAGAAAATGCATCAACAGATGTCTTTGTGTCTGTTGATGAATGGAGATGTTAACTCTTGTTCATAAGATCTTTCCCTTCATTAATTTCTTTTTGGATTTTTTAACCTTTCCTAAAATCACCATGAGTGTAGAATAGATCACCTCAGATCTATCTCATCAACATGAGTAGAAAGGTAATAGCCTTATCTCTTTCCGAATCAGTTCAAAGAAAGGCTCAGACAAATTGTCTTGTTCTGTATTAATATTTTCATGTAAAGATTCACATATACAAGTTTTCCATATTTTGGGCCAGGTCTAAACTATCTAGAACAACTATAGAAAAATATCTCTGTCAGAAATAACAGATCTCATTTTCAGAATAGCAGTCACTGCCCAGAGGAGGAAAATGAAAACGAGAATGTATGAAACTACACTGTTATTCTTAAGGTCCACCTCAGTTTTTGTCATAAGGAAGGCCTTTCTAGAACAGTTATTTAGGAAGATAAGAACTATGAAGGGACACACATCTATTAAAAGTATTCTTTACAGACAGCTATCCAAAAGAAGCTGCTCTGAATTGCTCCGGTAAAAATTAGTACTTGGGAATTGCAGTGGACAGCCATTAAGCTACTGCCACTTAACAGCTGCAAAAAGTAAAAGTTGTGGACAGCATTTGTGCGTTGCTGTTTCTTGGCATGTGGCCAGATCTGAGGCTTAATTTATGGCAGCCTCATCACTGCTCTAATTTTAGAGCTGGAGGTCAGCGGTGCCTGACCGCGCATCCTTTCCCTCCGCTGCCAGAATCCTCAAGTACCTGGGTAAACAAGCCTCCACGCCACACTTGCACGGAATATCTGTCATAGGGGTCAAGACCTGACCCAATGCTATATTTATTATCTCAATACAGCTTATTATATTTCTTGTGCAGAAACATTTAAATCAGCATGCTTTCTGGGACTTATAATGCTACCTGCTTCCCAGAATGCACTCCTGAGCCTCTCCTTGCCTTTGAATGTGTATTTTTAAGAACTGTTAATTGTGGCTTTTATTGTTGTATCCACATATGTAAAAAAAAAAAAAAAGAAAAAAAAAAGAAAGTCTTTCCAATTAGTTAATCTTCTGTAGTTACACGTAATCTTCATACTGTACTGTGTCAAAAAGAAAGAGAATGAATTCCAAAATAAGATTAATTAAAATATCTGAAAACTCATTTTACTTACTAATGTGCAAAAAGGCATAATTCCTAACAACTAGTGTTTTGACATGAAAAGAAAGAATAAACGGACTGCTATTAAATTAGTGGAGTACTTAGCTTTTATATCACACTTTTCTGCCTGTAAGTTTCAAAAGACGTGAATAGTACTGTCTCTATTTACAAATGGGAAAGACTGAGTCATAGAGATTAGCAGGTGACTAGCAGGTTAACCAGAAATTCATTAATTCTCATTTTTTCCTGTGTTCTCCCTATTCGCTGCTGTGACTTGTGAGAGCAGGCTGGTTCTGTGCATCTCATGGACCGCTGTCTGCGAGGTGCTAGGCACAAAGCGGCTGTGAGTAAAGAATATCATCACGTCCAGGAATTCCACCAAGACAACTCTTACGCATAAATTTTAGCTTATACTGAAAAGCCTAAAGGAGCTATATTCTTTCGGAGGACCACCAAAATATCAGTGTACTTCTTAGATGCCTTTTAAGTACTTGGAACAGACTTTAATAGTGTATTGATTCTCTGCCTGGGATGAAATTCAGTCAGTATAATCCTCAGTCCTAGATAAATGCACTTACCATTAATTTATGTTACCATTAAACAAAGATCAGTTTATTACCTAGTTCTTTGACTATTGTTTCAAATTGTAATGTTTCATTATTTTCCTTTTAATAACAAAACTATACTATTGAAACTATTAGAGGCTTCAAAACAACTCCAATATTGAAGAACCAAAAGTCACTGCTATAGAGATGTATAATATCTGTATATCTGCTTAAATATTTCGTACAACTGAATTCATGAAAATATTTCTTTGTGCCACCATGTCTTTCTGCTGCATCACTTTGATTTTATTAATCATTTTCCTTTTATAAATTCTTAAATCAAGCACAACATAAAAAGTTATATTAAAGATATGTTAAAGATTTATGATCAAATTTGGTCCTGTGATATCTTTAGGAATAAATTCTATTGACTTAATCCTTCTTAGATGGAGCAGCTTTCCTTGGGAAGTGTTTTATTCCTTTCTAGATAAAGACTGGTAGTCATGAAAACAAGTGATGAGAAATTGCTAGACAAGCATGAGAAATATGCTCTTCCTGCAGCTGAATTACCCTCTCTCTCAAACTTAATAGGAATTTTTTTCAGTGCACATTCAAGGACAATTTTTTGCCCTTGTTGAGAATAACCATGCAGTTTAACTTTCGTCAATATAACATAAGCTTTTCAGGTTGGGCAAATTTTATGATGTTTTTGTGAAATGGATAAAATAGCCACAAAGAATTAGTCTCTGACGAGTCCTAGATCTGAAACAGTTGATACCTCATTACTGAGTCAGGTTTTTTCCTACCTGCATTATTTTATTTTAATTTCTATATTTGCATTAAATTTAATGTACATCTTTGTAAAAACAGAGAGGCTTATACACAGAAAAAAAGAGATGGAGCCTATCTATCTCATGGTTTTTCTTTTTGTTTCTGTTTCTGTTTTGTTCTGTAAATCGTCCTCCTAGGGCAGGCAGTAAGAGGAATGTATTTCAAATTTCGTGCTTTAAAACAATAAAAAATACTCAATAAATCTACCAATTTATAAATTACCAGAGTTAAAGAAATTAGCAAGAGACCCTTCAGTGGTGAGCTACTTTGGGATTTTCTTTAGAAAACCTCTCCTAAGATAGTCTTTCTTTTAAAATTATAACTGCAGACAATTCTATTTCATGGAAATGATTAAGGGCTTTTCACAATAAAATTATCAAATAAAATGCTATTCATATTGCCAGCAAATGAAAATTCACCATGAGTCTGGGTTCTGAGTTATGCTATGGTTAGGATTATCAGTGTATCAAACACACATCACAGTACTAAGGAAGTAGCTAAACTTCTAAACTTCCAGTGTATCCAAACTGCACGTGATGCAGAAATTAGTTGAGCATCTGTAGAGTTTAAATGGGGAAAAGGATAGATTTTCTCTCCTTCAGAGCAGAGGTTCAAATTTCCAGTCAATTTAGAGTGATAATGATTAGTATTTCAATGCTATCTCACAGCCTGTGCCAAAATAAGACCTATTCCAGGGCAGCTACCGAGCCACTAACACAAATGACACTGACAGTTACCTCCATTAAATAAAGAGCCTCAGGTATAAAAGTATACAGACCCTACTTTCGTCACAGGGTTGGGGCATACCGGTGAGGATGGTGTGGAGAAGTCTGGGCTCCTGATATCTCTATTAAATCTACTCGGTAGATAAATGAAAAGCTTCAGCCCATAACCCGTCAACACAAAATAAAGTCTCTTACAAAATGTTTACCAAAACCCTTGACTACCTCTAGGTAATTTCCATCTCTGATTTATTCTGGGATGAACTGAGCATATAGAATTTTCACGCAGTTATCAGATCCGTGAACTCAGACATGCAAGTCCCTTTTAAACCTTTCAGAACTGTGTGATGCATTAGTCTGCCAGAGACAAAGCACAGATACAGTTTACACATAAACTACAATTTTTCTCACCCATTATAGAGCCTATAATAGACAGTATTAAGATTTCCCAATATATAGCAATTTTCTTGCAGTGGCATCTTTGTAGAAATAGCGGGTTTTACATTGCAAAATCAAATACATATTGTAAACACAGGTTATAAGAGTGAATGACACGCACATATATTTACAGTCCATTCCTTTCAAGCTCATACACTCTCTGGAGTGTTTCTGTGACTATAGTGCATAATGACCAGTCTTATTTTATCCTGGATTGGAGAACATATTAACACTGTATTTATTGCATTAGAATACTTCTGAAGACACTTCTGGAATGTATTCCTGACTGCAGGATGCCTTCTGCTCTTCCTTTAACTGAAATTGATACACCAATAGGCAGGTAATTCCAAAGTATATAGCAGAAGGCTGCAGTGCTGCACACAAACATCCTCGGTTAACGTTCGTCTGTGTCATGACAGTAATTTGATACATTGCAAAGCAAAACACATATGAACAGAGTCCTACTGCTTTTATGCTCCAGGCACTTTTTCAGTTTGAGATGATGACTGATGTATTCTTTGCTGTTATAACAGCTGTAGCAAATCTTTCCATATAACGTCCTATTTCATTTCACATGCAGTAAATACATGCAGTCATTTTACAATAGAGATTTTTGAGGTTTAACATAACGAAACCTTAATTAGGTTGTTTACATGACAAGCAGCACACTCTTCATTCCACCGGCTAGTCCAGACAAACAAGCCCTCAGGTTTTCAGCCACTTGCGTGACAGACTTCTTCTGTCTAGCAAACCTGAATTCTTCCTCTAGGTTTGATATGAAACAGGAGACTGGGAAAAAAAGGATTATTTGAGCCTTGAAGAGAACAGCAAAGTGCAACACTACATCCAAAAGAGCTGTTAAAATGAAACACGGTCCAGATCACTGTAGCTCTTTGAAGGGAAAAGATTGCTTGGGCCCCAAAAGTGAAGAATCTAGGGGGGGAAAAAAAAATAGTATTTTAAATGCTCAAAAGAGAAACACCTCCCA
This sequence comes from Rhea pennata, assembly GCF_028389875.1. NCBI lineage: Eukaryota > Metazoa > Chordata > Aves > Rheiformes > Rheidae > Rhea > Rhea pennata. The sequence continues at coordinate 6,941,707 of NC_084667.1, forward strand.
ACCCTGCACTAGGGGTGTTCCCAGTGTCTCGGTGCTGCTTTACAGGATACGCTGCTCCTGCCTGCCGCGGAGCTGCACGGGCAGGGTCACAGCTTGGGTTCTTTGGCGAGCCGGCGCGCAAGCTGCTCCTCCTGCTCCGCCAGCGCTCGCCCCGTGAGAAAGGCCGGGAGCGCTGGCCAAGCTGCCGCCGCGCGCCGCGCCTTGCCGCGCCGTGCCGTGCCGCGCCTTGGGGTGCTGCAGGGCTGCGCTCCGGCGTGCCCCGGCATGCTCCGGCATGCCCCGGCGGCGCGGCGGCTCTTTTAGTCCCACCTCGTCGCGGGACACGGACTTTCTGATTTGCTCTGTTCGGCCGTTTTTTACATTATTGGGAACATGATCAGAGAAGTGCCCCCGAAGCAGAAGATGTAAGGTTTACGATGAGTTTTAATTTCTGTGAGAATTCATTCAACAGTCTTGGGCCAATCAGAAAAACACTGCATCACCTGAACAAGCAAGTTTTACTCTTATGAAAGAGTATCTCTTAATTTTATACCATCTTTTAAAAAGTCAGGGTTTCTTTTGGTGCACCGAGTGCCTTGTAAACTTGTCTTGATGTACACGCTGCTCCAGAGGAAGGACACACAGTGTTTTCGCATTAACCTTTGCCATTGGAGAGGTACTTGGCAGCATTCTGTGCTGATTAGGTTATCAAGCAGTTCAGAAGATTTAGTCTAGGCAATCTGCACAATCTGATATGAACTATCTAACACGGAATACGGAATGTCCTTGCCATATTATTTAAACACAAATGAAAATCATAATCCTTATTTTGCTCATCAATGCACTACAACAAAATATTTGGTAAAATGTTAATTCACTTCCTAAAAGCAAAATGGGCATCCTCACTCTGTCCTTATCCTAAGGAACCCAATGACAGTGCTGAAGACTGATTCATAATAATGCTCCGCACACATGAAATGGGTTTCGTAAGTGCATTTTTATAAGTGCACATCACAAGGGAGATGCAGAACTCGAGCTGATATACCCTCCTGAACTTGTACTGGTGCAAGAGGTGAGCGGGCGGCAGCAGCACTCCCCAGGGAGAAATGGTGAAGCTGAACCAGTGAACATAGAGCATTGCCATTTTTCTCCATGAGACTTTCCTACAAAAAAGTTAGAAAGACCCTCTATGATGCGCAGTTTTACAAGAAGCTTTCTGGAAGTCTACAGAGAATGGAAGATGCAAACTCCTACATGTTAGTGGTCAGGAAATCTAGGATCTTGCAGCAGCAAACTCACTTTGCAAGGCTACACTTGCAAAGTGTACATCTCGGCTGTGTCCTGTGAAATCACAGGTTAGCATCAGACTTTGAATTGTGACTTTAGCCTGCAACTATAGTAATGTAGAAGGATTTGACTATTATCTGGATAACAGCTACGAATGTTCATTTGATACAAAAGCTGTGTTAATTCAAAAAGAAAGTTTTTTGAGGCTCTAAAGTGAGAAAGTGATAAATTTCATAGATAACTTTTATTATTTCTTGAGAGCTATAGATATTCGTGGCACTTTCACAAACACAGGAAAAGCAGCCCCATATTCTATACTAGAAATAAGAAGAAAAGCGTATGAACAGATGATAATGGAGACTTGAGAGGAAGAAGATAAATGATCATGAAACCAGCTATTACACAATCACAGTTTATTAATTCCGTATTCTCAGTTCTGCAGAGAATATCTTGACACTGGGTTCTAAAGTAATGCTAAAGTAATACTAATTGCTTAAGGAAGTAAAAGAGTGGAAAACATGCAGTGGAAAGGAGAAACAGAAGATTAACTGGAAGTGAATCTTGAAAAAAGGTTAGATCAAGTTGCGTGGCTGATGATATGACAGGTCAGCATGAGGAAAGGAGCCAAGTTACTCACAGCAAAGAAATGAGCTTTGCTGTGTTGGCAGAACGTGGAGCACAACCGGGGAACTGTGGGGAACTATAACTGGAATGTGGGCCTAGCTTTGAGAGTGAAATAGTGCTGAAATTCATGAAAAAAGGGTTGAGATGCATGAGGATACAAGGAGAGAGAGGGAAACTTTTGGTCAGAAAAGTCATCATGGCAGAAACATTGCTGTGTGCAATGGGAGTGCAAAAGAGGCTACTGAAGAAAGCAAACAGCAGCGACTGAGAAATGAAGGCTTCTAGCAGTAGGATTTTCGGAATGAAAGCAGTGAATACTCGGAAGGTCGTAAAGGATGAGGCAGGTAGATTTAGTGAATAAAAACAGCCTTGGAAAGATAGAGTTCAAATAAAAGTGAAGCTGAAAGCCTGTACATGTCTGATTAAAGGGAAATATTAGTGGTCATGGAATGAAAGAAAAAGGAGAAAATATTTTATGAGGGTTTTTGTTTGTTTGTGTGTTTGTTTTCCTTCAGGTAAGTTTACTTTGAACAGTATCAATCAGGCATAGATATCCAAAAGCTTCAAAGGATCAATATGGTGAGAGGTCCAGTGGTGAAGGGACAGGACTGGCTTTTGAACATTTGATCATCAGAATGAATGAACTTTTTTAGATAGGGGAACTCTGATGGAGAATAAGAGGGGAAAACACGAGGAAAAGATGAAAGGAGACTGTTACGGCGTACTTACCATCAAAGTCAGTATTGACCTTCCTGTGATTTGAGATATTCTGTCACTTCTATATCTTTAGGATTAAAAAAATAAAATAAAATAAATAAACAAAAAAAAACCCAGTATCTTGTCCTCTGCTGCAGTGTAGCAATTTTTAGCATACGTAATCTATTTGTTAGTAACTCTATTCCATCATTCAGAAGCCTGAAATAGGAAGGAATAGATTAGGTAAGGATCTGTGAAAGAGTAGATACTAGTGACTTCAGCAAGAAGGAGTCTTAGAATTGAAGAAGAGGCAAAGATCACAGAAGATTCATGAAAGACCTGAAAGAGAAAAAGCTTGAAGGAGCAAACAACAGTTTTCCAGTAAAGGTATAAACTTTGAATAGTTTCTGATAAGTCACACAAACTGTAGGGAATTTTATACTCAAAGAAAAAAAAGAAAGAGAGAGAGAACATATTACCTAGACACCAGTACTATGTATAAATGAACAATTTGGACAGTTTAGAAGTCAAAAGTGGCAATATCTAGTGTTACGAAGAAGGACTGTGCAATTGCTGACTTCTATGGAATATTTACTAATGATCTAGGTCAAAGCATGCAGATAACTCAAAATTATTTAAGTTGGTCTATGTCTATATGACTGTGATGATTTTAAGTAGACTTAACCCAGAATAATGGAAGACTTTACTAAAAAATGAAATTCCCTGTTCACATACAGAAGTTATTATACTTTAGGAAGTATATTTGAACTACCAACTAGTTGGATTCTAATCTAGCTGTAGAACTCAGAGAGGATGGAAAGGTAAAGCTGTTTGGCTATAGAGATCAAAAAAGAAAAAAAAGAAAAAAGTAGGAATACATAAAGAATGTGGTTGAAAATAACACTGCAGGTATCATAGTGATATTATAAGTCAACAGTACAGCTTCACCTTGAACGTCATTTCTGGTCACCGTACCCGTAAATTCCATAAAAACTGAAGTTAAGAGAAAAGAGACAAAAAACATAAGCACAAAGAGGTTCCATGGAAAGTGCAGAGAAAAGAGGAGTAACTGGTGGTATGACAGAGGTGCCGAATATGCACGCTCCTATCCATGCTCTCAGAGCATAAGCACAAGGTGTCTGCAAAAAGAAAATGTTTTCTAAGCTATGCTGAACTTTCCATAAGGGAAAGATCTTTCTACCTTTAAAACAAGAGTTGTAATTAGGTGTATTTTAATTAATCTTGTAACGCAGATCATGCCATTATCTTTTGGCATGGATTTTTTTGAAACTTTCTCAGAAGCAGCTTACACAGGCCACCGTCACAGACAAGTTTCAGAGGACTGGAAGCCAAAAGCATAGCACAGGAAAAAGAAAAATGTGGACTTACTTATTTTTTTTCACTTTTACTGGAGTTTATTACAGTATAATTTAATAAGTTGTCTTATTATTTCTGATATTGCATTGCAACAATATAAAACTCATAATCTTGGATGTTTAGAGGAAAAAAGTCCCAAATTTATAAAAAAGGATTAAATATACACAGGAACAAAAGCAGTATCACACTGTTTATGTACCCTCTTATTTCTACATTCTTTTTTTTTAACTAACTACATCTGCTTGCAGTTCATTAAGAGTTTATAGGTTTCTTGTTCGAGTTCGTTTGATAAGCTTCCTTCAGATTACTCTCAGTTTTAAAATTCTATCCATATTTTTCTACCCCTTGATAACTGTGTATTCTTGGATCCTTGAAAGAATTCCCTTCAGAATATTGCATATTTCCATGAATAAAGATATTATTTCAATAACAGAAAGAGCAAAAGAGAGAAAGAGAGAAGGAGAGAAGGAAGGTGAGAAGAAAGAGTGGAAGTCAGGCAGGCAGGCAGGCAGGAAGGGATATTCTAGTAGATAACTTGATTTTTATTCTAATCTGGCGGGCTTTTAGGAATCCCAGAATTCTGCTTACTTTCTCCAATAGTTCCTATTCAGCTGCAACTCTTTACACAGATTTTTACACAGTAATTCTCTAAACTCCTTTCCTTTTCTTTTTTAATGGGAAATTTTAATACATTAAAAATATTCCTTATTTCATTTTTTTCTCTAAATCCAATGATTCCACATTGGGCTGCATGGTCAGATATAATTTATTTAAGTAAAAAAGAAATGCATTTATTTCCTTTTTCCATTTAAACTGTTAATCAGAGTTGTCTTCAAATAAAAACAAGTATTTTGTCATTGGAACATACTAAAATAGTTCCTTCTACATGGGAGCTTTCAATGTTGTATGCGGTCATGTTCCCAGAGTTTTCCATTTCTCTATACAAAATTATAAAATGCTTCGCTGCCAAACAGTGTTCAATTCCATAAGTATGTTTACATCTCTGCATTCTTTGTATCTATTTTACCTTATAAAGTCTTTTTTTTTTAATTGCAAAGACTTCTGCCAAATTATTCCCTTCTTAAAGCTTTTTAGCGTTCTAAGAAAGTCTCAGTATTTCAAAGATGATGTCATGTACAGAATTTTTGGCTTGACTAAGGCCAGAGTCAGGATAAGCTGAATGACAAATGGGAACTTAGAGGTATGAATTTAGAAGTAAAGAAAACTAGGGCATCCCACAGCTCTCATACATGCTCTTCTGCAAATCTTCTACAACAGCCAACGTGGGCTTGCAGCAGTCAGAACATATAGTGCTATATCCTGGAAAAAATTATTATTTGCAATTATTTTTCCAATTCTTCAAGTCTTTATAAAATAATTTAACTATAATTACTTCAGGATTATATGAAGCTGATCGATTAGTACACACAGTGATATTTTATTTTTCAGACGAGATATACAGTGTTTTTGTCTCTAGTAAAGATTAATTTTTAGTATTTGAGTCCAGGAATTGGTCAGAACAAAATAGTATTCAGTTTAGCATCTTGTCTTTACCAGTGGCCAAGCTGGCAGACATATTCTCCTCCAGAATGTCTCTTTTTTTAATGATTAAAATAGAGTTAGAAATTTCTTCTTGTTGATAGTCACAGTTTATTCAGTATGGCCTTTGGCCAAACTGTAATCCTTGAAACAAATGATGTCAAATTCCTGATGATTATCACAGCAACTCATCACTGATTTAGTGGACATTCTCCCACAAATTTCAGCAAAATTTGGATCGAATCTTTAAGGAACTCTCTTAATTATTACCAGAAGGCAGTCTTCATTATTAGTTATCATACTTCATTGCATTGCTCTCTATTTCGGCTTCTTTCAAAGGAAATTTAAACCGCTTTACTCTGTTTCTTTGACAGGAAAGAGTCATCAGGAAGATTGCAAACCGTTACTGCTTTTCACTGAATAAACATCCACAGTAATTAAATACAAAGACAGAAAAGAAAAGCAGAGGAGGAATATTTGTATGAGTAATTCTTTCCTGAAACAGTGTACCTCATACGTCATTATAACCTTCTGCCTTTTAACGAGAAGTATAAATACCAAACATTTTTCATTCTTCACCTTCCCAGTCACCAGGAAGATGTAAACATAACGTTACTGATTCGCACCGCAGCGACTTGTCGTGTTTGCCTCTTGCTGCTGCGGTCTTTCCTTTCCCTGCTTCTTTTAGTGGGAGCTATAATTCGTCTTAATGAAATTGAGGGAATATGCAATCTGAAGGTAAGGGTTTGAGGCACGGAGGGTAAGCAATACAGGGTGGTGAAGACTTGTAAAGGAGCTTATGAAGAAAGGAAGTGCTAAAAAGGGTAATGTGTTAATAAAAATGCTCTCACCTTTTCAGCATCGTAGCACTTACTGACAATAATAAAATCACCTGTGTTGAGTAACGCTCAGGCTTTTCCATATTTTCTTTTGCTAGTTTACTTGGCATACCTTATACCTTTTAATAAAGAAAACAATTTTCACAATATTTGTATGAGTGAAAATACAAGGGATTTGGTCATACAAGGGATTAGGTCATTTGTTATGACCTAATAAACTCATAGGTAGAGCCAACGGCTCCTCAGTGATTTCCATAGAGCTTCTTTAAAAAGTATTTAGTACAAAAGTGTTAGAGCAAGGGATTGCATATGGCTTTTCTCAACGCTAATCTCTGTGCTGAAAGTGGAGCATAGAAAATAATTTATCACTCATTTATAGGAGTATATTTTACCTCAGAGAAAATAATGGCTAATTCCTGTTCACTTCTAACAATTTTGTGCCTTTGAAAATATCTCTTTGTTAATCAAACTATATTTCCTTTTCTATTCATCACTGGTTGTCCAAAAAAATACAGAAAGTCTCTAATTTATTTTATTCTCATTTTTCCTCTAGAATAATTCTTTGGTGTAAAAATATATAAATTCTTCAATAAGAATAATGAAACCCCAATGCTGATTCTGAATTTTTTTAAATCTTTTTTTTTTTTTGCTATTTATGAATTTCTATACAATTTTTGCTTTCAGAAAAAATAAATCCATTCTTTTACACAGTCATTCATAATTATATAAATTCATTGATAATCTTATGTAGAATCGTTTCTTTCTCTTTTTTCTGAAATCAGTAAGACTGCTCATATTTATACTAGATAATATAAATTTAGAGTGATTAACGCAAACTGGCTCTTTTAATCTCATTCACATTAATATTTTAGTGTTGCAGAGGTTTTTTCAAATCACCTCAGTTATTCACACTTGATTTCAGTCATACAAATCTTGGAAGAAAAGAAAAAAAATATGAAAATAGTATCTATGTAAAAAACTGTGCACTAGAATGTGCTTTTTTATTCACATATTTAAACGTTTTCTCTCATTTTGACTTGTATGGTTACAGTGCTTTGGATTTCACTTATTTTATGATCAGGACACACACCCATTCGGGGCTTACACATGTCTGAAAAACACAAGACTGCGTAAAAAATGACTTCAGGATTTAGTATTTTATTTATTTAAGGATTTTTTAGCTCCTACTCTTGCAGACTCTACCCACTCTGTAAAAGTCAAGCTCTTTTAACTCTGTCTCAGGAACTAAAGAAATAGCAATCTGTTTGCTCATAGCTGCAGCACAATAGAATTCCTCTAGCTCTACTGCCTAAAAAAGAGGCTGAAATATTTCCAGTCATATAGAGTGGTTTCAGCCTGCTGTCACTGTTTTCTTTTTTTCTTTTCTTTTTTGCATTCTAGAACAACCAAGCTCACTAGATAAATATCAGCACTCTTCAGAACAAACTTGTTATGTCCTCGTGTGAGCTTTGATTTGTGATGCTGACTTGCACCAGATGAGTTGGCCCTTTATAATTCTTATATTTTGTCTAGCCACGAGAGTCAACACAACTATTACGTAAAGAGGGCAAAATGCCACTCTCTCATTTGTTATATCGGTTCCTGGTGTTTCTCCCTGTGTGTCATATTTGTCTACTTCACTGTCAAAACATGTTTTTACGGTTAGCAGTAAAAGCTAAGGGAACGCCAGCCAGATTCCGTTGTCTCACACATCAGCAGCAAAGCTGCCAGGTTTTATTAGCAATGATTGTGTGAGGCATTATAGGTTTTGATTAAAAAAAAATGGATTTAATAAAAAGTTGATCAGCAATGTTTTCAAGTAATGCAGAGAGATTAAATGTAAACTCCTGCTATTAATTTTTAAAAATATTTCCAACATTTGCTTAAAGGACCCGATGCAAAGCCCATCGAAAGCTCTTTGAAATATTTCTCCATCCTGAGTTCTGGAAGCAGCACCAAGTGGTATGAGTAGTGGGCTAACTTCTTTTCCACTTCAACAATTAAGTCGTAATGAGCAGTTTAAAGTACTGAAACTGCACTAATTCCTACAGTAAATCAGTCAGCATTTACTTTGGAGCACTGTGCTCTTCTTTTGGTGTTTTCATGAGCTATAATCATATGTACTTAAAGAAAATGCATACGAAACTCATTTTTAAATAATGCCTGATGAAAAATTATTCCCTTGTAGTGAAAGCAATGTTTGCTATTAACTACAATTAGACCGAGAATCAATGCTCTGAAGGGAATTTTGTAGACTAAAAAGAATGAATTCCTGCTGTGTCTCTAGAGACTAGTAGATTATTTTTTACCCTAATTATATGATTCTGAAAAGATACAATATTTTTCATTTGAGCTGTAATGGCATAGCTGTTCATAAGATGTTTTGCTAATTATGGTTTTGCAATTTATAACCAGAAACATGGTTAGTGGCAAAGAAATAATTAAAAAGGTCAATATGGCTTTATGACCTAAATGAAAAAGCATATTAGTTTGAAAACTATTCAGTGTGCTGTCTATTTAATTAACACTACAGGTATTTAAACTTTTGTATAGTTTAGGAAGTGTCTTTTGTGCATTTCTCCTTGTAGCTGCAAGATTTAGCTAACAACCTCTTTCCTTTAATAGTCCTGACACAGATTCAGGGTTGAGGAGCAGAAAGTCCTGTGGTTGTTTTTCAACATCTTCAGAGCAACCATATCATGTGGGTGTGATATATTGCTTCTTCCAGAGTCTAGGGCTGCTGGGCATTCTCCACTATTACTGTACACCTTACTAAGCTTTTTTCTGCTATTAACAGTAGTATCTATTTCTGTACCTGGACTCATAACTTGTATGATTTTTCTGTGCGTAGGATAAACCCTACGCACAGAAAAAAGCAGAGGCCTGGAGATCTCTGCTAAAATACAGCAAATATTTTAGTTTTTATCGTGATGGATTCCTTACAAGTCCATGAGATGAATAGCTGTTAATCTGGCTTGTCCTCTGAGCTTGATTTCAAAGTATCATCTTATTTCCGTTTTGTGGATGAGGCATCTCAGAAGACGAGGGGAAACTGCCTGGCAGGATGACCACAGAGCTGCAGGGTTCTCAGGCCAGAAGCTCGTCCCCTGGCTCTACCATCTTCCTCAAAAGCAATTTAGGTTAAAAACTTGAGGATATTTGCTCATTTCTGAGACCTGTCTTCTATAAAGCATATAAAATCCCTTCAGCATATTATCTATGTTATAAAAACTTATTTCTAAATTGCTCTTTAATGTGTAATTTTTAGCCTGATTAATACTATTTTCTGTGTGAATTGTCTAGTACTATTTTATAACATTTTTATGCATTTTAAATATATTTTAATATTTCTAAGAATTTTCTTCCTATTACACTTGGCTTTCTTCTGTTTGGGATGTTACTGTTATTTCCGTGCTTATTTCTATAAAAAAGACTTAAGAGACAAAAAGTAAACTTTTTTGATTCTTGAAAATTTTCATAATATTTCAATATGAAATATATCCAATGAAAAGGAAGTTCTATTGTATTCTCTAACTACAGAGAATTGTTGTCATTCAGATAAAATCTCAATAGCTCCAGAGCATCTCCTCTATCGGTGAGAAACGTTCAAAAGCCATGGGATGGCAGGTTGTGAAAATTATTCAGTTTACAAATAGTGTGCATGCATTTTTTTCAGAATGTATTTGAAGGAATATTGGAAGAAAGAAAGAACAAGGCACTTTACAATGTGTGTCCGCATGTAGTGTATCAAAAAAGTTCATAAATTCTAAATTTAATTGAAAAATGTGCTAAAAAGAGTGATTCAGAAACTGTAATGTGGAGTATCTCATTCTAGCCTATCATCTGATCTTTTGAGTCCTGATCTAGGCTATGGGTATCCTGGTCCCAAAAGACAACCTATGCCATTTACTTAGGACATTACTAGCCATCGAACTCGGATATACTCGGTTATACTTATCAACATTGAAGTTAGGGGTATACATTCTCTGTATGGTTGGTGCTTCTAGAGGAAAATTCACAGCAACAATTCAAATTATAACATCAGTGGAAATATAATTATACTAAATTAAAAAGGGAGCATTCTCGTTTTTAAAATCTCACTCCTCTTGGCTCTTGCCTCATTTCTGATATAATTCATCTTCCCTGACACCCAGTCATACTGCAATGTACTCTTGCAAATCATTTTTTTTTATTAATATTGTAATTATTTTTAATTTTCCCTTCTTCCCACTGGCTGCTGAAACCGTTGACCTCCCTCATCCTAGAATATAATGATCTGTTTTACAAATCTGACTCCTGCAAAATATCTTGAGTGAGGAAAGATATGAAAGGAGGTTTCTGTGATCCTAATAACACAAAAAGAACAAACATCATAGCTCTAATACCCTCTGAAAATAAAAATTACCTAAAAACCTAAACCTAAACCTAAAAATCCTGAGGACCTTCTGACACCACTTACAGATCACCAGTGCTTCACAATGATATGCTGAAAGTTTACCATTAACAGTGTGATGATGTCTGTTCCCTATCACTTCTCTGTTCTGCTCAGAACCCACAACCTCTCGTATATACTTGACCTTTCTTCTGGTACCACCTCCAGCAGGTTGTCATTATCCTCTGTTCTTCTGACCTTCTTACACTCTTCCCTCCCAGAACATTTTTCTTCTTCCTTTTTAACTAGCTTAAACTTTTCAGCACAAGTGTGCAAAGAGCACTCATTTATATAAATAACATTATCATATCAACCTTCACCAAATACAGTTATCTCCTCACTGGCACTGTAGCAGTGCTCCAGAATAACTCTAAGCCAACTGAAATTAAAGAAAATACATATATATAAGTAAGCAGCACAAGTTTACTTTCATAGAAACACTTTTTTCAGTAACTCAGTGTAAAGGTTGAGAATAAAGCAAGACTAAGGTATGAAATAGGAAGAAGATTCGTATTGATCTCACATGTAACAAGCTTATAATAGTATAACTAAGGTAAGAATCAAGGCTAAAGCCTAAAATATTGTTGAGCCTGGAACAAGGTTGTTTGTTTTAGGAAAATACATAAAAATGCCTATGAGCTTTTTGAATAAAAGGACCAAGCACTTTCCACTCCTAGGCCTCTCCACTGTTAAAACTGGCCATAAAAGCAGGTGGTAATTGCTTAGGAAGGTCATTTAATGAGAACCAATGACTGGAACTTGCAGCCAAACAAATTCAAATTAAAAATAAAACACATTGCAAACAGTGAAGGTAATTGAATTTCAAAGCAAATATCTGGATTCTCCATTTACTGTTGCCTCCTAATCAAACTTTGAATTTTCTAGTGTATATGTCCTAGTTAAGCACAAAGTGTTGAGCTCAAGGCAGAATTAATTGGTTGAAAATGGCATGTTATAAATATGCCCTTAAACTGATGATCTAATAATTCATTTGTTAAAGTTTATACTTAAAACTATTTTGCATCTTGGCAAGCACCTACTGTAATGATCTGTGATCTATTCTGCTGCCAATAATAGTGTACCAGATAAAGTGTTTATATAAAACCAACAAAATGCTCGCTCTTCAGAATTTAGGCAATGCCAACAAATCACACAGCCTTCACGGAGACATAGATGTATAAACTTTACAAAATGCCTTCCTGGTACGGGCCAAATTCTGCTCACCTACCTCACACAAGCAATCCAGCTTGTTAGTGGAATAATTTGGGTGAGTAATATGACGGCGATCAAGGCAGATGATTCACTCTGATTTCTTTTCATTATGTTATTATCTGGCATAATTAACATGGAACATTAATGTGAAATAAAAACCACAAAAAATGTTCAACATTGCTTTAAAACTTTCCTTTGAAATTCTTTTCTGTGCATCCTGGACTTGCACGTCATTTCCCAACAGCACAACAAGCTGCTGCAACTTCAACAGCCACTTAAGCTATTGTCTCTTAAACAACTATTTTTCACACTTTTCTTCTTTTTTTCCTTTTTTTTTTTTTTTTTTTTTTTTTTTTTTTTTTTTGAGTGTCCTTGTACGTGCAACATATTTCAGTGAAGGCTCATCCTCTCTGTTCGTAGCCATATGCTACAAGGCCACAATTAAGCGTATCCTCAGGCACTGAAGAAATAAGAAGAGAGAGCAAATGAACACTCTCTGAAGGGAAATTTGACCATAATCTCTCCACTCTCATGCATTTTCTAAGTTCCTTGGTTCATCAGCCAATCCTATCCTATGAATTCATGCTTGCTGCCAGCGCCAGTGCCAATTTTCATCAATATTACAATACTACATTTATCAGAAACCTAAAGAAGCAAAAGGTAAAGCAATGACTTACAGAAACCCTAGAAAAGGTTTTGACACATTCCTTTTGACAATACATATTTTTTATGTGCACATTTTTTCTATATACTTTATTAAGAATCTTATGGAGCAGATACAGTAAGAATAAGGCTGATCCTGGCACAGCCAGCTAAGCAACCATTCCAGAAGAAAAGACATGCGTATAAGAAGAGCAGTTATGAAAAAGTCAATTTCTTCCATATTTCTAAGTTAAATAAACTCTGCTCTAGAGATCATATAAAATGAAAACCTATAAACAGCTTAAGCAAGCTAGAAGAGAATAAAAGGGCTTTTCAGTACCAATATTGATAAACCTATTCAAAAAAAAATCTCGGGCAACCAATGAATATAAAAGCCTTTTACAGAAGAAGTGTGGTGAAGAAATCCTATTTATTTTGTTTATCATTCATTTTAGGTTGCCATTCAACAGTTCTTCACATCTACTCAAAGGAGCATTTTCTTTATCTATAAACATGCAAAACGGCAGGGAGATAATTGTTAAATAAATACAAAATTACTGAGATATTTTGCCTTGCCAGCATTAAATGTATTCTATTTCTTCGTTTCTAGTCAAGGATGTTCTTCAGATTTTGTCTTAGTTAAAAACAATCTGCACTAACTCCAACTTTCTAACACTTTAAATCCTTTCTCTCTCAGGATTTTTTCATTAAATGTGCTCTATATGCATGTTCATGTTTATATACATATATATACACACACACATACAAATATATGTGTATATATATGTACACATATATATATATTCCTGCTGTTTCCTTTCCTCAGATATTCAAATATTTCAATTTTATTCTGGTTGTTGTTCACAAATGGCAAACTTTAGAATCTGTAGCTCAAGTAGTCATGTTTCTGAAAGTCTTCACTGGAATCTTGAGCCAGAAGATTTCACACAGAGCAGATAAAAATTTCTAAATTTCTCATACATGCATCTAGTTGATTGTCCAAAAAAAAAGCAGAAGTCTAATTTTCATCTTCAAATGCAGAAATGGAACATTCACTGCTAATTCATTTGCAAACATAAACTTTGTCTTAGGCTTCTAATCCACTAATACAGAGGCTTTATTTTAGTGATGACAGCAGATTAGGACCCAGATTCTCATTCTTAGTGTCTACTAATCTGGTTAATACTTGTCTTGGCTCTGACTTCCAAATTATTTAATTTTATCCTAAAAACATAAAAATATCTAAAGGGTAAAAATAAAGAATAAAAACATTTAAATATTTATGTAAAGATTAATAAACTGTACTTGTATATATAGTAAGAAACTTTTTAAGTTAACAAGCTGAGATATACACAGAATTAGATACCCTTTATTCATGAATATTCATGAATTTATGAAAAAGACAATTCTGTCTTTTTACTTTATACTTCAGTTTCTTATGGTTTGTATTGGATTTCATGCCTTTTTTGTTCCAGCTCCTTCCTCTAGAATTCTGTAATTATATAAGAATCTTTTCCTTTTTTCATATTGTATCTAAAACCTATGCTTAGATTTTAAAGCTAAAATATGATCTCCAAAGTAAGAAACCTGAAAGTCAAAGACCCAGGAATATTTACTATAAATTCATTATAATCTCAAGTGTTTAAAGAAAATAAAATGAATTCTGTGGATTAACAACAGCGCTTCAACATCTGCTATGAAATATACTTGCAATATATTTCATAATAAAGTATTTTTAAAATTTTTAAAATATGGTTTTTTATACTTAGGGTGATATCCTGTTATCGTGTGAATAAATAACACTCATAGTGGTCATGCTATTTTGAGATGTATGGAATGGTTGAAAATGCATGGAAAAGACGGAAGACTTTCTAGGTTTTCTCTAGCAACTGATCTTTTTTTACTTCTTTAGAATAGAAACAAAATTTTTGAAATATGACTTCAAAAGCTTCACATACAACTCAGGCAGGAGAAATCTACTGACAGAGAGCACGTGGAAAACACCTGAGGCATAGTGTGAAGAAGGCTCCAAAGGATCCCACCCATGTCCCAGGAAAGCAGAGGAGTGATGAGTGAGCTGTCGGTGGAAAAGGCTGTTAGAAACTGTGCTCCAATGCTTCTGGGCAGCCTAATATCTAACAGAGAAGTACGTGTTGAAATTGAGGTCTGGATCTGGCAAGGAAATGATTTAAACCTTTACCTAGGATAGATGCCCTCCACCTCCCAGACCATATGAACTTCATGTGAAGTTAAATATTGTTGCTGTAACTACAGTAGTGTAAATGAGAGTCTTGGATTTCAGTTACACTAGCTCACAAAATCACTCCTCATCCTCCATTTCACTCTTCTCATTCTTTTACAATTGTATGCATGTTTCTCTAAATTCAGCAGTATTTTATTCTCTTCAAAAAATAAAATGATGGTTAGCTTAAGATTTTATATGACAAGTTTCATCATCTGGAAAATTTTCCAGCGAAATGACAAATTGTTTTAAATGAAAGTCAAGAAACACTGATCTAACTTTATGTTTAGTCTACCTTATTTAATACTAGTGTAATAGTGGGGAAAGAACATACAGAGCACTAAATATTTGCCTCACCAAGAGACTGTATGTCTGCAGAAGACAGCTGCTGTATTGACTTCACAATTGCATAGTGGTATAGATTCTTTTTAGATGTAGATAAAAGCATCTATTCTATAATCATTGATATAGGAAAATGGCATAGAAAAATCCTTTTTCATCAGGAAATCATGCAAAACATTATTTCAACTGAAAGTCAAATTATTTCGAACTCTAGGTAGATACTCATCTGCGTCTGAATCTGTGTACCTCACGGGGCTATAGTCCAAATGATTCCTGCACACATTCTCTTTTCTGGACTAATTCTCTTACCTGGGGACATGTTTCTGATGGTTACTGTAATTCTGGCTGGATTACTTTTTTTGTGAAAGACAAGTATTTGGTCTATGAGTCACAATATCTTTGAAAAAAATAAAATAAATTACTTGGAATGATCATGGCATTATTTGTGATCGTACTGGGGGAAAAAGTTACTCCTCATCATAGATAAATTCACCTTTCTCTCCCTGCACATTTCTGACTGAAGTAAGTAATGATTTATTTTGTTTCTTTCACACCACATGTTACTAAGCAGCTCATCCATATAACCAGTTGTTCAGCTAGGAGCCATGACCTCTCCTAGAAACTCTTCTCCTAAAAAAGTCCATTTGGCCTTGTTAAATTCATCCTAACTTTAGATGGAAATGGAGCTCTAATCCATTATGTAGCTAAACAATATGAAGGCCTGATTCTAATCTCGTTGTTGTTGCTGTAATTAGTTATTCCACTTTTTTAATGAGGATATACTTTAATTAAGATTAGAATATAAAGACATCTTCCATAATACATTGAATGGCATTGGTTGCTACAAGAGAGAGGCTGAGGTATAAATGAACTGAAAAAATTTTCTGAAGATGAGAGTTCAGTACGTGCAGCCAAATTTCCAAACTGTGACTGAAAAAATGTATACATGAAACATTGCAAGAGCCAGCAGTAAAGTGTCTTCATTTTGCCCAGATTCACAGATAGCATAGTTTTAAAACATACTGCTATGGTGAAATTGCCATTCAATTGCCAATAAAGCTAAATTAAATGCAAATTTTCCCCACTCTTTCTAAAAAATTAGAACAATAATTCTCCTTAAAATATTTACAGTTCTATGAAAAATGATCTGATTGTTTGGAAGGATGAACAATAAATTCTGAAACCATGAAGTGCTGTATGATAAGGCTCTACAAGTATGCCTACATGAAAGCATTAATTCAAGAAGTACAGAGGTTAGCATGGCAACTTTTAATCAGACTAATTGAATATTTGAGGCTCTTTGCATGTAGAGAAAAACTTGAAAAAAATAATTTATATTGCCAAACTAATATACAAATTTATACTACCAACTATTGATCTTTTCATTTCAGTGGGATCAACTGTGTGTTTGTTCTAACTCCTAGTGTTCCCAGTCATCACTGAGGTTTTTAACTGGAACTTGTAAGAAATGAAAAAAAATCAATTTAAAGACTATGATATTGTACAATAGAAAAATAAGCAATGTCTTTACAATTTTCTTTATATCAAAAATGGATCACATGCAGTAGCATCCCTCTGTAAATTTTGATCCATGTTAACAGAATGACATGATGCCAGGTGCATGCTTGCAGTTGGAGAAAAAAGGAGCTGGTAATTCACTGCTTCAACAGAATAGCAATACATTTTTACAGAGAAATCAAAATAGTTTGCTGAAGCTGTCTCTGATTTCTTATAACAAGATGTTTCTGAACATCTTGTTTGAGATGTAGCTTATTGATTGTACTGCAAAATTCTAGGAGAAAGGAAAGGCTGGTTTTCATAGAAACAAAATAGACAACGCGTGCCAACCACGTGTATGTCATCTTTCAGTAGATGACCTAGAGCTGGCTAACTTCAGAAAATCAATCAGCATTACAAGTAGATCACATAACTTCTGAGTGGAGATTAGTTTCAGATGATATTAAAGTATCTGTGATTCACATAAGTATTCATTATAAATATTTATCTGTCCGCTGTACGCTTATATATGGTTGCCTGGCATTTTGTGTTCAACTAATATTGCGTTTTAGTGTTATCTGCAATGTTGATGCAATGTTGATTTCTTTCTTTTCCGACAATCAATAAGCTCAGCTGTGAAATACAGAATTTGAAGGAATTTCTAGTTCCTCAGTAGTCAAAAGTGGGTCACAGAAAATGAAATTATCAGTGATGAATAATGATCCCATATGTGTTTTACAATAAGGTTGATACAGCAGTGCTTTGACCACAGAAGGAAAGTATATGATATTATATTATCCAAAGATCAAATGCTCGATTCTGTTTTGGCTTTCAATCTACGGATATATTTTTAATGAATTTTGGAAAGACCTTTTGGCAGAATTAAGCCATAGTGCCCAAGGTTGAAATTTTATGGTAGGTCTTCAAAATATACCCTTTGCAGACAAAAAGAGACTGAAATCTGAGATAGCTTTAAACTATCTGACCGAAGTTGGTAGCAGGACATATGCAGGCTGAAGCTCAACAAGAACTGTAAAGTAGGCCTGGGAATAAGCATCAATACTTGGGAAATGTCCACATTATTTCCCAAGTATGAATATGGAATATGTGGCCAAGGTCTTTTGTCTGTTAGGGCTAAGATATGTATCCCCATCTCAGTCAGGTATGTTTTTCTCACGTATACTTTTTTCTTTCAAAGTAAATGATCTGGTTTACTTTCTGATTTAAAAAATTGCATGTTTTATATTCAGTAATTACATGTTTTAAGGAGAACTCTGGCTTGGAGAGCCACTCCAGTAAGCCATTAAGTAGAAAATTATTTATAATATGAACAGTTCAGTCTCTGGCATCAAAAGATGCTCTTTGATTATTTTTCAGATGTGATGAAGCATTAATTGTCACCATACCTGAGAGCACCAGCAGATTTTTTTACAGTACAGAATGCAGTGTAGCAACAGCGAAATCGCAGTATTATGAGATCTCGTTGTAATGTCCCTTTATGACATCTTAGCTGAAAAATGAACTGAGATTATTAGTTTTGTGTGTGAAATACAGTATTAGGATCACCGGAGTGAGGTCTAATCAAGGTTTTCTGCCATTTGCATTGAACTATTTCATACATTTATATACTTTCTGAAAAGAGACTCATTTATAATATAAAAACAATGGCCCAGACTGGGAACCTCTGAGAAGACGTTGGTGGGATAGAAATGCTTTTGTTCCATCGGAAAGGGTTTTTTTGTGAGCAGCAGGATTTTACGAGAACGAAGGTTAGCTGCTCCCGTCCGCACGGCTTGAAGCCTTTCTTTTGTGTTCGCTGCCTTGACGGTAACTTCTCCGCAGAAGCGCCGTTGCCAGCAGAACCAATTCAGAGGATGTTGTAGATGAAAAAAATAGCTTAAACTGTGAGCACTACCAGGACTTGGTGGCCCGCTGTCCCGGGCCAGCGGCGAGGTCCCCGCGGGGAGCCCGGCCGAGACCCAGCCGCCGAGACGCCGGGAGGGCGGCTGCGGGGAAAGCTCTAACCCCGCTGGGTCCAGACCCAGACACCCAGACCCACCACGGGCTGTCGCTTACGCAGTCTCACCCGTGACAGAGGACTAATGAGCAATCAGCAGCCCTCCGATGGGTGTTACCTCCACATCCAGTTGTCCCACAGAAATCAGGGAAGTTTCCAAAGAATTCTTCCATAGGAGGTGAGGTTTCCTCTTTCTCCACCCTGTCCAGTCCCAATCGTTCTCCCCCTCAAAAGATCCTACTCATCCCACCCTGCCGCAAAAGGCAGCAGCAGGAAGTTTCAGCAATATAGGAAAGTATAAGAGAGAAAAAGAAGGAGGAAGATGGGCATCTGCTTTTCCAGCCGTGCTGCTCAGGTAGCTGCTTTGGTGCAGCTGCATCAGGCTGACCCGGCCGACACGGCGGGGAACGCTGGTGAAGCTGCTGCCTTGCCTGTAAATGCACTCAAACTCTCGACGTGAAGAACATCTCTTTTTATTTCCCACCCTGTTACGAAACATAGTTTATCCCAGCGAAAGTCTGCAGTCTAAGGTAAAATGCAAAAGTGAGATAAGTCACTATCATACCCACTGCAGAATATTTCCTCTACATATCCCTGATAGGATTTAAATTCAGTTAATTTACTTTTGTGTAAGCTTTGCCCTTCATTTAATATTCTTTGTGATATGAATTATTACTGACATTCAAGAACCCCATTTTATAGCTGTGATCAAAATGGAATGCAGGTAAATAAAAAGTGACATTATACATAACACAGTATAGAAGGCTATAAAAAATGCAAATTGTAGTAGCTCACCCATGCTTATATTTAAGGCCATTGAAAGCATCAGGACATCCCATGAAACCAGAATGAATGCCTACTTGCCTGTGGTAAGAGAGACTAGGAAAAAGAAAATAATTAAGTTATAAATCTTTAGTCTGATCCAGAATAGCGGTCAGCCCTTATACTCTCCCTTAAGTCAGTATAAAGCCAAGTGTTAATAGAAAATGCTGGAAATAATAAATCACACGAAAACAGTTATGACAGGAAAGAATTTATTGTATGAAGTAAAGATCATGTGAAATGTAGTCATTAAACATCATGTCAACCCAAATCCAGATAAAATAAGGTGAGTTTGGAATAGAACCTAAGGTTGTGATGACTTGCTTTGGTCTTTCAGATCCACTTAAGGGTCAAAATGCAACAAAAAATCCTAGAGGTTTAGCTGAGACACTTCATGTGAAGCCTAATATTGTATTGAAAACTCATAGAAGCCCGACTGGGAATCACCTTGATTTAAAACTGGCTGAGGATTCTGGAGCTTCTGTGAATAAAGACGTTTCCCACTTCATCTCGGGTTTAATTTGGAAATTAATTGAAGTTACCATTTTTGCTGTTAGAATCAATTATTTGATCTTCACAATACTTAGGTTTCTATCATATACTTTAGAATAAGTATTGTTATTTCCATTTTACAAGGAGTGAAACAGAAGAAGAAACACGGAGTTGAAAACTAACAGACATAGAGTTATCTGTTATGTAAAGTGGATTAAAATTTAGCAACCAGACTTGAATAAATAGATTTTTTAATTTATAGAAAAAATGCATTAGCAATTAGCAACAAACACTAAATAAAAGCTGAATTTAACTCTTTGTAAGTGAGAGATTTGCACCATAAAAAGATTATTTTTTAATTAGAATTCAATTCAATCTTTGTCTTCTATGTGCAGCATCAATTCCATTCACAAATTAATACCTTTTGGCATTCATGACAGTCAATGACAGTTGAAACTTTAAACTTTTCCAGAAAAAAAACATCTGGAAGTTTCTTGGAAGTGCTTAACTTTCTCAATGCTCTGTAAGATAGAAGCCAAAAGTAGTAACTTCCATTAGTACTGTAACAGTTAGCTTATCGTTTACAGGTAATTTGACCAATTTTTCTTCCAGGACTGTAAAAGCTCTAAGTCACTTCTACTCCTTTTCTCTGTCTCCTCATTCTTTCTCTCTCTCACTCCCCACACACACACACACAGCAAAACAGATCTGTTTTCACTTGGTAGAGTTGTTTTCACTTGCCATTTCAATTTTCTTTTTTATTCAAATTGTTATTAAAATGTTTTACATTACACAATATTTTTTGCATGTATGCATAGCTGCATCCATCATGATACGTGGTCTTCCTCCAAATCTTCATCCACACAGGTCATGAAATCAGATCAGCATATCTTTCCATCCGGCATTACCTGGGCTGAACTCCTCTACTCCAGGACATCCTAGTGGTTCTTAAATCAAGGGCTTGCAAGTCTGTGGGCATAAACTTCAACAGGGTGAATTCTGAATAGAGAAGACAGTTTCTGTGAGTGCAGTATTGGAATATGCGAACAAAGAAAGCACAAGAAAAGCAGAAATATATACATGTTATCTATATATATATTTAATTAGAAAAAAAAAAACAAGCTTAAAGAAGCAGGTTGAGGTTCACTTAAACATTATTCAAATCCGGGATATCTGCAAGGGTTATCATGGGTGGCTCTTAATCCCTGATGTTCAAAACGTACACATGGGGCAGAGGACTGTCATGCAAATCGAAGCATGAGCGCATTATTAGACGCTCCTGACCCTCGAGGAAGCTACTTACTGTCTACCCATGGGTGAAAAGAGTTTCAAGTGTTGGCACACAGGTAAACTGAGATTTCCAGCTCAAACATTTTATCCTGCTGTACCCTAAGCCCGCCTCAGTAAAGAGTCTGGGATGGGAACGAAACTTTTACACATGCTATTTCCTTAGAAAAAGCTGTATTGTGTCTAGAAGCAAGCTTTCCCTCATCAGAGCTCTGCATACGTTATTCTACTGAACAGATTACCCAAAGGGATTGAAATAGCTCCATCATCAGATGGTTTTAAGAATCCCTGTGATAAATGCATAGCTGCAGCTGACACCACCTTCAAGACTGGATGGCCAGTTCGGTTTCTTCCACTTCCGCTATTATTTTTCTGTGATTCCATGGTCATTTTTATAGGCTTTTATAACAATTCTTGTGATCACCATTGAGAAAAATAAGAAAATATTTACCTACAGGGAAAACTCACATGCAGGGAGTAAGTGATTTGAAGAAGGTTGAGCAGCTGCAGCACCCATGATGGAACTCAAGGGGTTTGCTCCGAGTTTCATGCCCAACATACTAGACAACTGTCCACCTTGGAAATCCCAGATAAAGAAGAAAACAGACTTTTATACTATTTCTTTTGTTTCTTCAGTTATTGTACCATATACAAAAATATAAAACCATCACTTTTATTACATCAAGATGTATTATATCAGGATGTATTCTACTGGGAACCATTTGACTTACCAAGATCCAAGTATTTTCTCCACTTTTTAACTTATATTTATTGATCCCATTGATTAGGCATCTGTTTCACATGAAGCCATCCTTCGTTCTTGTTCTTCGTTCTTGAACACTGTTTGGCAGCTGTTACAGTATGGATAGATGCTATTAGAAGAAAAATTAAATTTGCACACAATATTTTAACATATGGTATGGCAACAGCAATATCACTGATTCTCAGTTTTGGAAATTTAGTGAGTTATTTTTCAGCACGTTGACTTTGACTGCAGCATGGGTTATTCTGCATTTTGAAACAAAGATATTGTAATTGTGAAAGAATTTTTACATAGATTGAGTTATTTATACTGATTTTTCTTCCATTTTTAATTTTTAATTAAAAACCCCCTTTTTTCTATCAAAGATATGGCTCAATTTTCCAGATAAGTTGTTTTAGATCAGTGTTTCCACTGCACAGTGTTTCAGCATATATATTCTTTATTAAGATGTCAATGGATCCAAGAAATTTGCAGTTTTGTTAGCATCTTAAGTGAGATCCACACTTCATAAATAAAGGCAGGATATAAATTTTCATTGAGATGGGGAAATTTCTGGCAAACAATCCCAGAACTCTTACATCTGATAAAACATCTGCTAAAATTGTAATGTGTTCAGGCTGCAAGTAAGTTCAGATTTTTCTAATTGCTTATGATATGCCTTTGCAACTACACGGCTGAACGTACTTCAGTGTTGTACATGAAGCCATTTTAACTTAAAATACTATGTGCAGTTTAAGTTTCAGTTTAAATGTTTTTATTATACTGTGCTGCAACCACTCAGTCCTCTGCTCAGAAGCTTTTCCATCACTGTCCTGCCTAATAGAATAGACTTTCTTGTCTGAGATCATTTAGTACTACTAAAAATTGCTTCTGTATCAAAGAATCATAATGTTTAAGCTAAAGAAAAACACAGTGCTGCAATTTAGAGTAGACCAGAATCTGTTTGCAGTGGGAATGCACTAGTTTAAAATCAAAATGAAAAAGGAAAATAAAAAAAATCTGCTATACTAAGGAAATTAAATTTATTTCAAATGTTTGTCATTCAGTTTATCAATTTCCTTCAAAAATATCACATCCTTCTTTATACTTCTTCACTGAACAAACCAAGAAACTTCAATTTCTTGATGCACTCGTGCAATCTAAGTCCTGTTACTTTTCATATCATCAGGTGGGACAGACATGGAAATAAAGCAGTTTGAACAATTCCTACTAGCTCTAAGCAGGTGTATATTTGATCTACCTGCCAGGCAACCCTCATTTTGCGTGTCAAACATTGCACAGAAGTTGACACAGGTACTAGCTGCAATCTAAGTTTAATTTAGCTTAGCTTTAGCTTCTTGGTTATCCTCTCACTTCCCACTACTTTGTGGTCTTTGCACTGTTCAGGACGTCAAGAAGACATAGAAAAGGAAGGTTGAGTCTCCAAGTATTAATGACTGTTTCAAACAAATAGAATATTCACAGGTGACTGGAAGAAACGTGTTTGAAATAGTCTTCTCAAGTGAGTAGATCTTAAGGCAGAATTTAGTATTTGTAGGAAATTTTTTAAAGGACCAGGTTACACTAGTTTCACGCTTGTGCAGTAACGGTTGTTATTACCGTGGATGTATACCAGTAAATAAAGAGTGGTCTGTGCGAGCATAAAAGGCACATATACCTCCCAAAGCCATAGCAAGACAATTCAGCGTGGCACGTGTTAGCTCCAGGCCTTTGTGCTTACTGCAGCAGCTGTCTCTGGCATGGGTAAGACACAAGATTGCTCAGCTTCTGCTGAGCTTTGAACTCAGCAGGAATTAGGAGCCAGAAGTCCCTGTCTCTCACACATTTGCTGCCGCTCAGCATTGTACTCCATCTTCTCTCCCTGCTTTTCCCACCCTGGTCTTTGCTACAATCCTATTAGCTCTTTTTTTTTTTTTAACCTTCAGATCTAAGCCAGCGATGTGTGTATTGTAGACTCAAACTTATGCAATTAGATTCCCTAGAAAACCCAATAAGTGGCAGATGAAAAGCTTGGGATAAATCCAACCAAGTATGACTACATTTGCAAGGTTTTATACCTCAGACATTTTTGGCCTTTTTTTTCACTACCTAGCATTTGAAATAAATCTAAGTTATAAAGTTTCCTGCAGGGGAAAAAAATGTTATTTTTAGCCTCAAAAGCTGCCAAAGATTAAACACAGAAATATCACTTCTGGCTCAGAAAGACCCAGAGCCATGGAGAGTTGAAGCGTTAGACACTGTACTAGGAGAATATCACTGTAGCCACATACTTACAGGATATACACCATGACGATTAGGGCTGGATCATGGGACAGATGGGCCACTGCGGTCCTTCTTATTAAAAAAACTGTGATGAGGGAAAACACAAGTAGGCTCAGGAGTTTGAAAGTACAGGTATTTACAAATAGGGTTACATACGCCTTCACACATGCGAAGGTAGAGCTAAGATACATAGACATTTTCTAAAGCCATAAGAGGTTAGACATAATATAATAAAATAACTGGGAGAAGTATAGCACATCCCCCACTGCTGTTACCTCCTGAGAGTGTGTGCTTGGCCTACAAGAGTTGCCTGAAGATTTTTCTCAGTCTGTTATTATTTCTTACCTTCTGACATTGTGTAGGCCTTAAAAGAACCGGAGCAACAATAGAAAAAAGAGTAAATTTTAAGCTTATGTTGGGAAAAAGTAAGGTAGAGAAAAAAATATTTTCCCAGATGACCAGTCAAGGGAGATATTTATGTACTGAAACAGTCTTTTGAGGAGAGCAGGAAAAGAATGGTTCTCCCATATTTGTCTTTCCTATGTGAGGTCATCAGCTGGAGACCCTGGAAGATATTTTAAGGATCTGGATATTGATTACAGTTCCATTCGGACCATATTTTCCATTCCAAAAAGCCCCAGTGGCCAAGTATCTACCTGGTTCCTTTGTGGACTCTTTATTTGGCCATATAGCTCGCTGAATGTGAAAATTCAATAAATAATATAGGGGTGGAGGTAGAGGGAGAGACAGGTATCTAGGAATAGTCCCCAGAAAAATCACACAGAAAGAAAAAAAACATTGAGCAAAAGCTGCTTCAGTTAGTCCACAGGAAGCATGCAGGGTAAGAAGTGCCTCAAGCATATATATTTTTTTTTCCATGATGCCATTGTCTGTTTTCAGGAAGGCACCTGCCTCCAGCTGGGGTTAATAGCACTGGAATGTTTGTAGAAATTACGCTGATATTCTAGTTCTTTCCCACAGAAGGCTTGGGTCTTCTCTAACACAAAAATCAGTATACACAGAGCAATAGCAAGATCCTGGGAGTAAAAAGAGATGGACCTCCAAGCCAGGACTGTGAGTGCTGTGACCTCAAGGAAAAATATAGTCTTCTAGCACTAATGTCACTTCTGCATGTGCATACAGGAAGAATGGAATGAATTTCTCTGATTTTGCAGCCTTGGAATAAGACAGACATTATTATATGAAAGTCTTCCACTGTCCAGCAACATTTTCTTTCATGAAAAACGTCAAAAGGACATATTTTTTGCCATTTTAGACATTTTAATTCCAATATAATAATAAGTTGTGTTTATTCTATAGCCTTTTATAAAGGATATATAATAATATATATTTTTTTTTATAATTCAAATTGCACAATAAACAGAGTTCACTATTACCTCCGAAAGAGGCACAATACCTTCCCCTGCAATGTATTTTATTTCCTAAAGAGAATTCTACCTGTGGGAACAAAATGCAAATGTGATGTTAACTTTGACTGTGTAATTCAAGCAGTCATTATCAGGGTGGCTTTAATCCTGTTCCTGCTTCTAAGAGAGATTTGCTGTGTGGCTGGAGAGAAAGGGCAGGCAGATGACAACATTTGACTCCGCAGGCTATCCTTAAGAAGCGTTAATGCCCAGCTACTACATTGTCCCGGCTGGTTTCTGAAATACAGTGACAGCTCAGACAAACACAAGAAAATAAATGTGACCATGGGACGTGCCGGCCAGGTACAAGGCGTCAGCGGATGCAATTCTGGAAAGAAAGTGAAATCCTGACTGTACTAATATCAACTCACATTGCTTTGCACTCAAGTTTTTGTGTTAAAAAAGTTCTTTTATTTTTTATGTCCCTGACCAGTAGTCCGAAGGTGTGATTTCTGAAGGAAAATGCTGCTTACAAATAAGATGGGGTGTTCATATTTGTGTGCGCACATGCACACACGAGCAGAGTGAACATATCTGTAAGTATTATAGTTCTTTACCATTAGGATGAAAATGTTCCAAGCTAAAAGTCTACTTAAATGTGTAAAAATAGGCATATAATGACTTTATATCTTTCATATTGGGGATTATTTACCTGTGAAGTAAAATCTTCTTTTCCTTCCTTTCTTTTTTTAAACTGTTTCACTTTCTCTTAACCCTGAGCATTGTTTACACACACTTATTTTTTTCATGAGATAAAGTCAACGAGAACAACGTTGCAATGTCCAGTCCTGCTACTCCCGGTATCTCTGCTCAACTCGGACCGCACTAAGCGCCGGGGTGCACTGCAGCTTACTGGAAAGAGGTGCTCATTTCCAGCCTGGACCTGGGGATTTGGGGCTAGTGAATGGTGGCAGATAAGAGCCTTAGGGAGCCTTTCCTTGACGACGTCTTGGCAATCTGCATGGGAACTCTGATAACTGTGTATTGAAGTGGGTGTCCAGCATCCTACCCAAATAACAGAGAAGTAAAACAAGACACTGGGCCTGTCGCAATGCCCTATCTAAAATACCTTTGGCAGAATCTGTGTATTCTGCTACGCTGTGGTCCAATAAACTGTGCAAGCTTCCTATCTTAGAAATTAGAAGGCTGTGATTTAAATACTAAAATATGGGAAAAGTACATACAATATATTCCATGTGTGGTTTAATACATGTGGGAGGTTTCTACACGTCTAGCTTTCACTCTGTCAGAGTGCATAACTGGGTCTTGAAAGTCTGCAGTGAAGTTGAACAGCTATGCAGCTAGGCAAAATATATTAAAGGATTTGATCCCAAGAGAAAACAGAGCTGCTGTGTCAAGTCTGTTAACATTATGAGAAACCACACTTTAATTTCCATGGATGTTGATCATATAGAAAATCAACCTGGGTTGCTAACTATGGATTTCTAAAGTTATCGCTGCTCACTTAGGCTTAAGGAATACTCAATAAGATAAGCAATGTAACTTGAAATAGCAAAATAAGTTATTAATAAGATATTATTGAAGTTTGGTAGAATAGAAGTGGATTGTACAGAACGATCTGGACAGAGTCTTGTCCAGTCTCACAAAAGAATATTTGTTTTTGCAAGAAATCTCTCAGTATTATTAAAAAATAAAGTCTATTATATAAAAAAAGAAAATATCTTGCAACGTAATTGTATATCTTTACAAATACCATACATATATATAAATATATATATATATGCCTATATCTGTGTATATATACGTGTATGTATTTGGGAGGGTGGTTGGGCAGGAGGCTGTGTACTTACAGTTTGAGAAAGCTAAATATTTTTCTTTGGCTAGATAACAAAAGCTGCCAGTTTTCATGGCACATGTTTTTGAAATAAAAATGTAAAAGATTTCTTATTTTATTTTCTTAGAGAAAAGTGAAATCCATTTTAAACAACTTTAGTAAAATAATTCACGATAAATAAATATAACAGTCCTGAAAAAGGGAAAAATAATCCTTACACAGTTCAATAGATTCATATAGTTAAATGCACTAGGTTTTCACGTTACAGATCTATACTGGAATAAAATTAACTTTTTATATGTTCTTGTTTTAACAAAACACTACGTAAGCTTGTTCTACAGTACAGCATGCATCATCTGACATGAGTTATTTATATTAGATGGTAGCAAGTTCCTTTGACTAAGACTGGATGTCTTTTCACTTTTAAATTCTCCTCATATGGTAAACACTTACTCAAAAGCTCTGCGTGTAATTTGAATATGCACCTAAATTTTAGCTGCCGCCAGTAGCCATATCCACTAATTTAGAAGGCAAAAGACATGGGAGAAAACAGAATAATCTAAAATGTTCTTTTGGCTTGGAAGCCGGTTTCCTGTATACTGTACTTTGCTCTTTGATGTAAAAGGCAACGTTGTGTTGTGCTGAGAAAAAGTGTAGGAAAACGTGAATAAGAATAGCTGTGCTGAGAAAAAGTATAGGAAAAAGTGAAAAAGAATAGCTATGCTTTATGGCTATTTCCTATTTCTATGCTCTTCTTCGTGACGTAGGAGGCGACATTTTTTCAGCGGTGGTCAGCAGCGTATAAAGACAATATGGTCACTAATTCAGAAGGTTTTAGACTGAAGGAAAGCACATTAATTAGAAATATGCTGAGAACAAAGGAACACACTTCTCTTCTCTGTCGATTTTGCCTTAAGGAATAGCAGCAAGAGCTGTCAGAAGAAAGAGTAGGAGTGTTATAAGTGTGTCTAGAAGTCATTTCTTTTTTCCCCTTATACGGGAAAACGGGGAAAAAAATCTTTCTCCTTCTCCCCATCTCTTGCTGAGCTACGTTTTATCAGCAGAGGTGCTTAGACGGACCGTTCTGCCCGTTAAAACCTCAGGAGACGTGGTTAGCGGTGGGAGAGTTTTCCAGGCGACAGGGACGAATTACGGGAATCCTTTCCGCCCGCCTCGCTCCGCGCGGAAAAGGGCTGAGGGGCCAGCAAGCGCGGCGCTGCGCTTCACCAGGCTCTGGCACGCCTGGACGCGCCTGCCAAAGCATTCCCTAGCACTTCTCCCCCTTTTTTTTTCTTCTTCTTCTTCTTTTTTTTTTTTTTTTTTTTTTTTTTTTTTTTTATGGTTTCAGTCTTGATACTCTGTTTTTTTTAGCAGGCAATTGCTCTTCTTTTACTAACACAAAAAATAAAAATATTCCACACATCTGAAAAACTGTTCTAAAGTTTTCTCCGAGTTCATCTTCTTAATCCCTTACTAAATGTCGCTGGCAAGTATTAGCCAGTAAGATTAACTGTAATGTGTAGGCTTTTTTTTTAGCATCTGCAAATAGCTGTGAGTAATCCTCATTTAGGCATGGATCTAGTTCACATGTACTTTTGGAAGTGATGAATAGCATTAGAATGACTATTTGAGAATTTATTTAAATAAAAATCAATTGAAAATGACTATCATTATTCAACCGTCTTATTTTTACACACATTTTAAATTTTCAGTTGAAGGAATACAGTCAATAGCCGTCCACAGAAGTAACTAACTTAAGGCAGTCAGAAAATAGGTCTGATCTCATGCATCTAAATTCATACAATGTGTTATAAAATAAATAAAAATTTTAAAATATATGAAAAATATAAATAAAAATATAAATAATTTTATGTGAACAAACAAACATATTTCTGTAAATATATAAATACATAGATGAATATAAATATTTTTTGATATTTTATATGCGGAAGGGAGCTACTTCCTATTTTTAGCTTAAGCAGTAATTATAGACAAAACTTTCTATCTCAGTGATACCAAAATATAACCTTTTAAATTACCTCAGTTGTATCAGCAGTAATATTTTTTGTATTGTCTGCTAACAGGAATAAATTCAAATTGTTCCATTACCAATAATAAGGCATTACTAAAAACAAGTAATTAAGGGCATATGATAAATGCGTATAGTTTATAGTTAAGCAGGCCTATTCCTCTTTTAAGAGTTTGATAATCTGGGCTCTTTCACTACAACTCATTATTATTTGTTCATATTATATTAATTACTGGTGGCCTGCTGATCACAGTGGGGTCATCCAAATTCAAATCTAGAATAAACTATTAACTATTTATTTCTCCAGTGTGTTTAGTTGCAGCCTGAGAGAAGCAGAAAGGTACTAAGAAATTATTTTGCAATGTTTCCATTATTTGAGATGCAAACTTTTCATGAATAAATAGCAAGACTTTGTAATAACTTGTGCGAACTATCCCCACTCTGCTCTCAAATTTAAATTAGATTTGCATCTAACCAAGGTTCAAAAACCTTGATTCTTTCTGTCACCTAAAGCAATTGTATTTGTGTGGTCTGTGAACTCCTTTTTCTGATGGCATCAGTAAAGCACCTTGCACCAGACTCCTGTGCTAATGTATGGGAATCTGAGACTGCGAAACGAGTGCCGGACACCAGGGCAGTGTGACTGCCCGAGGCTTGAGCCTTGCTGACTTAGGTTTTGTGCAGTCCTTTAGTGCTGTGCAAAGCTGGGGCAGATTGCTACCAAATTGGATTTTCCACTCATGGCTCTGTGAACCGAGTACACGCGGCACAAGTGCCTACATAAGGCACAAGCGAATGTTGCTAAGTGACCAGCAAGAACATTTGCTTAAGCGTTGTACCGAGATACAGAACCTGGACGGCGCGTGCAGTTCTGCGGTTCTAATTTTCTTTACCGTCCGCAGTTTGTTACTTCGCCTTATAGATGAAGGGTTCGAGCCAAATCTTGGAATTCCTCAGCGTCGTATTGATTCAGCAAGACACAGACCACTGCCTGGAGCAAATCTGTACACGAGTTAATTAGAAGTAAGGGTTTAAAAAGGGCTCTCTTGCAGATGCTTTTACACCGCTTAATCTAGATTGTGTCCGTATATTCTCTGAAATCACTGCGTTCTATTTAATTGAATTCTCTAGCTCTGTAAAAATAGACTAGGAAACCTACATGAATGTGCTTCTGTATCTGGAATTTAACGTTTTCTTACAGAGCCTTATTTAGTGTGCAATAAATACAGGATAGATTACCTCCCCCCCACTTTCTTTCGCCTTGATTGAGTTGCAGACTTACGCTTTTAGGGACAAAGTGAAGAAAAGAAAATGTTCGATCGGTGCCATATTCTAAAACAGCTAACACTGCTATGCAGAAAAACTGAACACTTTTGAAAATTGAATATTGTTTCTTTCACACAAATCTGAACCATGAAAGTGAGAGTGAGCACTGGGTCTATACGCTGACTTCTATTAATAAAAGATGTGATCAAACGATTGGACTGCGGTGCAAAAAAAAAGAAATCCTGTTTCTGAGTGAGTGTTCACTGTGCTTGTGGATCCAATTGTAGATTTATATCACATCTTTATGCAGTGCTGTATATGAAACCATTTTGAAAGCACGAATAGAAGTCCAGATCAAGAAATTAATCAGAGGAAACCACAATCGATATGGATGGGACGTTCACAGGTATTATCTTCAGTAACAGAACTTGAATATTTATAAATATTAAGAGTATAACGGCTTTTTGTACAGTTTAGCAGTGCTAGCAGCCCCATTTTTGCAGGAATACTGTTAGCAGAAATCTATTTCACTTTTATCCACTAGGTGGTTATTTTATGTCAATGCAGTAAATTTAATACAACCAACACATTTTTCAACTAAATTTATTATTGTTCAGGTCACTAATTGAATTATATTAATATAATTATTCAGTTATAGTAATTGAATATTTTTGTCAAGCAAAACCTCTGACCAAGATAATTCTTTTAAATATTGAAATACTGTGCAAGCATAATGGAAAAATAATCAGATTCAAATTAGAGAGTTCAATTTGCATTCTCAGAAATTCAACCATTCCCACAATATTTTTCATATTTCTAATATCATGCAAAAGTCACAGTTTGAATTACAATTACTATGTGCTAACATGATATTGCCAGGTCTTTATACCTGAGCTATTCTGAATATAGGAAAAATATTTTGCTCTAATAGTTCCCTCCTGCCAGTTCTTAAAGAACTAGAAACGAAAACAAAGTTATATTTTTGAATAAGCAAATGATTTTAAGATTGAGTCACCTTCAAGTATTTTTTTTTTTTTTTGATTTGATGGGATATTTTGCTTTTGCGTTCACGCCAATCTGCTTAACATATACCAGAATAGAACTGCTAACTTGAGTGTGACTCCTAGGAACAGTAAATATTGATGAAACTCTGTTATGGAGAAAAGGCAGCGCTCCATGATTGCCAGCTAGAGCAGAAGCTTTGGAATGATGCTTCCTGAGATCCAGCCCCACTTCTGTCGCTCGGCCCCTTGCAAGTTTGGGCACATTAGATGACCTATCTTTGTTTTTCAGATAGTGTGTGGTCCCGTCTGTAGTTGCACAATATAACCTTATCAATCACCTTCCCGGCAATTCCTGTATTATAACAAGTCCTCAGAAATGCATCTGGGATTGTAGAAGCTTCCTTTAAGAGAAGGACATAGCCAGAGTGGTCTTCTCCAGTTCCTTCATCCCAGAGAGATTTTCACAAGTTGCTACATTTAAGATTTCATTCTGGTCCTCTTCATTACACCAAGGCCTTGCTTCGTAAGATTAAGTTTGTTTTGCAAGTGTTGTACACAGCAATTTTATTGCCATGCCCTCTTTATTTATGCTAACAACCAAACATTAGATGCCAAATATCTGCCCCAACCAATAAAGTCTCTGCAATAAAATTACCTGTCAAAAGTGTTCCGAGTCTCTATGAATGTTTAAAAACTGCTTGCAATCTTTGGGTAAAAGGTTCAGAAATGTCAAAATACTGCTCACCATCTCCACTGCTAACAACTAATGATGTAATATATGCCACTACACGTCATGTACCCTGTGTGTTTGAAAAATTAGCCTGGTTCAATAAAAAATAGCCTGATTTCAAGAATCTTTTTATAATAGAAAATATGGCAAATCAGCATAGACATTTTTAGGCAGAGTTTTGACATTTTGCTGTTACTTTTGCCAGGTATATTTATGCGGCACCACTGATTTCACTTCACTGATACGGAGAGCAGGGAGAGGGATTGGGCGGTGGTGGCATCGGGGCTGGAGAGGAAAGAGGCACCCGCAGGCTGGCACAGGAACGCACAGCTCCCAGGGCAGGAGGAGCCCGTAACGGGGTCCAGAAGCAGCCGGAAGAATTTCGTAGCGTAATGTGGATAAATCAAACCATCTCTAGCACAGCCCAGATTAACTCATCTTTACATCTTTGTGGAAATGAATCAGATCTTTTTGTCTTCTACCTCAACTTTGTTTCTATCCCTGTCTAAAGCAAGTAACACATTTAATATTTTGAATTCCCTGAACTTTGCTGCACATCCCTACAATTATTGGTAAATCCAAATGTGTCATTTAATTAAATCTCATTGAACTGTTTAAGCAAGCAATGAGCCATTCCTGTTTCTTAAGCTAGTCTTCCTTCTGTTCTGCTCTTTACATGACTGGCAGGACAAATCAGTTCATAGTCATCAATCCTAACATGTCTCAGGTCAGTCTTGACTCAGTTTTCCCTTTTCACAGCAGAGTATGTTCACCCTCCTAAATTCCTCTTGCTTATTTTTGAGCAGGCTTGAAAGTCTAGACCATACTTCAGATTTCTGTACTCTCTGGGCCAAAATAAACATACAGCTTTCTACCTACCTTTCTTTGGGGCTATATCATTCTGAGTCAGGTAAAAGATTCAGTTTTTCTCCCCTAGATAGAAAGCATATAGTTTCAGTACTTGAAAGGAAACTTATTTTCCTATCATGTCATGCTTCAGAAAAAGATTCTATGATTGGAAAAAATAACTCTTAGTTTTGAAGGCTGCGGACTCAAAACAGAGAGCAACATTCTCTGAAAGTCATTTTCTTAAAATCGTTTCCCTAAAATCGTTAGCTATATTTTAAAATCTTAAATTTAAGGTCTTAAATTTCTTCCACCAATATTGGTACCTGCCTAAGAAATACTTCCCTACAAATTCATGTGGTCTCATGCAGATATATTTTTGATTGTGTTTGTATTCTTCGATTTAAAAGCGCTCTGCATATCAAGACTGAATCAAGATTTGTTCTGCATTTTGACAGACTAACTAACCGCTGTTACTGCATTTTCTTAACAAGTCTACTGATCATTCCTCCTGCTGGCACCCCTCTTGCTTTGATCACAGAGTTTATCCCCACATAGCACCTTAATTAAAGAGCATTTGAATACATCTCCTAAGGAGATACGTTGCCATGATTGATAAGTGGACAGCTGAGAGCTGAAGAACGCTCCAGTCACCGGGGCTGGGTCATAGATGTCGTAGTTAAGAACTAGTCTGTTATTTTCAAACTTTCTATTCAACATGCTTATATAATGAGATGTATTCATCTGAGAGCTCTTCAGTTCTCTCACTTTTATTTTTGTATCTTTATATAACTGCAGATGAATAGCAGCTAATCAGAAATATCTGTGCTGGTTATGTTTACATCTAATGACATGCTCTGTTTCACTTGTTATTAAGAATGGATGAAACTTGTTGCAATCAATAGCTCCATAAAAAAAATTAAATTTAAAACTGGGAGGAACTTCCCTCATCTCACTTAACTGGAAATATATTTTAAGAAAATTAAGGAAAGATAAATGGATGAATTAAAGAGCAAAGATGAAATCTAGAAACCTTTGTCATACATATCTGCATGCTCCATCTTTCCTTCTGGGCAAGTACTGAGCATTTTGAGATGATTTATAAATCACAGCCAGTTTTATTAACCGAATTCTTTACTGGGAGAGTCAACAGTATTGGAGATTATCTCAGCGAAACCCCTACACTAGCCTTTTAATTTTCTCTCTTCAGTGAATAGCGTATTTCACTCTGTCAAATTCTGCCCTTCCTATCATTGAAAGTTCTTTACTGCAAAAATATCCCTCAAACAGTTCTGAACATGTTGTAGGTTAGAAGTCCATTTAATTAAAATAACATTTGGTCCTAAATATTTATTCTTTCAAAATACTGAAGTTATTTGGCAAATATTCAACACTAGAAAAATTAATTGGGACATGACAATATCGAAACTCAAGATCGTTTTTCAAGTATGTTATCATCTGGTTCCTTGAAGAACTTTCCCCACGGAAAAAAATCCAAGGAATACAGTGAGAAGTCGTATACAAAATCAGCATCTCGAACACTCCCATGGTCACTGAAATTTTAGGAGCAGAACTGTCCGATGGAGAGTAGGGACGGAGCTGCCCGGTGCCTGCCACGAGAGCCACCCTGCAGAACCGAGGACGCGCACGGGCCCCAGCTACAGCCGCGGGAACCGGGCTCCGACAGCTTTCGCTTGCTTGGCAGTAGAAAAAAACATCGTTAGACAGGGTTGCCTTGTTCGTCTTGCTTTTAGGTCTTTCTGCATCAAAATGCTCACAGCTAGTTTCGTTAAAGCGGATTGCAGCATTTATACTCTTAAAATCATAAAGCTTTTACAGCACTTTGCTCAAACAAGGCCTTAACCGAAAAGTCAGATCGCTGTCAGGAAGCCTGCTCAGGCCAGATTTTTGTTTTCAGCTCCAGTCGGCTCATGAAATAGATATATATGTGTGTGTATATATATATGTGTGTGTGTGTGTGTGTAGTATGTGTGATTAGAAAGAATTCAAAAATTATCAGAGTCTATTTCAAGAGATAGTCGAAAAGGGCTGTCAGTATAAACACAGAAATATATCCTGAGATTTGAAATGGACCCTTCTTATTTTGAGACTGAATCTGGAATGTGTCTGTTTTATAGTTGATGTATTGAATATTTAGACATTTTCCATCTATTTAGATGTTTAGATGCTTTCCATCTAATACTTGCATTTATACTTTCATGTTTTTTGTATGCATTCATTTAAAACTAGCAAATGTCACGACCCTGGAATTTAGCGGTATACATAACTAACAATATCAAACAGGATAAAAGAGGAAACATAACATAAGAAAACACTCTACGATTGCTATGGATCATATCTGACATACAGAAGCCTTCCTAGCATAAAAAGCCCATGGAGTTATCTGAGTTACTAAAGACTGACAGTACTGTTTCAGTGAAGTTTATTGTTCGTACTAGACCATTACAAAGTGTAGTAAGAGACAGAACAAATCTGATTTTGAAGTTGACTTTTCATGCTCAGAGCATGTGATGAGGGAAAATGTTCTGACAGCTCAAGCTTACTCAAGCTTAATGACTGATCTAAATTGGAGCTTGGAGATAAAGGAAATTCTTTAGTGATGCCTCAGTTGTCATTGATTGCTATGAGCAATTTTAAAGCTATTCAAGATGAGAATTGCCAGCTTGGTTCTAAAGGAGCAGAAAGTGGTACATAAGATTAGAGGCTGGAGCACATACTATTGCATTACCAAAGAAGCAAAAGGAAAAAAAGGTTTATATCACCTGTATGAATAGGTGATCATCACCACTACATATAGTGTGATATATCAGTAGTAAGTGACTTAGTGAATCTGCAGGGGACATGGCAAGCACCCGCTGTGACAGAAAAGACAGAAATGAAAGGCTGGGTACATTATAAATATCAACAGCAGCAAGATGTCTGAAAACAAAATCTTCAAGGGCTAACCCGGAAAGTAAGTTAAGTTCAAAGCAGAGGTTCCCTTGTGAACGCTGATCTCAGTAGGCATGTCTCTGACAAAACTATTGCGATTTATGTACAGTATATAGTATATATTAGTATATAACACATTTTCCATCTAAATTAGTTAATAACTTAATTAATTAATAACAACTAATATTTGAGTCCTAATAGCGATAAAACGGGATGAAACCATACACAGGCATGGGCTGCACACAAGGGATGTGCAGGGAGGAACATCCTCCTGCAAGGCTTGGGCTGAGTGAGGTTTCTGGCTGCCCAGAGAGCACGTCTGGTCTTGACAGGAGCTTCAGAGCAGCCTTCAAAACACAATATAATTTATTTTTTGAGCTGATTTACATGGACTGCTTACTTATAGTAATGTGGATGGTGGCTGTGAATTTTACTGCAGGATAATTTGCTGATTAGGGATCCTATCTTGTAACCAATAAAAAGGTAGAGCAGCATGGACTTATTTTTGATAATTGTTATTAGATACAGGATCAAATGTGGCAATTATGACTTCATTAATGTTTTCAGGCTTGAATGATACCACGTCCCAATTCAAAGGAACTTTGCTGATTGCAATGTGTTTTGGTCTTCATATTTTAAATAACTATAGAGAAATAGACACTGTTCATATTTATCTATATTATAATATTTTGTTTAATCAGGGTAAGTAATACTATATATTACTTGTAAGAGTATACTACTGCAAATATCCCTGCCATTGAGAAATGATGCATGCGTTTTCTTTTTGTTGAAAGGAAATTTGCGTATTTATTTCTTCTGAAAGGTTTCCTGTGTTTATTGAACATTTTCTAGCAAGTGTTGTATAAGTTTTCTGAATCTATACTTTTTGACTGATAGTATTTGTGTGGCTATGCTTCATTTAAGAGATAAATATAATTGCACAGACGGGGATAATTTTCAAAATTGCCTCAATTTTACAAAATTTCCTATTAACAGAATATATTGAAAATTATTTAATTTCTTTAGAAAACTAACATTACCCAAAGAAAACCCCATGATATTTGCATATTTGGTATTTGTTTTGATTATTTAATGAAAGAAGTCTGAGATGTTACATTTTCTTGCGCAGTTTGTTCACTTTCCTGATTGCAACAGGATCAGTTGCACTGGGGGGATGCATTTCCTTCCGTAAGTACTTATCACAATAACCTCTGATGGAAACTCATGAGACCACGAGTCCAATGTCACAGCTAGTATGTTTTAAAGAATATCTGACTCATTTGGGATTCCTGAGGGCTACCCTCGCCTATTATGCGAACTTGGACAATTTACTTCAAATCTTTGTTCCTCTTTATTCTTTCTCCTTCCTTCCTTCCTTCTCTTCTTTCATTCTTTCGTTCCTTCTTTCTCTTCAGGCCCCTCAGTTCCTGAACTGTCTCTGTCTATGCATTTATAGAATATTTAGTGAGACCATTGACCCAAGGTTGAACTGCATAGTAACAAAAGCAGTTTTTAAAGTAATTTTTCTGTTTCTTGAAGTTTTTTCCATAATTGTAAATGTTTGGGAAATTTTCATATTTCAAACTAAAATAGTAAAGTTTTACCCATTGTTTCACTATTTTTTGTCAGTTCCTTAATAAATCACTGGGAGAAATGAAATCGTAGAAGTGAAAATCTTTGAGCATGAGCCTTCTGTCAACTACAGCAGTAGCCACCACTGCTTCTTAATGTGCTGTCTTTGCTACACACTTTGACTTGGGCAGCTTGGAAATTGAAACCCCGGAACTACACAGAGAACTTTAATAAAGCAGTTCCACAAATAAGGTGAATTCCCCAGATGCGAAACTGGTCAAACTGTTGTTTTTTTTTCTTGTTTTTATGAAATCCATAGAGGTATAACAACAATATTGGTAATCAATCTTAAAATAAAAGAAGGGGTTGAAACATTGATTTCTGGACTCTCAGATATTTATTAGCAAACAAAGTACAATTTCTGCTTGAAATGTGTTCTTCAACTGATATTTAGGTGTTTAAGACATCTTTGTTAGGACACTCCTTTTGAAGGAAAAGGAATTTTCCCTGTCTTACATTATTTATATTTGAAATCATTGTATTTTCTTTCTAAATACCCACAAAGAATTTAGGAAATATCTTCATCATGCTCTTCTTTATCTCACCTATGCCTTTGCTGCTTGTTGTCACCCAGTTTTTTACTTCTGATTACCCAGTACTGAGAAAAACAGCTTTGGTAGATCTAGAGAATATAGCTATTCTGTGTTTTTATCAACTCGCTCTCCTACTACGTTTCTCTCTGATTTTCCATTAGATGCAGTTGTGTATAGCGCATGTGAAGATGTCTCAGTTTTTTCCATCTGTTATACGAATGGCAGGCATGAGCAGTTTTCATGCAATAGATTGTCTCCCAACACCTTTCTACTAAAGATATACAACTTTTATGGATGTTTTATGGATGGTTCAAGGGGACCAATGAGCCTGGGTCTTCAGAGGGCCAAAATATTTTTGTGTCCCTTCATCACCTTCTCACCTGGAAATTCAGCACGCTGAATTGCTGCACGTAACTTTTCCATTAGCTTGAAGCATCACTGCATCATGTCGCCCAGAACACACAACCCCATGCGACCTTCCAAAAACGTCCAAGATACGTGAGATATTTTTGTATTTTAGTTTGTTTGGTGGTGGTGGTGGTAAAATGTGTCCTTCTAAGACTTCCTTTGATTTCTTTTAGAATTGGGCTGCTAAGTGTCTTTTTTTACTTTTCAGGAGTCATTCTATATGACACTCAGGCTCCTAAATTTACCTAAATTTTAGGCACTAGTTGAGTCAGTCAATCTACACTAAACATCTAAATTCCCTACACAGCCAAGGAAGAGACTTCCTAAATTAGAGTCTTAACCAATGAAAGTACCCACCTCTCAGTTTACTGTCTAGAAATGTTAAGCTATTTGAAGGCACTAAGATACAAATTATATCCAGTGAATAGAGATCAGCTTGAACAACTTATAACATCTTAACGTGAAATAAAAATGTTATTTTTATACACACACACACACACACAATGTAGTTAATATTGACCTAAAACGTCAAATCTAATTCCAATATAAATATTTTTCTGTCATACTCTTTACTAAGTAAACAATTACTTAGTTACTTTCCTTAAAAAAAAAAAAAAAAAAAAAAAAAAAAAAAACTCTGATGCATTTTCAGGTTTTTTCCTCTATTCCATTCACTCTCATCCAATATATAAGTTAAAATACATCATTTTATTTCTTCTTTTTTTTTCCTCCCAAGCTATTGTATTCTTTATACATATAGCTATTTTCAACAAAATGCCTCAAAAAAGAAAAATAATTTCTCTTTGTTGCTATAGCTAAAAATACCCATTTATTACAAAAAACAGGCAATACTGATCTGGTATGCCAGAGCTGAAAAACAAGTAATCTCCACGGAAATTACCTCATATTCTGTATCTGACAAGTTAGTGGGTTTTTTGGCAGGTGCATTCTACTTTTATGAGTATACTAAGACTTTTTGACATTCATCTACTGAAAATACAAAAAAAGTATAAGAAAATAAAGCTATAGCTGTAGAATAATTTATAACTAATCTGCAAAAATATGCATTACATTAATGGATAAAACCTGATTGGTAACTCAAATAGACTACTCCCAGGACCTGTGCATTTTTCCTTCCTTTTACTCTTAGGATAAATATAGATCACACTTCCCCAGAAGCAAAAGATATATAAATATTTTAATTGTGACCAGTCAAAATACACAAAGATTGAAAAATCTACAAACAGTTACAAATTTTACAATGTCTTCCATAGGCACACTTCATAAAAGACAACATCACAAAATATGTTTATTCAAATGTTCTCTTCTATCCCTAAAGGATTTAAATAGCATTCTTTCCTTAATATGAACAACAAAAATTATATTCACAAAATAGAGTAAATCCACTGGAAAATGTGCAGGAAATATGGATATATGTTCTAATTATATGATGAGGCTAATATAATTTACTGTGCTAAATTTAACTTGAATCTTTCTCATTTATTTTAATTACTTAAAAAAGTATGCCAAACTACAAGTAACTTATGGAGTTTGAAGTGAAAAAGATATTTCCTGTTTCCTGCATACGAATAGTGTCTCTTCTTGCTGTTGCTCTCTTTTTTCTTTTTCTTTTTTTATTTTAAGTGATATGTTTGTGGAATAAACTATTCTGAGGTTTACAGTATCGGGGAATTATGATGCAAATCACGGAACCAAATTTCAGATTTGATCCTGGGCTTTTGAAAGCTATTTAGGAAACTCCTGTTGACGAAGCAACATTTGCCACTGATTCATTTGCCAATTGCTTCTTA
The DNA here is from genome assembly GCF_028389875.1 of Rhea pennata. Lineage (NCBI taxonomy): Eukaryota > Metazoa > Chordata > Aves > Rheiformes > Rheidae > Rhea > Rhea pennata. Next base: position 6,982,491 of record NC_084667.1, read on the forward strand.
CAAATAAAGAGTGAATTTTAGAAAAAATCTCCAAAGTATTCTTCAAGCTTGTATGATTTTCTGTGAGTTTGTTATTCCACAAAAAACGTGGGACTATTCTATTTTAGACAGGTACTTGTATATCAAAGTAATCACAGTGAGCTCCTTCCAGGAGGGCATTAAGCAACCAGACCAGACTGTGGTCCTCTTCGTGTTCTGGATCTCTCGTTTATGGAGTAAGTGTGTACGGCCGCATACCTTATTTCTGTGTGTGTTTAGGGACTAAGGTGATTGGAGGATTTTCTTTATACACATTACTTCACATTATTTGGAAAATGGTGACAGCAGTGCATCTTGCAGTCAAAGCAGAATATGACAAGGTTGATGACAGTTCTTAACTCTTTGAGGAAGGAATTTCAGACTTGTCCCACCAACATACACGTTACCGTTATCGCAGAGTCACTTTGTCACAGAGGAATATAGCTGTTGAAAATTTGAAGCAGCCCTTTCCAACATATTAGACTTCATTTTGGAGTCTATGAAAGTCAGCACCTAGGAATAAGATAGGCTTTATACTGTCTTTGTGGACCACTCCCAGGAAAAAAACATGGTCTTCCTGCTACCATGTAAGGACTGTTCAGCTTCACCTTGCTTTCATCACTGTAGCTCTATGGCTTCGCAGTTGATCTCCTCTGGACCCTACATAGTACCCTGTGACCTAAATATTCTCGTACGAAGAAGAAGAGAGCCCTACGAGCAAACTAACATGCATGCAGCATGGAAATTCAGGGAGGTCAAGCCCTGAGATAAAATGGAAAATAAAATTGATGGTATGGAAAATGATAACGCTTGGGATGCTCACCAAAGTCAGAGTGAAATACTGAAGTAAAAATACACTGTATCTCCCCAGATCAGCCAAGAAGGGACGAAGACATGAATCAACAAGGCTAAATTATTGTGTTCCAGAGCAAAGCACTCACTGTGGGCTTGGGGATGCCACTGTACAGAGCGTAGCATCAACAAGCAGTTCTACAGCACTCCTAAACTACCAGAAGTCTTCAGGGGATCTTATCTATCTTCATTCGGTCCGCATTACTGGTATCCAGGCCAGCACTGACTAATTTAGGGAGCACTGATTACGGCGGAAGAAAGACCCTGGGCAGGCCCTAGATACATGATTATACTGTTTTTTCTGAGTCTCTGATAGCAAACATAAGTAGCAAAATGAACGCTGAATAATCTGTATGCCCATGTTTCAGATAACAAACTTGCATAACTGACATCATTGAAATCTATAAATTTTCAAGAGATTGTAAAATCCTCTTTCACAGTATTCTGTCCCTTACAAGGTGAGGGATTACTATTGAGGGCTACTATAGCCATGAGATAATGCAGATTTCTGCTAATCTTAAGCAAGAACTATTCTGGGTCATTTCCGAGTGTTCTAATGTTTGTTTGTTTTTAAGTTGCAAAATTCTTCTAAAGTAAACATACTTTTGTGGTTAGACTTTATTTAAATGTGACCTCACCCTAAGCTCTTTTTAAGTATAAGTACTGCTTAAGAATATTTTACAGTACCAAATGTTGAGCTATTTATTAGATTAAGAATAAGAATCTGCCTACCCTTGCATTTTCTGAAATGACTTAAGCTGTAATATATCTTAGTCTAGTTTAATAGATATGTAAAACACTGAATAATCTAAGTGCCAGCAGTGGAGAAGGATACTCATTTTTCCCTTTCATTTTTAATCACATTCTAAAAGAAAAGAAAATTCAAACATAGAGGAAATTATTTAATATGTCAACAGTAAAGCTGGCAAAATTCTAAAGCAAATAAAACTGAAAAGCGTTAGTTCTATACTACTTCTGCTTGCATTATGTAGGCTGTATCATATCCCCTTGCAGCAGCTGTTCTTATGACAACTTTTTAGTGCGCGAGGCAAAAGCGGATCCCGCAGAGCTGTTGTATTCCCCCTGCAAACTAGGCTAAGGAAGCAGACTGGCAGTAACTGGACCCTCGTCCTTCGAACGTGCTGGTCGCTATAACCGCACTGACCCACCACGAAACGCGCGCTGTGCCATGAAAAATAAGGGACGAGCGTGCATCACGCCGCCTCCCTGCTGCAGCGAGGGAGCAGGGAGAGGAGCCGAACCCCGGAGGAGGCTCCTAACGGAGCCCCGCCGCCGGTTCGCTTCCAGTCCTCTTCCCAAGAAAACTGTCAATCGGATGTCGTCGCTTAAGTTAAGAGTCTCTGATGGAAGGCACGGTCCGGGGCCCGACCAGCCGGCCGGCGCAGCGGCCTGCTCCTTCCCTCCCACGCTTTATGCCTTTGCTTGTGCTGTCACCTGTCCCCTACACCTCTCAGGCTTCTCATTTCCAGCTAACGTTTTGCTCCCGAGACCTTCGACCAATATTTGTTTGCCCCACATTGTGTCATGGGAGAAAAAAGGAGGGAAGATGGGGCTTGCAAACATGATTTCTTTCCTTTACTATATTATCTTAAAAAACAACCTTAAAAAAAGAAACCAGCCTGTTAGTTTAACTTACTCTAGGTCTTCCCAATGAACTGAATTCTTATATATATTATTCTATATATTCCCATATTATTTTTTTCTATGTTATAACTCAAAGTATAGATCCGTTTTGTTTCTGTGTTCAAGTGACAAATTCTTATTTCTGTAAAAATAATTCCTAACAAATACTTGTTTTCCTATTTCTGTTTTTGATTTAAGGCTATAAAGAAAACTTTTGAAAATCCATCTAAAGGAAAGGAACAGAGGCACTGGAATAGGTATTAAAAGACACTGTACGGTTTTAATATAAACAAAACTGCAACAGCAAAAACAGTCTAGTCCCAGATATACAGCAATTCAGGAATTATCGTATACCAGAAAGTCAGAGAAATTATTTATTCAATATAGTACAATCTTTAGGTTTAACAATAAATGTTATAAGCCCCACAACAGAAGTCAGTTTGGAAAAACTAAAAGAACAGATAAGGCAAATTAAAGAGAAAGAAGGATTTAGCTAAGTAGCTTAGCAGGCATTATAGGGAAAATGCTAGTCTTAAAACTTCCTTTTTTCTTAAGCATTACCTATTGCAAACATTTACGATCTTGAGCTAAGAGTTCAAAATATGAGGCCAAACAGAATAAAGATACAGAAGTAAATTTAAAATAATTACAGTAGTGATAGAAATAAAATTTCCTTCACTCAGCAAAGAAACTCAGAAACTTTTTTTTTCTTTTTGTCAAGAAAAGTGGTATATAGGACACATTTACAACAAAAATGAGTCTGTCTCCAATAGATTTCAAGCTAGCTGAAACTTTATTTAGTCTCATACTTCATCCCTGCTCCAGTGAAGTCAATTGGAACTTTGCCCTTGAATTTCATGGAGGCAAGCTAAGAGTTTAAGTTTGTAACTTTATATTGTAGACTGCATTATAGCATGTTTTCTCTCTCTCTCTAAAGGCAAAATCAACACTGATAGCATCTTTCAAGCCAGTAAGGGTTCTTAAATTAAATAATTGCTTTCCATGGGGAAAAAATAGTGATGTTCCCTTAAATTTGACAAGCACTTGGATATCTTGCCATTTTGTCTTTATTTACATGTTCCTAAGATGCCTTAAATAAAATTGAACAGTTTGACAAGCTCTGTAGCTCATGATATCTATTTTGCTTTGTTTTTTTCTAAAAGATATCTAACAGCCATTCCAGGGAATTAAGTACAAAAATCTTGCATGAATATATTGCTGGAGTTGCACCTAATATCCTAGACACTCAGGAAAAGCAAAATTAATGGTTATACATCATGAATCTCTTTTTCCACTTCTTGTGTGTGCGTCCCTGCATGCATAAAAATACCCAAGCCTGCATATATGCAATTATTTTGGTGTTATGAAATATAGAATCGTAAAACAGTTAAATATAAAATGCGTAGCATAACATCTTTTCTCCACCTTTTTGCAATCATACCTTACCAATACCAGCTTCTAGGGCCTCTCCTCTTCTCAGCCCCCAGGTTCATTACTGCTTCCTTGCTTTCTCCCTTTACTTCTCTGCCTCCCATCATTGCCACCAACTCCAGTAATATTGGCCAAATGCCTAAATCAATGAGGCAAGCCGAACTCTGCTGTCTTTGTCTAAAGCTATACGGATGTGTCAACACCATGTTCCTCAGGGCACCTGGTTCTATCAACATAATCCAGGGGGACTCAAGTTGGCCCAGCACAGAGCCTGGAACGATCCAGGAGAGATTATTACCTGGGCTCCAAACCATGCTGTGCCTCATTTGTAACACAATTATACTTCAGTACCCATACAGATCCCACTGGTTGAGAACTGATTAAAAAGTTTTATGAAATGTAGTAAAAAAACAGGCCTTTTCATTTCTTGCATTCTTGAATAACCCAGCCATGGTAATGTTACTGTAAATTTTAACCCTACATCCAGGATGTTACAAGCATCTTACTTGTTACATTAAATACAAAACATTTATGTAAACTAATTGTACATTCAGTTTAGTGTCAGGCTTTCTTTGTGATTTTCCTAGTATTCTTAAGTATTGCAAAACCTGAAGAGCAGAACATATTTAAAGAAAGTAACGTATGATGTCTTATGCAAAGTCACGTGAATTATTAAACAGACTCAGATGGTAACATTACTGTAATAAAAGCATCCAGCCTCTTAATTTACTTCTGTCCCTGTAAGTGAAGCATTATTTTCACTTACCTTTTGTTGTATTCCTCAGAATAAACTAAAAAGCAATCTTTACCCTAAAACTACTGTAAGTATTGCTTTCCTGTACTTCCAATAACTTCTTTTATAAATCCACCAAGCACTGTCTCAGTGCTACAGGAAGGAACAATCTGAGAGATATAGGAATGCAAAACATTTAACAGCATCTGAAAAACACAATGTGCATTGTGCCAAGGCATTGTATGCTGAGGTTTTGCATTGCAAGAACAGTGACTACTGATGTAACTCATCCTGTCTGCTCATTCAAAGTAGGTACTGCAGAGCTACACAGGAAGACAGAGTCACTGATATGTAGGCTTTTGTCATAAATAAAAAATTCGAAACTAATAAAACCTCTCTGTACATGAGAGCTAACTGAACTCCAAAAATTATTAAAATTTTATTCCAAATTTCAAATCATGCAAGACCAAAATAAATCATGAAGATTTGCATGTTGCTATTTGATTTCCAATTACAATAAGGAAGAGGGAGGAAGCTATTTGGGGATTGAGGAGGTGGAATGGAGGAGCCTGGGACAAAATTGCACAAATATTTTACTAGAGGACAAGAGAGTCTTCTGCCTTGGTAGAACTAAATTGGCCATGAAGATGAACAAACTTCCTCCCCTTTCTAGAGGACCAAAGGGATGGGAGATGCTTGTAGAGCTCTGTCACAGAGTTCCTTCTGAGGAACCAGCCTTTCACCGTGTTTTGCCTCTCCTGGTGATGGTGGCAGCCAATGCTGAGGAAGTGTATTTCCACGTGGTTGGCAGATTGAAGGACCCTCACCTTCTCCGTATTCAAACATCCATCAGTGTTTGGCTGGCCTCCAGAACCACAGTCAGCAAGAAAACCTCTCCGCCTTCTTCACGCGTTTACAAGGAAGATATGTCCCCAAGCTTCAGTGTATTATGTACCTATATTCCAGAAATGTTTATTGCTTAGGAATCACTGCCCAGTAATACAGTAAGACAGCAACTGCACTCAGCAGCAGCAGCAAGATGTAATCAGAGGACAGTTGTTTGCATCAGTCCATGAGATAGGCTGAAATTCTTGGATTATTTTGCCTTTCCCTCCATCCCATCCTCGATCTTTGCAAAATCCTTCTCTTACTGCTTTAAAATATGCATCTATTACAACATTTAAGTGCTCTATTCACCATTTAGGAGTTTTAGTGGCCCTACACTATCATGCTAAACTCTGGAAAGCACTGAAAGGCAGGTGTCCTCTACTGCCTGGTTTCAGATGAGGAGTGTTTGGGGAAAAAAATGATTTCTCATGCCTGGCTTAAGTGTAACACTGCGGAAGATAGCCGGGTCTCAGCCTCATACTCACTACAATTTGATATCTCTGCTCAGTGACCCTATTGCTTCCTCGGTCTCCTGGAGTGTAGGGCAAGAAGAATTGGGGAGAACAGCTGTATCCAAGGTCTAATTGCAACAGGGAATTGTGACAGGTATGATAAATGAGTGAACCATTGTGCAAGAACAGAGAAAAAAACAGTGAGAGAGTGATGGTGGGCATGAAAGTAGACTAGGCTAAAAGGGAAATGCATCATTAAATACAAAGGCTTAGTTAGCTAAAGTGCTGCCTATCGAGTATAGAGGGTTTGACTGTGTAGCTATGTGACAACATGGCTACAATATAGGGGGTCATTTGGAGTTGAGGGGATTAGAGTGCATCTAATGCATTTTTTCCTGGGCAAATTAGAGGGGAAGAAATGAGAATATTACCTTTACTGATAACAGTAAATAGCTCAAGTAGTAAATGAACTCTTCTCCAGATTGCTTTAGAGTAGTTATAATTAGGGGACAGAAGAATTCCTATTATCCAATAAATATGAGGAACTCTGATACTTGAAAGAACTCACATCAGAGGACAAACTCTGCCAGCTGAGCAACTTAGGAATAACGTAACCCACGTTTAGACTGAGGATGACTGAAGCAGACAGGGGATTCTGCTTTCCCAATAAAATGCCCCACCAACTAGTTAACATGGTATTTCTGCTCTTCTGCACCTCTTAATAATATAAAGCAGTCACAGCAGCAGACTACACGGCTAGTTACAGCCAAGAATCAAGCCCATTTTACAGACCAGATCCCCCAAACCATGGGTGGGTAGCATATCCAAACTTCCTAATGAAAACACCAACAGCATTTACATAAAGGAGCTGCTGTGCTCCCTTTTCTCACTAATACTTTCCTGCTTGAAAAGATACAATTTTATCTACAATTTCACTGATAGGTGCTGCTTCTTAAGCAAAATCCTGCCAGCAACTAAAACAATGTCATGAAACATGCATTTGATGCACTCTCCTCCATTATGATATTGTTGTAATACATTAAAAGCTCCACTGTCAGTCGGCGCATATCAGTGTAGCTCCGCTGACTTTTAAGGAGGCATAAACAAGTATTCTAGTTAATGCGCTTTCCCTATATATTGTATCACTTCTAGGCAGTTTCACTCTGTCAAATATAACTGTTTAAATGCCCAGAAGAAATAGAACCTAATTCAATAAGAAATTCAGATCCCCCCCCCCACAAAATTTGATATAAAATTTATAATAATCTCCCTATAAAACTCTTTCAGGAACAGCTTAAATGAATAGTGGAACTGTGATAGCTCAGCTCCTTTTGACTGCAGTGGTTGCAGGTGTGAGGTCTTCGCTCAGGGAAGACGAATATTGGCTAACGGTTGAGCGTGAGTGGGACAGAGAAGCCTTTGAAACCAAATACAGCTGAAAAAGAGACGTGCACATCCTCACACTTTGAGTTTAGGATAACTGAAACACTGCTAAGATGATTTAAACTAACCTGTCTGGCTTCATCTTAAAGCGGATTAGGAGTGTTCACACAATCTGCTAATGAGGTCCAGCCATTAATCCACTTGAGCCGACAAGTTACTATCAACCAGTTTTGGACTATATTGTATTAGTGGGGAATTCCAAATCCTTACGATTACTGAGTTAATTGGATAAAAACATGACGTCAGACTTTCCGTGAGCAGTTTCTTAGATCTCAGTGAATCACAAAGCAGAGGCAACACAGGCAAAAGCAGTTATCAGACTGAAGAACTCTATGTACCTATTAAATACAATTTGTTTACGCTGCACAGACCAATTATGTTACCCAAGGGTGCTTCTTTTTGTGTCTGGTACTTGAAATGAAAGTTATTTGACAGTTCCTTAGTGATCAGGCCCAAAGATTACTTATTGCAAGAGATCTCCTCCATAAATAATTAAGGGTAAGACCAACATCTCCATAATAAGTTAGTACTTGGCTAATAAATCATTTGGAGGGAGAAAAATTAGATGAAGAAATCTTTCAAGCTAAAGACCATCATGTAAGAACTAACAGTGCACCTGTAGACCAAAAAAAGGGAACAGAATTCTGTAGCAATATCTGTAACATGAAATTTTTACGCTTGTGAATGCAAAATTATCATGAGCGCGACAAAAATTCAAACAGTATTTAGCATTTATTTTAAATTCTCTTTCTCAAAAATCTGCCGAGGTAATATCTTATTTATGAGTCCACAGCAGCAGCAGTGAATGTGTATGCTAGTTCATATAGCGAATATAATTTTGCTTATACGCCTGAAGTATCATCGAGAGGTTTAGACCGGGTTTCCAGCTACCAGTGTTCACACAGTTGCAGTAGATGCTATTTTTCCTGAAGGAACAAAAACTAAGCAGCGTCGCACTGCTGCTGCCCGGTCCCCGGGAGCCCCGAGAGCGGCGCTGGGGCTGCCCCCGGGCTCCGCTATCGCCAGCCGCGGCCCCGGGACAGCCCAGCACGGCGCAGTCAGTCGCTGCAGATTTTATGAATATTTTCAGTAGGTTAAACTCTAATATAGTTTCAGACCCACGACAGTTCTGTGACAGAATTAATGTTCTTTAAAGCATTTTACTTCACGGACAAAATCGACCTTTCATTTCTGAAATTCAGATGATTTTACAAAACCAATACTGGGTGCTACCAATAGCCAAAGAAATTTGAAAATCACCTACAAGCTAGATGACTTTAACTGCTTAGGTGGTGAAGCCAAATCTCAGGAGACAAAAGATATTAAACTGTATTAACTGTATAAAAGAAACAAATCAATAGCTTCAGTTTGGACAAGCAGTAATTCTATTATGTGTTTTTCTGCTAGGATATTGCACTTATTGCTGGAATGGCAGAACACTGGCAGGGTTCTACCATCTGCGAAGAATGAAAGAAAACACCCGTCTAGAAAGACTGGGGAGAAAAAGAAAATGACTGTTTAATAGCTGAAGCTTGTGATACAGGTAAGCTTTGTTGAAAAAAAAACATCTGTTTATGGCTACAATAAAAAACAGATTTTTTGTTCTTACAGCTGTTTTGTCTGCAGGTTCCATCACTTAGTGATTTGCAAATAACGATGCAGACTAGGGGAAAAAAAAGGGAAGGAACTGCAGTGCAATTCTGGTGTGGATTAAGAACGAATATAAGTAATGACTGTATTGGTGAGAGTTTGCACTTGATTTAGTTGCTTAAGCTAACTGAAAAGGAATTCAGGTTTTCCATTAATTGAAAAGTTGTCATGTAAAACAGTTAAATATTATATGTTTAAAAATGCAATGGCCTCTGTGTTGTAATGCTTTTAAGAAAAGTCAGTAAATGCAATCTTACTGTGCCCACAGTAAATAATTTTTTAACAACGTTTTCATAGGAGACTTTGAGAATCCAAAAAGGGATACATTAATACCTCCCTCCAATTTTGAGAACCATAAAGCTGGGACTATAAACTCAGCAAAACTTCTGGAAAAGCTTACTGAACTGTTTCACAGGAAGATAAAAATCTTATAAACAGGTTTCATCGAAGTGCATGTCTTACAAACTACTTGAACTCCCTGCTGTATTTTTCAGCTAAAGGATAACAACGTACTGAAAAAAGTACTTTTTAGTACTTAAGGTCTTTCTTTGACTCATGTCTCTCTAGTACAGATTGCAAAGATTATCAAAGCTAGTTGTTTTCAATACATGGCTACAAACTATCTGCGTTGCCATTTTCAGTTTCTTCCTATTCTGTTCACCTTCTAGAGTTTTAGCTAAATCCGAGTTTTGTTAGCTTTAATGGGTACTAGAGGGGGGCCACTAGCTTTTAAAAAGGCAAATACAACTCCCCTAGAAGTACTAAGATGTGCTTCTGAAAAAGTATATTTCCATTAAAAGTTATCAAAAGTTATAGGTAAAAGCATGCATTGCTGTAGAGAAGACACAAAGTGAGAAAGTTGGCTAAAAGGAGATAAAAAATAGAAATGAAAATTACTGTGTCATCAAAAAGATAATGAACTTTATAAGAAATGATAAAAAAAAGACATTTTGTGGAACACTTTATAAAAAATGCAGTGTAACTCAAGCCAAAAAAAAAGAGGGAACTTTGTGTATAGCAACTGTTACTAATTAGATATTGTTAAAGCCAGAATTACCACTTCATTTTTATGCTCTGACAAAAAAAAGAAAGCTTCTCTTAGCATTGCCTGATTTTATCAGCAGTAAAGATGCAGTAGTATAGCAATAGTACATACTACTTTTTCAGAGAACAGTCCGTAAGCGGCAGCAAGTAACAAGTAACATGAAGATCCTTATTAAAAGGGAATTTTTAGAAGTCCCTGCTCTATATGCCATAAATGTTTTCTGTGCTACTGTGAGAAAATATGCTTACAGATAACACTCTTGGTATCCCGGAACCAGTGCAACACGATCTGAACTTGACACACACAAGGACAACCACAGCTCCAGCCGTCTCTCTTCATATGGTTTAAGAACTGCGAGTTCAGTTATTGCCTTGATTCCACAAACTCTTGTTCACATCAGTTAATTCTCCTAATGCCAGTAAAGCTATTTGTCTGATAAAGCCCACTTATATCAAAAGTCTTTATTATTATGAGAATTACAGTCTTTCTGGTCTCTATAGGCAATTATTCATGTCTGGAAGAAGAGAATGGAAATCCATAGCAGACGCCTGCCACTTATTTTCTCCCGACTCACAAATTCTCGCTTAGCTGCTAGCAACACCTCTACCATAAAATACCAATTAAGAAATTGCATTTAAAAACTCAAGAAAAATTAGCACAAAATGCGCTGTTATCAAGCACTACCAAAGCTTGTATAGGCAAGCTACCTCTAGGCACATAGGCATACTGCCTCTAACCCAAGGCGTTTCCCCTCTCCGTCCCAGACGGTTGGAGCACACTCAGGTAGACCCGTTGGAAGTGATGGGGAGAACGCCATTCGAAGCCTGGGAGATCAGCTTTTTAGTCCAGTTGGTTAAAAATATGTTGTATCAAGTGGTTTGTTTTTTCTTTTTTCTTTGGTAAAGTATCAGAAAAGACTTTGCAAGAAAACTGCATATTGTAGGAAGGACGTGAATGAAAAGGTACTTGCAAAGTGATAACTTTTTTTGACTAATTTTCCTTCTCTTTCAGTTTGTGCTTAGACAAGTCTGATGAGAACAAAATCACTGGGTATGGCTCAAATACATCCCACAACTGGGACATATTTGGAAACCATACCTCCCATAAGACATGTTTATTCAGTGAGAGTAGTTATAAAAGAGGAGGCAATGAATTAAAGCACTTTTTTTTTTTCTGAAAAGCCATATAAAAATAACTGATATAGCAGCACAAATATACAGATGATGAAAAATTAAGAGTGGGGAAAGACAATAAAAAGCAAAAGATGGTGACAAAGTTTGGGGTTTTATGGGCTGAAAGAGTACCATGGAAAATGTAAAAGTAACATCATCTTTACCTCTACCTACTCAAAGTGCAGGCTTCAACTCTAGCAACTAGCGGAAGAACAATTATTGAGCTGATAAAAACTGTCAGAGAAACTTCCCAAAAGTAAAACAGAGAACCACCATTAGGAATTTTATTGTCAATCGGAAACAGCTGACTACTGGAAAATGTAGCCATAAAAATAAAATATAGTTTAAATCCCTCATTTGCCTAAGCTTGCAGGAAATGAGAAACTTTCACAATTGAAATGTCAACTAACAATATCATGTTCTACAGTTTATTTGCAACTAAGTGCAAACAGGGTCTCCATGTTCTTTTCTTATTTCACAGTTTAGTAACCTGTGCTGACAACAATACCGCGGCTCAGGATGAAAATTTAATTTATTTGCAGTACTCTTTTTCTTTTTTTTTTCCTGATTGAATGATCCATTGGAATATTGAATAGTAAACTCACAGTAAAACAGCATATTGTTCTTTTTTCTCTTTGTAACATTGCAAAATACACTTTGGGGTGCTATTTCCCTTTCATAATTCCCTCTGCAAAAAAAAAAAAAAAAAAATATGTATAGGAACATTTGAAACACATGAGGTGAACCGTCCCCGAATTTTATCGTAGTTATACATGTCAAGGCTTATGTTTGATGCAAAAAGTGACTTTGTCTTTTTAATTTGAGGTTTTTCTCAAACGTGCGGGTGGTAACGTGGGAGAGCTGGGCAAGGTCTGCCTCAGGATCCGGCGGTGCTCCGAGGCGCTACCTGGAAGCCGGGGCTGCTCGGGGAGTTTCCCGCGGCAGAGCGCAGCGGCGCCGGGGGGCGGTGAAAGGTCCCGGTTCCCGCGAAGCGCAGCCCTGGGGCGGCTCTCGGTCCAGCGACCCTCTGCAGAGCTGCGGGGCGGCGTTCGCGGCGCACCCGGCTCGGCTCAGCCCGAACGCTCCGCGGACGCCGGCTCAAGGGCGCTTCTGGAAATGCTGCAGCGGGGCAGAGTAGATGCAGGTCATCAGATCTCCGCGTAGGAACCAGCAGCGTTGTATCGTGCTGACTTGCTATTCGCAGCCTGATGAAAGGGCCTAGTGACAGATGAGGGTGAGAGGACAAACAGACCTGTGACCACCTTTTCTCACGCTATTTTATATACCAGCTTGCTATTTTCGTCTGCTGTGGTGACCAGGCTGTACTCATCATTACATACTTGTATGTGCTCTCAGACCATGAAAAAACAAATACGATGAATCCAGTGGAAACAGAAATGTAATCCTGATGATATTGGTTCACTAAAATAGTTTTCTTTTCTAGGTTAAGTGGCTTTCATTGAAATTTTCAAGTAATTTTATTTTATTTCGCTGTTGTTTATTTGTCCAGCCATCTCAGCCACTTCTCGTCGTGCACAGGAAGCTCTGCCTAACACCCTCTTATTTTTACGTCCGTATGTAGGTTGGTGAAGAAAACAGTTATTGCCGATAATGATTTCTACTTATCTAGAAAAAGTGAAACCTTAAATCCGATTTTGAGGGATGGGCTACAAGCTACCACAACAAGGAAAACTCTGCCCCCCCCACCTTTTTTTTTTTTAATCTTTTGATGGCTATTTCTTCAGGGCTATTCAAACACTGAATGAAAAGCCCCTCTTGCAGTTCGGCAGTTAAAACAACAAAGCACTGCCTATGTTTCTTCTTTAACACAGCTCTAAGGATTTATTCTTTGCTCCTTTCTTCTTCTTTTTTTCTGAAGTTTGCTTGTCCTTTTCCCCTTTAAAATCTCTTTATCTAAAGCTGAATTAGTTTTCCCAGCTGGTTGGCAAGCCGCCACCGTTTTCTGCTCTGACACTTATTTGTCAATTTTCAGTTGCCTTCAAACTTTTTACTTTTCCTAGCTTCTATTCCTTTTTCCTCTTTCACAGCTTCACTGATTCAAGTTTTAGTTGCTATAATAGAAGAAGAGAGTAAAATCCCTCCTGGGAGAGACAAGGACCTATTCTCTAGAGTGACAGAAAGAAAGCAAAAATACTATGAGATTTGCCCATTGAAGGCTTTAAAATAGCAAAGTCTGTGTTTTCTATAGATACTCATAATCTGATCCTACTTTCAGGTAATCTGCTCAGTGTTTAAGTTCTCCCCTAGCAGATGAAACGTTTGTAAATCCATTTTTGTATAATTTTTAGGCTTTCCAGACACTACTATTTTGATTTATTTATTTTTAGAGAGCTCACTTCAGTTTTACAATACTAGGGAGCAGGGATTTTTTTAATTATTATTTTTTTTAATACTGCTGCAGATGGATTTCACAGCTCAAGGTCTGTACAGAAAGTACCAAACTCAGTGTCAGGACTCCGTTCACAATTCCATCGCAGCAATTTGTCAGCCTGCACGTAACTCACACGTAGCACACGACAGCGTGGCCTTCTTGGACTTTGGATATCGGTGTTTTGGTTTAGGGAAGTTATTACTCTGCCCACTCGAAGAATGAGGATGGAGTACATAGCAAAACTGACAACGAGGAAGTGCCCGAATATCACATCTTCACTCTCTATTCTTTAGCATTTATTCTTTAGCCTCCTGGGCACATGAAAAAGGCAGCATAAACCTTCCACAACAGACTGAGCCCTTGCTTGCTGCCGGCCCTACCGTAGGATTGCCAACGTTGCTGTTATTTTAATAGGGGCGCTGCCAGGTCACCCCTGCCGGAGGTGGAAGCGAGCGCTCCTCACGACGCCGGAGCGGATGCACGCCCGCGTTTTTACCTTCCCCGCAGCCCCCGCCGAGCGGAGAGGGACAGGGCGCCTGGCAGGCTGAACGGAGCTCGAAGCAGGCGAACCGAAAGGCCGCAGGGAAAGAAGAAGAGAAACACGCTTAGGGCTCTCAACAGCTTTTCTAATACATGGGGTCCTGGAAACCAGCTAGACCAACTGCAAAGGGGCGAACGCTGGTGGCAGTGGGGTCCGGTAAGTGGAAACGTTAAGCAATGATCACCTTTGTGGTCTGAGCTGCTGCAGTGCAATTCCCAACGGAATTAAATTGTTACATTTACGGCCTAATTAAACCACCCCTCTCGCATCAGGTAGTTCTTCCTGCATATCTGAGACAGTCTAACGTGTCCAGTCTCATCATTATTTCTTCACTGCTGCTCCACTTACAGAGACTTACAGTACCGTCCTTTTTTACTTTTATTCACTTCCAGCTTTGTAACACAGACAAATCTTCACAAAAACATAGAATGAAACTGTGCAACGATTTCACATACTAGCTAAAACATATTTAAAGGCAGGCCTTCAAAGCTGAAACAGGTGACATAAAGCAACAGGCCGGCAGCTTTTTTAAAATTAATCTAACATTGGACTTGCTAGCTAGTTTTAAAATTAGAATAACTTAAAACTGAACTTTCTGGAAAATAACTGAATCATAAAAGTTAATATTAAAATCACTCTTAATGCATCACATATATCTGGTAAATTATTAGACCTTCAAAATGCTAACCTCAGAATAGCAATGAATTTTTTTTTTGCTACAGGGTGGTGAAGTCATCATTTCAAGCAAGTTAAAATTTTTTATTTTAATAAGATGTTTTGAACTAGCTTCAATTGTAGTCAAGGTCTTTTCTGTAAGTTTTGTCATACTGATTGATTAAATGTCTTTAATGCACCAGCAACAAGCACAGTAAATCAGCATGAAATTAGTATAAAGAGCTTTAAAATACTGTTATCCTCTTAAATTGGTTTAAATGTGCTTATGTAAAATAACTATGATTGGGAGTGAAGAGTATTCTCTTCAAAATCTGAGTAGAAATCACTGTCATTTTGTCTCGTTCAGAGGGACTTCATGTTCAGACTCTAAGCAGAATTCACAGCTCTCTCATACCTTCATTTTACTTTATGTTAATCTTTTAACTGAATTAGGAAAACATACCTAGATTCCACAATATAGAAGCACTAAATATATTCATTCATATTTTGTGTCAGTTTTTGTAGGCCTGAAGAAACTGCATTTTTATAGTTGTTATATAAGTTGTTTTATACATTTTAACGTTTCAGTTAATCTGTGTATACAATATTCCAATCAGCTGTCAGTCACAACTTTTTCTACATTTGGAGACTATGAGCAGACTATATATTTTAATTGGTTTAATAATAAATTCTATAACCCATGAATTTTTAGGCTAAAGTTTGTGTACTTCAGCAGGTAAATTCAGTATAATTATATATACACACATATGTCTGTATACATAGATATACAAAGATAGATGGAGTATTCAAATTAAGAAAGGTCAAGCATTGGATTTCTATAAAACTGATTTTAGAAGCTTTGTAACATAACATGTGTTACGATCATGCAATCAAATTGGTCACATTTTTTTCATAGTGCATTTGAAGTGGATGAACAATGTTCGTTTAATGAATAATGTTTGTTTTGGTTTTATCAGTCAGCGTGTGGGCTCAATTCCTCCTTACAGCATATATTTCAAATCACCTCTAAGCAGAAGAATATTAACAGTCTTCTCAAGTTTTCTATGTTGACCATAATTACTGTATCTGAATTTTTAACAAATAGTAACTACTGTTTTTTCATAATACTGTGAAGCAGCTTGTGTTACCTGCACTTTCCAAATGGGGACCTGATGTACAGAGGGATTAAGGTCTAAATATCTACAAATTTGGGTCCTTACTCCAGATATCTGTAACTTTTTTTTCTCTTAATATGTAGTAATACATAATTTGTTTATCGTTCTACTTACTTTGACTAAGCAGGAAGGAATTCCAAAGCAGCCAATCAGCCAGCACTGCAAAAAGATTTAGTTTAAATAAATTGCCTAGTATCACATGGGAATTCTGAGATTTCTGGAATCATAGTCCACATCATCAATGATCTTTAATAAAAACAGCAACCTAAATTCAACAGTTCATCTTTTCTACTAACTGAGGTAATTTTCTGTAAAAGTAGTAGTATAGCACTGTCTAATTAAAGACTATCACGGTATTTTGTTGGGGGCGGAGGGGAAAATGGAAACATAACATAAATTTCCTAGGTAACTTTACCATCATATCAGCTAGATTTGAGTGCTTGAGTTTTCAGCCCTAATATCCTTTTAGTGTAATATTTTAAATGTAATCTTATATATTTTCCTTAGGATGAAGCTAGAAAAAAATGAAGACTCAAACAAAAATCTATCATACAACACTTTTTAGAGCGATAATACCAAAGTTTGTGGTTTTAACCAACAGTGTAACAGGAGGTCCTAGGTTGTTAATGTCTGTGTGGACTTAATTTCTTCACCCAAGCTCAGTTTTCTGTTACAGCTTCTTCGGCCTTTGCTCTGATATTCATACTCCTCTCTCTTTAACCTAGTCTTTTTATCAGGCCTTCCAAAGTTTCCCCATTCCAGTTTCCCTGTTTTACATCGTCACTCTTTCCTCTGCATGTATTATCCTGTATCAAACAGCAAGGCTGTTTTTTCCAGGATCCTTTGGAAATTGTTTCTTGATCCAATCCTATCTTCTCTCTCTATGTATAATATATGGAATGTGTTCTGTGAATCCCTGAAGAGGACTGGTAAGCAAAAGGATGTGCATATTTCCTCCTGCATGTATTCCCAGCTCCTTGTTCAGCTAATCCAGTCTGGGCCGATGCTAGAACTGCCTAGGTCACACCGGTCCTTTTGCTACCTGTTCCAGCTTCTCCTAAACTTTCAAGGACACTGCCTTCTCACTCAATTGCTCTTTTTGCTTGTTATTAAGTCTCACACTTCTTACCCCATATGATCCCATTTCTCCTCCAAGTTCCCAGGCTTCACCAGTGTTCTTAGGTCGTATTTGTAAAATTCCTGTTTAGTTGGTTAATTCTTGGAGGATCACGGACTATAGTGAAGTCATTTGACTCAAGTTCAGATCTGCAGCATATTTCTGGAAAAGTAAAAAGAAATATTCATAAAAGATTGTTTACGAAACTGGGCGCTTGCTGGAAAAAACAGTCTGTCTGTTTGCTTGAAAATGCTCCACTGTTTTTGCATCTATTATAGAAAAAAAGCCGCCCTAAGGCGTTAGTATTGTGATTCTGCTGTTGAAAGCAGAAATACTCCTGGAATTTACAAATGCCAACAAAAACATCCAATCAAATATAAATGTAATCAACAAAACACTGTCAATATAGGAAGTCTCTAAAATATTTAATATCACCAAGAAATGTTTTCCAGATTATGAAATATCACATACTAAAAATGTCTTCCTGCCAAAGTACTGCTCTAAAATATTAGATTTTACTTCTAGGTTTTATTCCCTGGACAATACTTCTAAAGAATAAAGTAGCTTCTCTGAGTCCTTTTTTTTTTGCTGTCATAGCCTATCCTGAACACATAAACAAAGTCTTTTTTTTTTTTTTTTTTTTTTTTTTATCTAATCAAGCCACAGCTAGTAAGCAATCTCCAGCATTGCAAAGAATAAATTTCAGTGCATATTCCTGCATTATCTGGGGCAAAACTGGAGAAACAAGGAACAAGGTGCCTTTTTACTTTTATTTCATCTAGACTATAACATTTGCAGAAAATCTACTAGGAAAAAGGAAATTTGGATGCTGGCGTATCTTTCTCAGAAAGGTTATACGTTCATGCAGAATGAGAGAAGTTGAGATAATGTCTGGTTTGAGGCCAAATCATTCAAATGTTTCTATCAACATTTTCTATCTGAAATAAAGCACTGATAAGGCAATATTTATTCCCATTAAAGAATGTTTCAAATGAACTAGCTAAGCAATTTATGCTCAGAAGTCTCAAAGGAACTGGTGAATCGCTGTCAATTTTTACTCTGTCTTAGAAAACTGGTAAACAGTTTTGTTGTCCTGTTATCCAGAATAACAAATATAGCTAGCCTGACTGTCATTTCAGGTGTAAGAATAGATTTGTTATAAGGGAACTTTACTGGTAATGAACTAGAGACGGTAATTATGATTAATACTTATCAGATTGCTTCTTTTTGTGAAAGAGGTTTTTTTTCTATTTGTTTTTGCTTTTGATTGGATTACAGGGATTGGTTAACAAAAGTAGTTATGCTTCTGTATTATACTTGGACTTAACTTACTCCCTGTAGTAAAGGGGACTTTTTTGATTCAAAAGCTTGCATTTTATGGAATTTTCAGGACATGGGCTAAAGGGATTAGAAACTGGTGTTTTGACACATCTTAGAGTACAGTTGCTATGGCAAAAGATCAAACAGCAAGGCTGTTTTTTCCAGGATCCTTTGGAAATTGTTTCTTGATCCAATCCTATCTTCTCTCTCTATGTATAATATATGGAATGTGTTCTGTGAATCCCTGAAGAGGACTGGTAAGCAAAAGGATGTGCATAAACTATATGAAAAAAAAAAAAAAAAAAGTTATTTTAATTCGTTTAAATTTGTTACATGATAATTCACATTTCTGCTAGAAAACTGTGAATAGTGGGGAGAAAGGTATGAAGGGTCTGAAAATTGTTAAAAAGTAACATCCGCTAAACTTTATCAGTGAATATTTTATACAGTTGAAGAATGACTGAAGTAGATTATAAAAAACAAAGGGACACATTGCTTTAAAAGTGATTTAAATCACCTGATCTAAATGATTATAATCCAAAAAATATGATTTAATAAAGCCACGTGAAAGGGAGTATGTTTGGGAACAAGGCAAGCAGGTTATATCTACAGGATGGCAATGACTAAGAGTAAATTTTAAGGATTATCACAGATCACAGCCTCAGCCTAAGCTTTCGGTACCTCTATGAGAGGAGGGCTAACAAAATCTTTGAAGGGACAACGAAGGGGACTCTCAAGTGAGGAAAGGGAAGTGAAGCTGTCACTCTTCCCCAAATTAATAAGACCAAACTAAAATACTAAAATACTATCTCACTCTGGGTTTCTCATTTCAGTAAGGATGGGGATGTGCTGGAGAGGATATGCTGCAAGAAGGACCATGTAAGTGTGAATCTTACACCATTCTGTGAGGCTTAAGCAATTAAATGTGTTCCACATATTAAAGAGAAGTTTAAGAGATGGACTGATCAGTGAGCGATCAGTGAGCGTTTAAGCATGGGGCTGATAGTACCAACTGTTTTGATCTTGCTGACAAAATCAGAACACAGGCTAATTACTGGGAGTTGATATTAAGAAATTCTTCTAGAAATGCACCATCCCTAGAATAAAATTACTGGGAGAGCAATTGGTGCCCTTAAAAAAATTATTTATGTTTTGATCCAGCTTATGGGGGTCCATCCCTCTGGGAATATAGAGGGTCAAACTGAATAATTATGGTGTCCTTTCTGGGCTTTGAGGCTAAATCCCCTCATATTTTTGGGCTGGGGAAGAAAAGTAAGGAGAATGACAGTAATAAAGACTTGTATTCCTCTCAACAAACTCGTGTTTGTACCTCCAGTGTACAGTAGTGTGTATAATAAAGTCTTATA
Organism: Rhea pennata; assembly: GCF_028389875.1. Taxonomy (NCBI): domain Eukaryota; kingdom Metazoa; phylum Chordata; class Aves; order Rheiformes; family Rheidae; genus Rhea; species Rhea pennata. Next base: position 7,002,385 of record NC_084667.1, read on the forward strand.
ATTCACCCCTTAAAATACTTCCCTTTTAAGTCAAAGTGGTTTTGCTTCACTTGATGTATATCTGCATAGATCTATTTTGGGTATGGATTTTTGATTTTTCATCTCCTCAGGAGCGCTGACAGTTGTTGATGGTTAGAGACAGGACTACAGACACAGCAAACCACACTGTGTCAAAGAACTGAAACTCACTCTCCTATTAACACCAGTTGGCAAAAAATGTCTTCCTAGCTTAGCTTTGCAGGACCCCGGGGGGGGGGGTTTCTCTTTCCTTTTAATTGTGAATACAGTTAACTTAGTTATATTAGTACAGTGGGTTATTTTTCCTGCAGGAAGGTGGGGGCTTTCTAACTTTCTACACAGGATACCTCTATTATGATATTTCCCTTAGTCTGACAAAATATATAGACCCAAGATATAGAATACAGAGAAAAACTTGGCAAGTTGTGACATCACATCACACTACACGATCCGGTTGTCATTTGGGGCATCTGTAAAGTATATTCAGCTGTGTAAAACAAATGGATAAATAACCTACACAATGAGGAAGAAGAACGTAAATATGGACTTGTTCTAACAAGGGAGGTAACGTATTGAGGTAAGCAGAAATACTTTAAGGCATTATATTACGCCCGTTGTTGTCCACTGCTTTTTGGTGATAAAGTTTTCCAGTATCTTTCTTCTCTTTTTGTGGTAGGGTAAACAGAGTCACCATTGATCAGCCGTGAAGCCAGGTAGCATTTGTGTCAGTATACCCTGAACTACAGGACCGTGTTTGCTGGGAACTGACAATAATGGGACTGAATGAGAACTGCTACAGTCTCAACTGTGACCTTTACAGTTGTACAGTTACATGCTTTCTTTTTATTATTCTGCCAGACACACAGCTTCTACCAAATGATTGCGGTTGCTTTCGCACAGCATTTTTGCAGCTCTGATGCTGTAAGAACCGAGGGGCCAGGGAGCAAGGACGGGTCATTGGGTACCAGTTGTACAGCAGAGGGGAGGGGAAATATTTATTTCTGCCGTGTTACTTTAGCAGTGGAGACAGGAGGAATATACAGGAAAAATACCCCCTGCATGTGTGTCCCTTAAAAATAGACTGCCTTTTTAAAAAATAAATGGAGGAAAAGAGGGAGTGCTGCTAAAAATCTACTCATGCGTCTGTTACCATAGGGCCACATGAAGTTTATCTGACTGCTCTTGTTTAGCTGTCGCCGTGAACATGTCTTGATGAAAACTTTACAATACAGCCATACATATCAGCAGCAGAAGGCAAAACAGGATGTTTGCAATAGCAGTCTTTGCCTTTTCTATCTATCTGGTGTATGCTGCTTGTACTATCAGCCATGATTATTTAGTGGCAGGTTTTCAAGCCATCTATTTAAGAAGTTAAAATGACTTTATTTTGGGTGGCCCACAAAGTGTTATCGTCAACACAAGGAGATTCATGTCCTCCATAGCATATTGATGGGTGTTATCTTGGTCTGTTGTAGACCTGATGCATCCTACACTTGCAAGATGCAGGGAGGATGACAGTGATGTTAGCTGCAAAAGAGACAGTAATCTGAAAGTACAACTTGATTTGATGACTTCACACTAACAGGCTACAAATTTAATTTCTTCTTCCATCAGGCTGCCTTTCAGTAGCCCTTTTGAATCAAGAAATCCTCAGAGTTTAAGCACCCCATAAAACGCCACTATCACTATGTTCTAGCCACACTTAAGCATCTTTGCCTTCTTGGAGAAAACTGAGATGATTTTGTCTAGAAAGACCCATCCAGACTTCTTGCACTGCTATTCTAAACATTTCATAAGTGAGCAATAACATTTGATTTTGTGAAGCATGTATTTAAGATGAAGTGTTTATATTATCCCATTTATAGCACTACTAAATAGTACTAGCTTCCTGGACTATTTTATTTCTACTAGAAAGTGGCTTTTCTAAAAAGAAAAGTGCAATGCCTCAATGTAAAATTTATTCTATCCTTAAAATTCCAAGTCACACAATAATGTTTACTGTTATTCTCCAAAGGAATTTTTTCACTGTTACAGTCACCTGTATTCTCTTCTACAAGGAATAACTTCACTCCAGGTCTTGTGACAATGATACTCTCTGCATGCTGGACCTAGCTTCCAACCTTCTTTTTATTACTGTGGCTCAATACCTGCCTGAGGTGGGCTGTTATCGCGCACAAACCTTATGTTCCCTCATGCATGCTTTAATTCTGATAATCTTGCCAAATTTCTTTCTAGCTGTGGAAATGTTACACACATCTAATGCAAATATTGCTCTTAGGAGTTCATTTCGGTATCATATATGTATGGAATTTTGATAGGGATTAAAATAGTCAATTTAATAATAAGATATTTAAATTACTCTAGAACACTGAATCAAAAGTGTGGCTGTATTACTGAAAATGAGAATTAATCGCTTATGACTTACATAATTTTCCTTTGGTAAGCTCTTGGCATATAACCAATTACATTTATAAATTACTATACTATCTGCGTTTATCTCAATAATTCTGTAAACACTGATATTCATCCCTATTAAAATCCTTGGTCAATTAAACTGCTACTGTTCTTGAGAGTCAAAAGTTCCATGATTACAGCACTGAGAATAAAGGAAATGAATACCACAGCTACAGTTCCCCTAGCGATATTGCCCTGTAGAAAGAACATAGAAAAGCACCACTGCGGACTGTTGTGCTCCATTGCCCCTGCAGGGACAAGGTTCTGATTACAGTGTTAATGTCTGAAGAAACAGGTAATCTGCAGGAGTCATAAGATCTAAGGCATGGATGGCTTTATAGATCCAAACCAAATGTTTATGTTGAGTCCTGGAGGAAAATAAAAGCTAGCGTGATCTCTAGAGCCCATCATATCCATCCTGCACCAGACAAAAGATTTATGAATGTTATTCTGTTTTTTTTCTAGAATAGCTGCAATTTCCCAGAATGGTTTTGCCATATAGTAAATTGATCTGGCTGGGATTTATGTTATCTATTTATTAATATGATATTATGACAAATATAAATATAATATTTTGTATTATTATCTTCTATAGTGTACGTTATAGATATTGTTATAAATAATATCTTCTACTGTATTATTTATTTTTTTATTTAATCTTGCTAGGATCTAGGCTATTTACATCTTCTTTTTTCCTACAGATTTCTAAAGCTTCCCATCTCTCTGAGCTTCTAAGATTTCTCTGTGAAAAACAGAGAGAAATTCATCTGTAAAGGCCTGTTGATCTCACCTACCCTACAGCACTCTCCCAAGTAACTTCACAGGGCAAATCTGTTAATCCTATTTATCTCCAGTGACAGCAGAGTGAGTGCAACCAACCAGCTCAATCCTTTGCTTTTAGGTGTCTGAAGTTATGTGTAATGAATCCTGTCTTAACTGGAGTGCAAAGGGAGAGAGCCCACTTGAAAATACACCAATAGGACAAGAAACTGTTCACTACTGTTGCATTACAAACTATTCAAGGGACACGTTTCCTTCCTCCTGCATCATTAAACAACAAAAAAGTCAACAGAATTCTCTGTTGCAGGAAAAAACTTCATTCTATTTACTCTAGTTGTTTTCCCTCATCTTCTTTATGTGGATGATGCTGCATCAAGCTAGTTTAAGTCCAGGTATCAGTCTTGGCCTGGAAAGATCCTAGGAAATCCGATCATCGTCACTAGCTCTAAAGCTAGAAATAGATGTCACCCATTGTTCTGGGGTCAGAATGGGCCCATTCACCCTACTCTAAGAACATATTAGGATTTATTGAAAGAATATCAGAAAAGAAGAGATGCACAAATCAAGAAAGCTATCGCTGTAAGATATGTAAAGTCCCCCACTGAACAGCAACAGAAATTGTTTCATGTGTGACAGGAATGCCAGATGGGAGAATGCTCTTTCTAAAATTAAATTTTCAGTAACTTCAAAAATAAGTTTTAACCAAAATCAGGATGACAACAGACAGCCCGGTTGGAGGCACAGAAGACTTAAGAGACAACGCTATGTTATTTCAAAGATGTCCTGTCTCATTTTGCTATAGATCTGTGAAGAGACCTGGGCATTGTGAAGCTGAGTCTCAATGAAGGTAAGGCTTGTGAAGTAAAATCCACAGGACCCAAAGAAACTGTTTGTACTCATTACAGAATGCATGGACAAATCTTCAGATAGAATCCCAATCAGGAGCTCTCCAAAATAATCCATACAAAATACGGAAAAGGTATCTAACATCTCATCCAACTAAAATTTAGTTTTTTCATTCCTACCTTCAGGAGAGGCTTCTATTTTAAACCAAGATTTATAGACCTGGGCACTCTTCTGGAGAAAAGTGGGTGCAGCGAACAAAGGCAGTGAATAGAGGCAGCAGTTTGTGCAGCGGTGTCTAGGCTCTGCTTAGAACTTTTGAGGACCTTGTTGGAACTCGTATGGGCTTTCTGGAGACGCCCAAGGAACTAGAGAAAAGGGGAGCTACACAAGGACAGCTACAGGAGGCCTGAGCTTCTCCTGGGAGAAGCTCAGGTAGATGTAGTTGCTGCTAAGGAGCTCTCTCGGTTGCTCCTGATCAGAGCGAATTGGAGCCTTTGATCCAGATGATTAGGGTGGGTCAAGCACCTGTGAGTCAGTGCCAGGGAGAGGTCTATATAAGAGCCAGGTCCAGAGCACAGCTCCCAAGGTGCAGAGAAGAGATACAGTAGTTTGCAGGAAGGCACCTTTGTCTCTAATCCTAGGAATGCATGCTTCTTCAGGTAAGGTCATGATGTGCCGCAGAGCACATTTGCCTGTAGCTGTTGGAGCATCAGCTGTGTCAGAAACCTTGACCTAGACAGGATCTCTGACCACGGATGCAGCTCTCAGGATGCAGGGAGTGCTTGGGGCTTCTCTCTGAGGCCTGGGTTGACAGTCTGCTTCTCTTGCAGAAGGTATGTTGTTGTTTTCTTGTCAGGTAAGAGTTATGGGAGGAACTCAGGAGGCTGTGTAGCATCCAAGAAGATGAGCAAGAGCTAGACAGAGTACCTTGGAGACTCTATAGCTCCAGGAGTCCTGTCCACCCACAGCAAGGTAGTTGCTGCAGGGCTCTGTGCTGTATAAAATAATATATCTTAACACTGTAGAAAAGACAGGAAACTCCTCCTTGTAGGAGGTAAAAGACTCTTCTTCCTCTTGAAGACTTGCAATTGAGAAACAGATTTTTGTGCCTTCCAGGATGAGCTGGGCATGGCTTCAGGGGAAACAACTAGGCTGAGAGACCCTGTGCCTTGTGGGAACACATGGAAGAAGCAGTAAGTGATTGTTGTAGGTGACTCCATGCTGCAGGAGACAGAGGCACCTATCTGCCAACCTGACCTCTTGACTAGAGAAATTTGTTGCTTGCCAGGGGCTCAAATATGAGATGTCATGGAAAATCTGCGGAGGCTTGTCCATGTGTCAGACTGTTACTCTCCACTGCTTTTCTGTGTGGGCGCTAATGATACCATGGCCAAATTGGAAACCATCAAACAGGATTTCAGAGCTCTGGGGATGGTGGTTTTTTTTCAATTCTGCCAGGATGGAAAGATGGGGTGAGGTGAGAATTATAGGGATGGGGTAGTCAGCAAAACATGTTTCAAGTTGGGATGCCTCCAGTGGGTGCATGCAGCCAGGGAAGCATATGGGACATAGCTATGGAGGATTCTCTTGCACCCGTCCTGGGAAACCTGCATGCTTGCTTACCTCTGTGAAATGCCTCTATACCAATGCATGCAGCATGGGGAATAAAGAGGAAGAATTAGGGATCTGTGCGCAGTTGAAGAGCTATGATGCTATTGCAATTACAGATATGGTGGGATAGTTCGCATGACTGGAATGCTGTCCTGGATGGTTATCTTTCTTTAGGAAAGACAGGCCAGGCGGTGAGGTGGTGGAGTTGCTCTCTGTGTGAGATGATAGCAACTGGAATGTATCAAGTTCTGCCTTGGGGTGGATGAAGAGCGAGTTGAGAGCTTATGGGTAAGAATTAAAGGGCATGCTAACATAGTGGACACCCACAACAGTGTCATCTACCTTCTACAGAGAGCTGTAAGTAGCCTCCTGATCACAGGTTCTTGTGGGGGACTTCAAGCACCCTATCTGCTGGAAAGACAGCACATAGCAAGGCACAAACAGTCCAGGTGGTTCCTGCAGGATATTGATAACTTTGACCCAGGTGGTGGAGGAGCCAATGAGGAGAGGTGCGCTGCTAGACCTTGTACTAACCAACAAAGAAGGACTGTTGGAGATATGAAGGTTGGGGGCAGCCTTGGCTGCAGTGAGCATGAGATGGGAGTTCAGGATCCTGCACGGAGGAAGCAGGGTGGTAAGTGGGATCACAACTCTGGACTTTAACATTTTTAGAAGAACCTCTGTTGATTAAAATCTACAATTCAGTGAGACCCAAAGCTCTTAGAAAAACGGTAATTAAATGTATAAGTATGCAGAATTAATACAATTATAAGTTATAATCACTGCTTGTGGCTACTGAAGAATTTCATGGAGTCTGTTTTGGTAACTCATAGATTAAACAATTCTTCCCTAACTTGAAATGTAGATTTTTTTTTCTTACCCCATTGTAGATGCTTACTTAGGAGTATTTAATGTGTGAACGTAATGATACTGTACTTGAAAATAGTTCTTATTTGACCCTGTTCAGATCAGTGTTTTTGTTCTTTTTTTTAATACCTCAAATCAAATTATCATTATCATTGAGGTGTCAAAAGAATAGAGAAGAGCTGTATTTTTTTTAATGGAGAAAGGGCAGAAAAGTTATGCTGGAAACAATACCTTAATTTGCAGATTTGTTCTTAATGCTTGTAAATATATCTACAGACCCACATCAACTGCATGGAGCCATTCTGAACTTCTATGAATGCATAATAGCATTGCAGAGCTTAGACACCTGCCATTTAAGTGGATATGCTTAAAACACTGGGTGAATTGTTTCTTAACTCAAATTTCTTACCACTAGAGGGCTCAAAATTGCTGTGAGATTTTCATGCATGTGTACATACAAAAATATATATGCTTATATATATACATACACACCATGGTTGGTATGGGTGCATCACTAACGTGTTCTTGTGTGCATACAGACATGCATATTCTTACATACATACCTGTATTTTAATAGGTGATCATTCTCTTATTTAAAGGCTGTGAATATCTAAACACAAGACAAATATTTAGAGAGGTTTTTATTAAACTTTGTGCAATTCACCCTACAAAGAATCACGTTCCTTTGAGTTCCCAAAATTTTAACTTTAAAACTTTGCTCTCAGAGGTTAGGATTTGTGCAAAACATTCACTTTGCTAACTTAAGTACAGAAAAAATCACTACAAAACAGTTCAAACTTTCCTGACCAATGCCTGCTATCATTACATTTTATTAATATATCTACATGACACTGAATAACATGAGCATGAGTATTGTTTTTGAAAATGAATTTCTAAAGAATGTAATGTTGTGCTGCAGAATCTATCATGCCAAGCATATTTGTTAATGATATGACATGTTCTCCTGAGAAATCTTAGATGCTCTAAATATTCCTGGAAAGTTAACTGTTTTCTTCCTTTTATCCACTAATTGTACCTAAAAATGGTTGAAAGCCCATTCTCTTAAGTAATGTATAATTTCTGAATATAGTGCAACCCAGTTCCTCCACATAGGGATGGAATAATGAATATTTTATCTATGCACAATAATGAATATTTTATCTATGCAATCCAAAGATACTTAATAGTTTCAGCCACAGCTGACATGCAAAACTCTGAGGTGTCAATATTTTACAAATATCAGTAGAAGTATAATTAGAAGAAATCTGCTCAAGAAGTTAGTATTTCAAGAACATTTTTTCCAAATTATTAGCAATTTTTATACTGTTATAGAAATTAGAAACAAATATCAAAACATTTTGCAGATGTTTGTTACCTTACATAACTGATTTTTCAAATGAACTGCTCAGAATTTTCCCCCTATAGAAAGCTGTGGAAAAGTACAATAAAATAGAAGATACCTGCTTTTCACCACTTCAGTGTTTTGACTGTCTGTTTAAAAAGTGTTGAATGTGATCATCTATATTTATAGACTCCTAAAGTGAGTATTTGCACAATTGAACCAAATCTTTCAAGCTCTGATGCATAATCTCAGTATGTCTGAATTCAGTTGGACTACATGTGAGTAGTGCTTATGTTACTACCAGTGCAATTAGATACTACCAATTTAATAAAGCTTGAATGTACTCATTTTCAAGTATCATTCTTATGCATTTCCTTCAGTTAAGAGTATCAGACACTTTACCACTATAAAATGCTAAATTCTTAGAAAGATCACAGTAAATTAGTTGCAAAAGCACTGTTGATATGATGGCTAGACTAAATAGTTAAAGCAGGAAGGAAATACAATTCTACTGCTATGTATACTTAGCTGAGCAGAGAAGAGCTTAGTGTATCTAAAAGTAGAGTTTAGTGTAGTCTCACTTCTATCACATTTGCTTTAAAATGTTAAATGTGTAATTCAGCCAAGTGAATTTTGCTTCAAGAATTTTAACTCTTGGCATATTTTGCTTTAAAAATTTAGTTTTATGGATTGTGTACAATGTTAGATTAGAACTATAATGTTCTAATAAAATCATCTGTGGTGTACTTCGTATGACTAATGCATTCTTAATTTACAACTGTTATCTGAACTAAACTTGGAAACTAGCCTGGCACACTGGATGACATATTAAAAGTAGCTTTGTTACTGATAAACTGGATTGGCTGGCATGTGTATCGCACTACTTCTGGACCTAGGAGTAAATTGTCCTGAAATTCATAAAGTGGACTAATATGTATTGAAGTTAATGATTTTAGTCCAGTACTATCAAAATTAGTTTTGTAACCTAAAAATTAATTCCTGCAGCTGGAAGATCTTTCTCTAACCACAGCCTATTGAATGAAACTATGAGAGGAACAAAATACTATTTATATGGAGTTAGCTCAAGGATTTAAATCCCAAGAAAGGAATTCTTATCACAAAACTGTACCAACTAGTTCTAGTGATTTCACATTTATACTATTTCTGCAGTTCTCCCAAAACAACTTGTCACTCTTGAAAGAAATAAGACTAAAATGACCATGTCAGCTACATCCAAAATTCTTTTGATAGCTGGCACATCCTCACTAATTTATGTCTTATATCCTGTGTAGAGGAAAAGATGATCTCTCTGACTTAGTGCTGTGTAACTATTTATTTGTAGTAATAATATGAAAATAGCAGTGATTTTCACACAGGTCCTACATGCCACATGAGAATTGCATTGGGAACAAGGAACTGCAAATATGGAATTTTTTGCAAGAGTGAGGATTAGAACTAAATAGATTTTTTTTACCACCTTCAGATGAACTAAAACAATTGTTATACAACCAGTGTTTATACTACTTTTTGTAGTAGTTACACCAGTTCAATATATTCTACATCTTACTCTTGCAATTTTCAGTGGTAGGGATCGCAGCTGAATAGATTGTTTGTAATTAGTTATATTTATGGGCCTGTATCAGTATACAGACAAAACTCTAGAAATAAATTTTAGAGCTATACATATTTCAGTACACAGAATGGAAAAACCTGAAGTAATATTACATTGCCTTGATAATAAGTTTCAAAGTTCAGCTAAGTATTTATTGGTCTTTCAAAACATTTGTTTAGGATTTTCTCTTTATAATCATATGCATCAGCAAAAAAATCTTATTGTGCTATATCCTTATGTTCGCATTACTCAGTTTCTGGGAATCCTGTTTCTATGACTAGTGAATTTCAACAGAATTGAATCTGTCCTGTTATTTGGTGAACAGAAATGCTGTTTAACTCACTAAATCTCGATTGAGTGAATATATTCTAATTCTATTTTGCTGTGGATTAAGTAGGAAACACTTTCTCCATCATTTTTTAAGCATCTTATCAGCTAAGATAATTAATCTCCACATGCTTTCCCTCCTTTAATAGTGGAGAAAGGTCTTATTCTTGCTATTTTTGCTTAGGTAAAGCCTCCTTATTGTGGCTTATTTCAGATATCTGGCAAAAAGAAAGATGGATGAGGTAGATTCTCAAATTTTAGTTTCAGGATGTTTTTAGTCTGTTGACAACAATGAGCTTTGAGGTGAGATGGGATATGATAGTTTTAATGTACAGATATGGAAGTTCCTAGTTCAGATTTATTATAAACATGTCATTTTTAGCTTGGTGGCTGCTGTTATTCTATGCTTTTCCATGAACATGTGTGGTAGTACTACTGCCATGACAGACTACCAAATTAAGAAATGCCTGGAGTAATCAAACAACTACAAAATTATCAAATATAAGCTGTAAGACTAAACACTGCTTTTAATAAACTTTAAATAAAAAAAGTTAAATATGGGTTTTAAAGGATTAAAATCCTTTGTAATAAACACATACAAAGATTAGAGTTCATTTCCATTTTAAATACTTACTAACAGGCATACCAAGTGGGGTAAACATGTAGGACAAGATCCCAGGGCTCAGGATTACAGGGATCTAACAGCAGTCAATCCAAAGCAATGACAGCATGCCACAGAGGCAGGAGGTCCACTTACAATACCTTTGTTGTGAGCCATGGTGAATCTATAAGCAGGGTTGCTAATATGCACAATGATCCTGCTTCTGCTTTTTAGTGATTTGTACATTTAATGGGTGTTCATCAGTCTCATTTACAGTGACTCACTTCTGCAGTAGTTTTGTTTCGTTTCAATATATGATTTTTTTTCTCTTTACAAAGAGATTAAACCTCTGAATAAGAACAAAAATACAAGTATTTGTAAGTTTTCAAACACGGGTCTTCCTAATCATTACAAACAATGTCCCATAGAAAATCTCTAGAAAACACAACAAAGCTTTTATATAACGTGTACCTTTATACATGTTTACTATCAGCATGCACAATAGCTGTGATTTCACCTGCACCTTGTTTCTAGCTATTAGGAAATATTTGCTTTCAGTTTTCACTTTCCCACCTGCCAAAGTTTTTAATGATATACCAGCTGTTGTTCTGTTTATATATAGTTTATTAGAAATGATAAGTTACATAATCCTAGTTTACATAACTATTATATATCCCTAAATATTTCTATACAAAATCTGTCTGAATTCCCCATCACTAGAATTTGAAGAGATCTCTCTTATGGTGTGAATAGTTTACAGTTTAAAGGTTTACACTTAGCTTCCTTCTCTTCTCCACTCATTTTTTTCCTTAAGTATATTGTAAGTATATATATATATATATATACACACTTATACAATATACTTATATATATATAAGTATATTGTATGACTTTTGAAACTTCTTGCAATCAATAGAACTGTTTTCATCCAGCAGCTCCATGGACTACTTTTACTTTGTATACAAAGGGTTTCAAACAAAAAGGTGCTGAATAAAGCATATGCATGTGACACATTTAAAGCAATCTGTACCTTCTCTGAAAAATGTGTACAAGTCTGCACATTCAAAAAGTTGATAAGGGCTGCACTAGATGGATTCCCACTGACTTACAGTATGTTTGGATCAGACTCAGTGGCCTAAATCTGCAAGGTTGAAGCAATGATTGGCTCCTTCCCATTGAATTAACGAAGAATGAAGCATTAATTCAGCAAAGTAGATGAACATATGCTTTATTTCAATCATGTGAGTTGTTCCATCCCCTTTGCTTGAATGTAAAGGCATGCCTGCAGTTAAACCCTAGGTAACAACTCCCTGCTATAAATTGTAGTAAAATATAAGTCAAAGTCACCTATATTTTGCAGCTGGCCTTAAAATAAGGAAATGACTCAATATCTTGTAAGTGATAAAAGATCTGATATTTTGGTCTTTTTCATGACTCCAATGCTGGTCCTACAGAAATGAAACAGAAAATGAATAAATCCCTAGCAATAATTTATAATCTGCCACCACCTCCTCCTGGCTCAAAATGGTAACGAAATAACCCAAATAGGCTAGTACTACTGATGAGCTGTCTGCTTGCACCTCACTGTACTGAGGAAAACTCTAAAAAGGCAGCCCTGTTGCTAATCTCTATGGTTTTTCTGGGGCTTTGTGCGTGGCTGACACATGGATTCATGTTTTCATTACAAACACCGAGGAGACGTGCCCAATCGTTCCGGCCAATGTATCCTAACCGTAAGTTTTATGTTGGCTCTTTACATGTTTACCCTCCCCCGAACAGCCACCCCTTAGAGACTCCCCAACTCAATAACTGTCTTCAAGCAGGTAGAAATACAAAGCACCGGAATAACTAATTTTGGTCATTAATTATGATAACTTCTTTAAGAACAAATATAAGACTATAACGCATTTGCTAACCTCTACTGAAAAATCAATTGAAGTTCTCAGTGGAACTTCGTATTTTTAAAGGTAGTAACAATTGCCTAAAACCTCTGTGCTGAAAATGTATTAGCAATCTACTGGAATATGCATTTTTATACCCTTAGCCTTTAAAAAGTATCTTTAAGAATCTCTACTAAGAAATGCTGCTAATACAATGATACAAGAGATATGACTATTCTTACTTTTCTATTGACAAAATCCTAATTTTATACTTGTATCATGCTTATACTTGTAAAAATCACTTTTGCAAGAATTGCTCATTTGTTTGGAAAATTAATAATAAATTAGTTTAAATATATTTTTATTGGTGGCTAATAGTAGAAGAGTTTGCTAGTGTAATTCTACTAGTGTATCTTTAATGGTCTCAGGTAGTACGCGTTTTTTCACTAATCAAAATGACCATATTAACTCAAACTTTGCTAGATCATTTAATACAAATCATGGTTAGTACTGAAAACATTAGTGCCCTTGTCTTGATTGTCGTCTTTCTGTTTTACCTTGATCCTCTGTACAAAATATTTACTTCTTCCCTTTCTATTCATTTTCCACCAAAATTTCTGACCTCTTCCACTAAAGTAACTCTCATGGTCAACTAGACTATACTATATCTCCAGGCTTCAAAAGTCATGAATAAGGCCATGAAGGCTACCTTCAAAACTGTGACCTGTTTTCAATAGTTTTAATACCTGAGAACAAGTAGCCTGTTTTCAGCACCTGGCTGAGCTGTAGCAGAGATGTCTTTGCAACCATTTAGGGGGTGCTGCATGTGCTTTCAGTTCTTTTGGTTCACAGAAAGCAGTTTAACAATGCCCAGGAACCAGCATGGTAACAGAATCAAAGAAATTAATTTTGCTGTTAACGTTTCCTTTTTCATCTTTCATCTATGCTAAAGTGCAAAAATTTCAAATAAGTAAGACAGTGAGTGGTGGGCAGACAAAACGAGGCATAAAATAGTGATGCAGTCAGAGCAATTAGAACAGCAGAGACTGAAAACAGGTATGCTGATTCCCTGAACAATATCCTATTCACTATACAGCACTGTAAGATGAATACATCCTGAAGCACTTGGAGTGATAGTTGGCTGAATGCAGTTTGTAGGAGAGAGGCTTCACAGATGTCCTTTTGTGAGACAGTGCTAAGAGGTACAAAATCAGTACCACTGTAAAGTGACGTAAGCTATACCAGGTGATCCTGTTATTTCTCACGTTCTGTATCTACAACATCATTTCATTCCAGTGGAATTACTCCTGGTTTGCACCAGTTCTAAGCACTGAATTACTTATTTTAGTATTTGAAAAGAAACAGAAAAGAATAGTATTATTCAAAATCAACTTTCATTCTAAGAAAAAATAAGGTCTTTAAATTATTGTACAGAAATGTCAAAATGGAGATATCTTTTGGGAGTAATTCTCTGGCCTCTGAAAATTCATGGATCATGCCCTGATTCACCCAACCATTTCCATGGACAGGTTGAAATATGATCCTGTCCTGAGATTACCTTATTTTTTACGCTGAGATATAGGTTCTCAGGTAACCCAAAACATGAAGAATACAAGAATACTTTAGAAAACTGATTTACAGCTTCAGGACTGAAGAACTGGGAATGGAGAATCCAATTCTGTATTCCTGAACAAAGCTCCTCTAAAACTTTGCAGATTTTGGTGAATATTATGGGAGTGAGAGGAGACAAGTGATCCCTCTACCTAAAGAGCAGAAATAGCCATTGCTTCCCCCCACACACTTTCTCCTTCATTTATAAGTAGAGTGTCTTGGCTAATATATTCTTTTCATGATAAATCTTATGGTAAAATTATTAGAGTTTGTTAAGTTACCTTCCTCAGTTTACTAGCAAATAAAGCTACTACAGAGCAACGATCTACAGTATGAAAGGGTCTGTGCTCTATTCTGTGAAGTATGCAACTTGGCTACTAGTTGGGCAATGCTTATAATATGGGTGCAAATAAAGAGAATATAAATATTGGAAATAGGTAATTAGGCCATTGTATCAGCAGCAAATGTCTAAATAAGCATTTAGCTTTTTTACAAAAAAATTGACACAAATTTGTGCAATATTTAGACAAACAAAAACATAATTTCTGCAATAATAATTTGTTGCAGAAATAAGTTTCATAAACTTAGGAAGAAGTTGAAGACTTGAAAGAGAAAATTATCTTTTGAGTTCACAACTAGCTTTAATTTTAGTGGAGCAAAAGCTTGCAAATAATCACAGCTATCCTTCGGTAATGAAAAAAATGCTAATAATTGCCTCATCACTTGGATAACACAGAAATTTGTTTTCTTTTACCTAGACAAGATGTTTAAAAGGTATCATTTTTCATCTAATAATTATTGGGCTCTGACATATTTCCTATGAGGTGAAAAATGAATTGTTCATTCTACTAGCCAGAAAAAAAAAATCCATCACCTGTACAAGAAATAGAAAGTTGAGTTTGCTTCCAAAGATTTTTGCTGACTTGCTAAAACCTTAAAAAGGCCCTAATACAACAGACACATTAATTCTTTTAATTCATGTCTTCTGTTACTCAGGGGACTTTATCAGATTAGCTGATGTTTACTAGAACTTTAGTTCAGCTGTTCTGTGGATTTCTATTCATTAAAATACGTATTTATTTTTTAGTTATGCCTCTTCCTAATCCCTTTTGTTTCTAAGCACAGATCTCATGTCTGCAGAAGAGATTACTTTGAACACAAACATCCACACCTTCACCAGCCAAGCATATTTTTAGAAATAAGGTTGGCGAGTTGAATTTGTGTTCCATACTATCACTAAACTCCTGCTGAAGTTGCAGAATAATGTATTAGGTCATATAAGATGACATAATAATAATAAAAAGATTGAACAACCATTGGTTAAATATGCTAGTCTAAAGCTGTCCGGAAAAGGAAACCTGAAAGATCAAAGACTGGTGGTGGGGAGGGAGAAAATTCTGCTAATATAGACTTTGTTATTCTTTCACTGGTCCTTTCTCCACAGAAATCACAAGTAGGAGCAAAGTTGTACCACAGGCCTCCACAGTTATTTTCACTTGCACTTCAGATCATAAACAATACAGGAGGCTGATATAACCTAGGGCAGTGTTCTAGGTTGTGTGTGTTTTGCTGAAAGCTATTTTATTCCCCGCTGCGACCTGAGATAAAACACAACTTGCTTTACACTACCTGTGACCTCTACCACTAGAGGGCTGCACTTTAAGTGCTGTGCCTCCTAGACTTCAGAGTATCACTACTCCAGAGTTACCGGATTTTACAAACTCTACTTAATAAAGCATATTCCGAAGTGTATCCGTAATGATTAATAATTTAAATATTTTGAAATTTTTTTATATGCATATATTTGCCTAGTCAAATAGAATTCCGTTAGGAAACTAGCTAAAAGGCAACAGAATAGCCATAGTTAGATTCTTCAAAGACAAAACCTGTCTATTAAACTACGAAGAATCTACTTATACGTGCCAAAAGAGTTAAAATGCTTGTGTTAGTCAGACTGGAAGATAACATATCAGGAAATTATTAAACGAAATGCATTCTACAGAGACAAGAAGAGGCAGTTATGAAACAGCTGTTTGTAAGGAAAGAGACTAACACAGGACAGACATCTGCTGCGAGTCTGAAGAAATTAGGTTTTGGGATTACCCCTTTTCCCCATTAGTTTATGAAGATATATAAACAACATATGCACTGCTTATCAAGTTAAAACTTTTTTTTTGTTCTACAGTTCAATATTCGTGTTAAGATGAAAAATATTTTTGTTTAAAGAATGCAATCAAGTAAATGTATTGCAAGCTAATTGGAGCTCCCAAAGGAAGGACTTGCAGGTGCTGAATCCAACCAAATCTGCCACATAATTAAAATTGGTGAGGGGGGCACTGTAAAACACATGTGGTCTCAAAACAGGAGAATTGTTTGATTCAATGCTAATACATATGAATGGGGCATATTCAGTGAGATAAAAAGGAGCAGTGTTATAATTTACACAGTTCCACTGTGGAAATTGACTGAAGATGGCTTTATTTCAACATCGTCAGTTTATTTTCCTCTTTAAAATTTTCACTGTGCCATTTGCTTAGCTTAGAAATAAAAAGAGGCTTCTTAGGACTCATAGCCCTACAAACTGGACCTGTAATTTTCTCAGCATGTTGTGCTCTCTCTGGCTTAAATACTAATTAAAATTTTTCAACTGGAACTTAGTAAGGAAAATGGAAGAACCACACTGCTCTCCAGCTTGCTGTACCATAATTGTGTCAGGAACAGCCAAGGTAACAGGAGCCTAAAATTTTATTTTAGTTGGTAAACTAAGCAATTATGAGTCACAGTATCTGAGATACAAATGGTATATGATGAGTAAGAAAGTTCCATTTTTATACAATCATTTTTCTGACCATATATGCTCTCAGATTGTTACTGAATCTGTTGCATCTATTTAATCTGTGAGCAGACTTGATACTGGGACACAATTCCCAAAGAAGTCATTGAAAGTTTTCTACATACAATGCTGGACTGAGTTTTCAATTTGGGAATACAGGAGCCTGTTTGAATGTTTAAGAGTCCATATTTTAATATCCTATAATGCATTATGTATCTTGCTCGTAAGTAGGAGTGGTATACTGTATTATATATTATACATGAAATTTGTATGTTAAGTACTAGAACTTGTTTGGGGCAACATTAGTGGCTAGTGGTTACTAAAACTAAGGCTGAATCTGCCAGGGAGCTTAGAATGGAAGCTGGAATTCATCCACAAATAGCCAGGTTTTTAAGCTTGCACTGCAAGAGGAATCGAGTCGGCAACCGTTCTGCACACGTGCAAATCAATATGCATTTAGTACCAAGCACTGTTTAATGCAATAAATGCGTGTTACTAAATTTTGGACAGAATTAATGCTCAAACACTCACTGCTGTATCTGTTTTTTTTTCAAATACAGGCAAATAACAAAGAGTAAAAATGCTTTTATAGTATGTACGCAACCTCTCAAAGCCTCCCACCCCTCGCCTCAGCACCTCACGATCCTTTTGAACTTCAACCTAAACAATACAAAATTTGTAATCCCTTCATCGCAGGCAACAGCCTTGAATCTCCTGCTAACTATTTACACACGAACCACCCCACTGGGTCAGGTAGCTCCAGCCAGCCTAGTTGTCACAGCACAGAAATAACATGCTTGCTCCCCCCCGCCCCGAGCCTGCAAGACGCAGCGCGATGTGTCCACGGCTCTCCGCGCAGAAGAGCCGCACCGTGCCCGCCGCTGCCGGGAGGAAGGGCCCTACGCACACCGACGCTTCCCCGCTAGCCCAGAGCCTCCCGTGGCAACGTTAGCCATCCTCCCACGCCGCTGCGGGCCTATGAGGCGCGGCGGGTAACCCAGGTGACACCGCATCACGGCGGGGACCCGGCGTGAGGCCTCCCCCAGCGCCCTCCCCGCCGCTGCCGCCAACCGCCACCCCCTCAGCGGCCGCCGCGGAGGTTAACCCCCCCCCCCCCCCCCCCCCAACGGCTTTTCCACCCGCGGGCCGTGATTGGCTACGCGGTTCAATCCCAACCTCACTCTCCTTCGTCCGGATTGGCCAGGCCTCCCGCCTGTCTTCGGAGGAAGCCCCGCCTTCCTTTTTATATCAGGCTTCTTCCTCCTCCCCCCCCCCCCCCCCCGCCTACCCCTCCAGCGCTCCCCCCGCCCGCGCCCCCCATTCCCACGGCTCTAACCTCTCCTGCCTTCTCGGTTTCTGCGGTGTAGCCCAGGCTGGCGGCCCCCCTGCCCGCGGCCGGCCCGCCAGCTGCCCGTGCGTCCGGCGGAGGCGGTGGTGCTGGGGCGAGAACGGAGAAGCGCGGCGCGGCGCGGCCGGAGATCCCCCCCCCCCCCCCGCCCGCCGCCCGCCGCCCGCCTCCTCACCCTAGTGCACACAAGCCCGTGAGCGAGGGAGAGCATGAGGGACCGCGGGCAGCCGCGCCGCGCCAGCGCCGGGCACGGCACTAGAGCAGGCAGGGACTGAGGGGGGCACAGAGGCGGCGTGAATCCTCTCCGGCTCGCTCGCTCGCCCACCATCTACATCGCTCGCTCCCTCCCTCCTCTCCCCCCTCCCTCCCTCCTCTGCCTCACTCATTCTCTCTCCCCTCCTCTCCTCTCCCACTCACTCTCTCCCCTCCTTCCCTCTCCTCTCCCACTCACTCTGTCCTCTCCTCCTCCCGTCTCACTCTTTCACTCTCCCCCCTCCTCTCCCCTTTCTCTTCCCTCTTTCGCCCCCCTCGTTCCCCTGTCTCCCTTCTCATCTCCTCCTGACACTGCACTGCAGCTGCTCCTCCAGCCCAGTCCTGCCCGTTTCCCTCCCTCCTTTCCTTCCCTCCCCCCGGGTGCCAGATAAACAAGGCGCGGAGCATCCTCGACAATCCCGAGCTCAGCTCTGCGTTTTCGAAAAGGACAAGAGAACGGGACGAGCCCCCTCCCCTCCTCCCCCTTCTTCCTCCTCCTCCTCCTTCTCCTCCTCCTCCTTCCCCCCTTCCCTCCCTGCCCCCCCCACCACAGAAGGGAAGAGACAATTCTCCTCCGAGCAGCAGCAAACATGATGGCGGCAGCTCCCATCCAGCAGAACGGGACCCACACCGGGGTTCCCATAGACCTGGACCCGCCGGACTCCCGGAAAAGACCGCTGGAAGCCCCCCCTGAAGCCGGCAGCACCAAGAGGACCAACACGGGCGGTGGGTATATCCTCTGCCATCTGCCCCCCTTCCCCCGCCCAGCCCACCCACCCACCTCTTCTTCCCTACCTGCCTGCCTCCCCCCCGGCTCCCCAAACATCCCCATTTCTCTAATGTTATCATTCATCAAAATGGCGTCGGTTTTCAGCATCTACCAGGCTTTTTATTTAATATCCACGCTGGGGCTGCACAGCCTTGACCCCACAGAGACTAGGAAGGAGAACAAGGGGCTCCTGCAGCCCAGATATCTTCCTTGTCCATTTAACAATTGGCTGAAATAAATGGCAGCTGGAAGGAGAACGGTAAACGCACTTTCCTCCTTTCACATCCTCTGGGTCACAAGTTGCTTTTCAGTCTTGCCCTGTGTTTTCCTTTTCCTTGGCCTCACTTCTATTGTCAGCGTATATTCGGCATTGATTTGGCTTGTCGAGGCTGAGGGGTGGCTGGGGGGGGTGTCTCCCTGGTGCGGGGACTTGTTAGTTAACATCCTGCTCTTCCTGGATGAGATGAGTTATAACGGGACCAGCATCTCCTCCAGTCATTTGCACTGGAATCATCATAACAATGCACCGAGGCAGAGGTGAATTTATTTGACCAATATGAGGAGCAGCGGTCTAACTATATATAGTACTTTGTACAGCCGGTTATGTTAATATGGATAGGCACTGTTGTGACACATAGGCGGCTTAAGGTGCTTATGGTCTTGAATGAGAAAAGTGAGGTGAACTACTTGGATCTGCCCCTTTTGTTCAAAAAAGAAAAACTTTGTAAAATAGATTCCATGATAAAAGCGTTGATATTAAAAAAAAAAAAAAAAAAAAAAAAGGGGGGGAGGGAAAGGACATTGCCTTAATTACTGGGGAGAACAGAAGTCTGGGAATCAACCTACCCTTATTGTCTTGCACTTTTTCGAGCCGGTTACTGAAGGTTCCTAGACTTCAGCGTAGCTGGATTTAGAACTGGGATGAGAGCACAAGCAATTGTTCAGTTGCCGATTGAGACTGGGAATCCTTTTATTTTCTCAATTCATTTCGCATATATATACGTGTGTGTATGTATGTGTGTGTGTATATTTATATTTATATACACACACACACACACACACATATATGTATTTCCAGTTCTGATTGTGTGCGTTAATGTTAGTGGTGGGTAGAGGATTGGCATTGTCTATCTCTCACCTTTTAAGTGTATTTAAAATAAGTGACTTAGGCTTCTGATCAATGGGGAAAAATTCTTCTTAATGTCCTTTAATTAATGAGCTTAAAAGAGATCATTGTCGCTTAAGAAGTGCTAAAGGAATGCATCAGGATTACTTAGGCAAGTGATTCTGTCCACACCATGTTGAGTTGTTTTCTTGGCAGTGGCTGAAATGCTTGGAATAAAACCCCACATTTTGGGTGGGTTATTTGGTAGCAGAGTAGTCGTTTTGCTCACTTAAGAAGAATGCAGGCAATAGCTAATTGCTATTCTCATGTGTTTGCTAATGACAAACAAATAGCCCATCAGTATTTACAATTCATTCCTTCTTAGTTTTGGCATTTCTTTTGCTTTATTTTCAAGCAAGGTTGTAGTTGTCACTAGGCACGTTTTTGTGCAGCGCTTTATATTTTTTAAATGGATCTGTTCATTCTGGTGTGCTATGGTTACCATCAGAAGAATTGGAAAAATTCCATTTTCTGAAATATATAATTTTGATTTTGTTCTCATTCTTTTACCAAATTAAGGAATATATATGGATTCTTTAATTTCTAGAATAAACATGTACATAATTTAAAATGGCAAAGAGATAGTCCAAACATGTCTTGCAAAATGACGCAACTGGTTAGATGTGGATGCATGAATTGCTAGTGGGTTTAAAAATGTAATGTTTTATTTATTTGTGTGTTTGGGGAAGAAAAATAAAAAGTTTGTAAACCAACTTAACCATGCATATCTCAATTTTTCAGAGGACGGCCAATATTTTCTAAAGGTCCTCATACCTAGTTATGCTGCTGGATCTATAATTGGGAAGGGAGGACAGACAATTGTTCAGTTGCAGAAAGAGACTGGGGCCACCATCAAGCTGTCTAAATCCAAAGATTTTTACCCAGGTAGGTGCAAAAATCAGCCAATTCTTTATTTTTAAATCCCAAGGGAAATATGCACATGTCAGTGTTTGATGTATTGAAGAGTAAGCATCCATGCAGTTGGAAGCGTTATTTAGCAGAAAAGTATATTACGAAGTGTAATAGTATATATATGTATTCTGTCTTAATTCCTCTATGGAATGGACTGGGATCTAGTAATCTAACAACTAAAATATGGTTAAAGATGTTTACAGTTTCTGCAAGAAAATATTTTCATTAGTGTTTTCTGATTGCATTTATTTTTTTGGTGTTAAAAAATGTAGTTTTACAGAACCAACTTGACAGCTGGTGTTAAAATAACTGTCCTTTTGAAGTTTCCAGACATTGTAATGACAATTAAGCTAGAATGAGTAAAAATGAGTGGCTGCTTTCTTAAAGAATGGGCCATTTACTTTAAATCCATTATATACCTTCTTTCTGCTTCATTGCTTTGTTCGCTGGCTCTGGAGTGAAGTAAAGAGGACAAGTGCTGCTCTTCAGATTTTCTTTATATTGTGTTTATCATGATGGTGAAAGAAAACTCTGTTATAAAAATGAAATACTTCGGATGAATAAAGAAATTAAGTGGTTTTTATAACAACAATATGTGCAAGAAGCAAGTTTTTAATACTTGCACATAAACAATAATATCTTACTTAATATTTCTCCATAGTACAATTTCTTGAGTTCTTAAATAACTATATAATATTTTAGCTTCTGTGACTGAGTAATCTTTTTTTTCCTAAAGATTAACAAATTAGCATTTTGTAATTGAACTTTGTTCTAGAGGACTCTTTTAATTGATGCAAATTTATAACAGAGCTAACAATTTTTTTGTGTTTTGATCCTGATATTTTCAAGAATAGCTGATGATATAGAATTGAGTTGGCTGCATACTACTGAATCTTTCCTGTTGGAAAAAGCAGAGCTGCTTTGCATTTGTTCTAGTTTAACAAGATGACTGAATTCTGTGAAATAGTGAAGACAGTTGGTATGGATGTGAGCAGAACACTTGAGTATTTAACTTTCCTGTTTTCCAACTTCAGTGTCAGGCATAAGTGGATAATTTTTTATTAATAGGCTGTATTCTATTTAAAATGGCTATTTTTGATACGGAAATTTTAATGCACCTGTTGTAATTCTCTCATGAAAGTGATTTATAACACTTAAATGTTGCAGGTTAAAATGATGAGTGCAGGTTTTTCTATTGAAAAATAGAGCTTAAGAATGATGCTTGTTGTCTTTTTGAGTTCCTTTTTTCTTTCTTTTTTTTTAAAAAAACTTTACCCTTTGAGAAAGTTAGAAAACGTTGTCCTTTATTTTGAAAGGTATGTTAGGGTGGAAAAAAATCAATGTAGAATTGTGAAAAACTCTTCGAAGAAATAAAAGCATTCAAAGGACCTTGATTGCAGAATTAATGACATGATCTGAGAAAAGAGCCGCAATAGTAAATTAAATTCACTGTCAATAGAAGAAAATGAAATAGATTTTTTGCATTATACATGAGGTAGTATCAGATGTGCAAGGATGTTGCAGCAAATTGGTGTTTATGAAGGATATTCCAAATACCAAATTACATGCCTTTTCATTTAACTGTAGTTTATTTACACTCAGTTGGAAAGGACACTCCAAAGATTAGATCTTTTGTTCGGGAGTCTAGCATAGTTCTTCTGTTTTTTGATTAAATCAGAATTATCTATTTTTTGTGTAGCAAATTGTAAAGATACAGCAGTAGCAGTACAGGGCTATTTGGAGAATAAAAGTCAGTAAGCTGGAATGATAGAAGTAAGAATATTTGACATGGACAGATGCCCTTTTAAAATTAATAGTAATAATAATATAAATAACTATGGCAGCAACACTCATACAGGTTCACTGTAACAGGTGCAGATGAAATTCCAGTTTGACTTCATGCAGTTTTGAATTTGCAGCCATATTGTGTCATTTAGAAAATTAATGATTTAAGAAAGTTTGAATGATATCTGCGCCACGCTTTAGCAGGTAGCAGTATGACAAACTGTTTTTAGTGTGACTAGCTCTTGTTAGCCTTTCTGTTTGCATTTGACCACGAGCCTGTGGAATTTTCTGAGGTCCTGGCATTCCCTAAGCTGATGACTTTTGGGTTTCTTCCAGACTCTCATGCTCATATAGCATTAGGGAATATAAACCTTGTGAAATAGCAAGTACAAAGTTTTGGCTTATTTTTCTTAGGAAGTTTCTAAAATAATTATTCCATTTTCAGAATAGAAATTACTTAGTCCATTCTCTTTGTGCTTATAAATGGTTTTAATATACATCTTATTATGAAGTTGAAGTCTCTATGAAACTTTTTTTGTCATTCCAACAAGTTTTAGCATAGTCTGAGTAAGTTGTTGTTTGGAAAGAAGAAAGTTGGTTGCGATGCAGAAGTTATGAGTAATTTCTGTGATCTAATAGTTTTCTCTGATACAGAGATTCGATATATAGACTGATTTCTGTTGGAATTACTGGTTTTGTGCATTAAAAGGTGACATAATTACTGAAGAATTACATGGCAGCTCTAATTACAGAAAATTGAAGGAAAAAAGCATTGTTTTTACTGAACATTTTAGTTAACAAAGTAGGAAGCAATACATACTATTGTTGTTTACTACAGTCTTATTTTTCCAGTATACAATCCATTGTTTTTTTTTTTAGGTTACCAGCTGACTTTTTCTAATTATCTGGACTTCTGTTACTTGACTTTGGTTATTTTGGTTATTTTGCTTAGTCTATTCTGGATTCTTTCCTGTTCAGGCTTGTTCTTCTAGATGAATGGAACTGAAGTTAAACTGGCAAAATATGTCCTGCATTAAAAATAATAGGAACTGATCTTTTCTGCAGAGAAGTTTAGAGTGTATATTGGAAAGTAGATTCTGGTCCAAAATTTAAATGTGGACATAGCATACTACTTTTAATATTATTGAAGTAAGCATCATAAGGAAAGTGGCCATTCTGTGAAGCTATTTTTTATGCATGGTTTTATTTCAAATTATATAGTAAGAGTTAGCGGTTAACACATTTTGTTGTATTAAGGTTTCATTGTCTTACTGTTTCTCCATTCTGAATTATAGTGAGCACTGGACTGAAAACTACTCTGGGTATATGTTTTTTTTTTTCCATTGCAAATACTTTCCCGCATGTGCTGTCTCTGTGTCTCTGTTTCTCTCTCTCATACACATACGCGCGCGCACACACACACGCAAAATTATGTTACATCGCATCATGTTGTTTATCTTGCAACAGGATCTTGCCTGCTCTCAACTTGGTGCTTGAGTGAATTTGAGATCGGTCAGTGTTTTTCAATTTATTGGAATATGAAGTCATGTGTGTACTTAAATTAGATCATATTAAGAACAAAGATTAATAAACACATAATTAAATGGGGATAAGGTTTCACTACTTTTAGCAAAGACTAGCACTTTTGTTTTTATAATAGTTTTCTAATTAGAAGTCATTTAAATGTTTGGAGAATACAAAAGGGGGGGAGGTCCTCCCCTGCCCCATGCAAACTATGTATGAAGTATTGTGTGGCTGTGCTATATTTTTACCAAGTGATTTGTATTCGAGATGTTTTTCTTGAGCTTGAGTATCAGATTTTTTTGCGAAACATCCACGAATTGTAGAATACCATCTACTTAACATTTCTGCAAGTGTCGTTTTGAAAAGTATCTTATTCTGACTCTTAAAGACCTTTCAAATACATTGAGTGTATAATAACACAACTTGACAAGAATTTAAAATAAATCAACTTTCTGGCTTTATTGCTCACATTAAACTTCGAAGGTAAGGTGAAGGTATAATATATCAAGCTTGACTCACTATTATTTTTCCCTTTATATGAGAAAGGAATTATCATGTAATATTTTCTAACTCCTAGAAATAATCCAAAGTTTCATGGGAAGAGGAATCACTGTTTTAAAAATCAACACTTGAAACAATGTTGAAATGAAATCCTACTTTTTGAGTTGTAGAAGTGAAAGTAATGGAGTTTAAAAAAAAAAAAAAAAATTCAGCTCTGTGTTGTCATGGTTTCTTGAAGATGATTTGTCATACATAAATGCATCTCACTCTTGATACTTTAGATTTTTTACTCAAGTGTTGCCAATAGCTAACTAAAGACTTCATACATGCAAAGCTAAGCTTTTCAAATTCTCTTGTAAACATTTACTTATAGGAGTAACTTTGGGGGTAATGAAACTGGGGGAATGACTACTTGTGTGAGTAGAGATTTCTGAGGTAGAATCTTTAGAACTGCGTAGGTTTATAAAATAACTGTAATTTTTGGTCTTTTTTCTAGTGCAGGGGAAGAAAAAGAAACCTCAAGTGTTGATTGCCAGCTGTTCAGAAAGATAATTCTCAGTTGGACAGTTGTCAGTTGCCTAGTTACTGGAACAGAATTAAAAAAATAGTTAGCTTGTTAGCTAGCAGATCCTTAATACTTTACATTGAAAAGGAAGCTGCCACTGAATACATGTTGAGTACAATCTTGGGATTGTTACATATTTAATTCACCTAGTGTACCATCACTTAGCAACTTCTTTGTAAGGTTTAGAGCAATTTTAAACAAAAATTTCAGTAGGAATTTTGCACCAGTTTCTTCTACAGATAGGAACTTATTTATGTGAATGACTGAATAAACTGCTACCTAGTAGAAGGCTTTGATTTAGAAGAAAATACTCTGTCTTTTGCTTGAGTAGGAAAGATTTAAAACAACTTGTGCTATAGCAGGAATGTTTAGTTTGACTGTAGCTGATACAGTCTAACTATATGTGTGCTTGTTTGACAAAATAAAGAACAAAATCAGCGTGGCTGCAGTCATCACAAGGAAATGCTGTATTCCATCGTTTTCAACTTTGTTCTGGTGATTGTCAGTGTAATCAGAGAAAAAAGTGATGCTCAATAGACTAGAAAACCTATGTGTGGACAAAAGCACTTTTAATGACAGTATTATTTGTTTTTTTGATAAAGTTGAGACCTCTGTAAGTGAATATTCATTGGGATTATCTGTTTTCTGGACTTACGCATACTGAACTTAACGCTATTTTCCTTTTTATAAAAAAAAGTTTATATAAACTGACGAATATTTCAGAGAGCTTAAAATTTCCGTATGATACTTCAGTGGTATTTTGCAGAATGATTAAAATTTTAATGGATGTTCTTCATAATGTAGCTGTTGGATCTAGTATTTTAAAATTATAATTAGGGAAAGTGTGACTCTCTTGTTTTTTCTCTTCTCCCTTGTGCAGTAAAAGATCCATTCACTTTTTTAAAAAGTGGATGTAATCTATAATGTGATACCTTTTTCAAAGAATCTTAGTGATCTTGTTTCTTCATTAATTAATTGAATCAGCTAAGATACTGCTCTCTAGTTGACCGCAGAATTTAATTTAATCTATAATCAGTAGTTGAAAGAAAACCTTTGCTTTAATGAATTTGTTAGACTAGTCTATTAGAAATAGAGCCTAGAGAGGTTTGGGAGGAGGGTTTGTGCCTGATTATTCTCTCATTTCCATCTTTGGATACAGCTGTAGCATAAAGTTAAACAACATCTGTAGAGATCTGACTGACAAACATCTCTCTGGGATTCATCATTGCAGCTCGCAGCAGGTGCAGTCAGCATTGCAGTCCATCTTAAAAAGAGGTTAGTTTGTTTTTAACATTTATCAGTAGACCAGTGGGAGTTAATGAGTTGGTAAAGAAGCGTAGTAGTTGTCAGTTGTCCAGTGTTGGAATGCTGCAGGTAATTGGGCTGGACCGGCAAGAGCTATGGCAGTGTGCGTCTCACGTTGCACTGCAGCTGCTGTTGATCTTAATTAATCTGACCCTCAGAGGCTGCAGTGTCATGGTATAAAATGCAATACATACCAGAAATGGAAAGGCTGTTTTTTTTGAGTCTTATTGATAATCATGGTTGTAGGTAGACCTTTTGATTTTGTGATTGGATTTGTTCGACACTAGTCTAAAATTTTTAATATACATTAACTTAAAACAGTAATATATTTTTGCTGTTTATCAAATATGTCTGTGGGGTAGTGAAGCTGATAAACATGATTTCTGAATGTCAGTATTATAAGGGGCTTACCAAAATATATTTGTGTTTATTTTGACAGCAAATATAGTTGTCTGTAAATAAAGATGGCCATATTGTTCAAGCAAATGGAATGGGAGGAGAGTCAATAAACTTAAATGATTAATAGAAAGTTACCTATACTTCTGTTTCACTTTGAAAAATCCTTTTACATTTGCATTTTGTATGGCTTTCTAGTGTACTACAGTAAGCTCTGTAACGAGGTGCATTAGATGCTTGTGCTGGTTAGCTCAGTCTTGCGATTCTTTTCAAGACAGGTAGTAACATGGAAATGGGTAAAAGTGGAATTCGTTTATTTGGCAGAATAGATGTGTACTCTGTGAGTGTGCGAGTCTGTTAATTTACTTAACTGTAGAAATAGTACTATCTTCTCCTTGCTTGCATGGCACAGCTTTAGGAAATTTATCAATTTGCTTATGTTCTTCTTGATATTTAGGGCCATTCTGTCTTTCCATCCCTCCAAAGAAGCATCTAAACAAAATTTAGCCTAGAGATCTTTTGAATGTTACATTACTATTTTGTAAGTGTCCATTCTATCTTTTTGTTGATTTCTGAGGTATCCACATTGCAAATTGTGATTATTCATAGCATTATGGGCTTAATTACATTCCTTATACTTTCATTAAGAAAATAAATGGTTGTCAAGATACTTTTTATTTTAAACTTCCACTAATTTATAATAGAAATTTTAACTATTTCTAATAGCTAATAAAATGTCAACTATCTACGTTTTCCCCTATATTAGCTTGTTTTTACTATATCATACTTGATATAACTTGTCTTTTTTATAATACATTTGATCATTAATTGTGATTGCATCTGATTGGCGATTACCTAATATTGAATGTTCTGTTCTTGTTGATTATATCCAAGCACTAAACTGCATTTGGAAGTATATAACTGGTCTGATTGAAGTGCTAGTTTAAGACAATATTTGGAAGTAAGTATGTGGAAGTCGGGCAGCTTCCATCTTTACATGCCAACATACATTTTTAACTTCGAATTTATTGCTCCCCGTTTGAACTAGTTGTGTGCAGTATATCTGTGCATTACTCTTCTTGACTTCTGAATTGCATTTGAGTTTATGTAAGGTTTAAGTATTCTGTGTAATTGGTGGACAAAATTAGGCCTCCTTCAGGAAAGGCCATGGTGTACATATGTTAATGTATAAAATAGCTGATATAAATACCTAGCTACGTGACCAAATAGTGCTTGAAAGAAAAGTGTCTGCTTGTTAGGGATGAGGTTTAAAGTTTTATGTTGGTAATATGAATAATCTGAGGGTCCAGTGTTTTCGTCCCTTCTAAGGGAGGAAGGAATATAGTTGTCAGTTCATGTATATTAAAGTAATTATGTAAAACTAGGGTTTGATATATATATAAGGAAGCCTAAGTCTCAGACAAAATTTCATATTTGCCTGGTCTTCTAGGTTTTGATTGTGAAAAGACTAAACATCTGTTTTTCATCATTGATCTCTCACTGCATCCTGCAGGGCCTGTCATCTCAGCATTGACAGGATCAGATGAAAAATACAATCGATGTGTTGACATTTTTTTGAGAATCACTCAGGTAAGATTACTTGTTATACAGAACTACAGTGAAATTCATGGCTGCTGCTAATGTTTCACCAGTTGGAGCCTTTGCATTCTCAATCATTAATTAAATTAGATACTGAGGTTCTCTGCATGTTCCCTTGTTTCTATTTTAAAAGCACTTTTTTGTGCCTTGCTCAGTGCCATTTAACTCTCTTGTAATTTCCCACATAAAGAGCTTCACACATTTGTACTATTTTCCCCCACATCATAGAGTGACACCTGTTTGCTTGACTCAAGAACCATAGTGCGCACCTCCAAAGCTCTTGGAAGATTTGTATGTATATGTATTTTATTTTATTTTTGAACAGTGACTTCATTTTTTTTTGAAAGATTCTTTCTTTACAGTATGGGGGAAAAATTCTCTCTAGAGAATCAGATGATCAGAGGCAGCAGCAATTTAACATTTTCCTAATGTGTTATAAACTCTACTCTTCAAAGTGTAGGGGAGAAAATAAAATAGTTAACTGAATATAGCTGTGGAGTCTTCATGTAAATATTTTCAGTAACATACGTTATAACGTGATGCACTGGAAAAGTAGGAAGTGACACATGACCATTCAGTTGGCTACACTGAGCATCCAGAATGCATAAAGAATTAAACTCTGTCAGGTCCTGTAGTTACCAAGGAGTAACTACACTGAGTGGCTTGTGATGGAAGAGGAAGGAGACGAGGCCAGTTGGGCCATGTGCTATATGCCTAGTTGGAGCTTGGTCTAGTTGAAGCTTACATTTTGTCCCCATCTGTAATCTGGCATTTTCTGAGTGTATCTAGAACAGTGTGTAGTAGTAGCAGCAATTCAGGTGCTGCAGCGGTTACTCTTTTGGCACCCGCATTCAGCTGGAATTATGGAGTATTTATGTTTGGTTGTAAACTGGCAGTCTATCAACAGTTTACCTGAGAAACACAAAAAAGAAAAGGGAAGTAGCTGTTACTTAGCAGTTTATTGACCTGGATATGAAGAGAAATTCTGTGGAACGATGAGGCTCTTCTGTCATTCTGTCTGTGCTGATTTTCAAAGGTCTGCAACAAAATGCTGCTACTAGATGCCTTAAAGCTTTATAAAAATAATTTCTGATTTATTGTAATGGGAAAACGGACAAAGGATGTGTATGGAATTTGTTTTCCATCTTGCATGTGTGTGTGCACACTTTGTATGTCCTTTACTTACTGTATTGGATGGACACTTGGCAGCTCTGTCAATCTAAAATAAAAATTGGATTCCCAAGAAACTCCTTGTAGTTGTATCACTTCCTAACTTGAGTCTCTTGCTGTGCAGTGTAGCACACTTTCATGTCTACTAGTTGTTGGATTACTCTTCCTCAACCAGTGTGTGATTTTTAGCATGGTGTAGTGCTCCCCCCCCCCCCCCCAAAAAAAAGAAAGAAGGGGGGGGGGAACCCCCATCAGATTCAGAAAGATTTACTTCAGGAATATAAATTTTTATTTAGGTTGGTGATAATGCCAAGTGCTCATCTAGTATTTGCACTGCTTTTAACAATAATAAAAAATTCATAAACTGCATTTTAGTTCTATATGTATCTACTGCTAGGACTGGCTGCTTTAGTGTGTGCCAACATGATGCGTTTAATAGATAAAATACTTTTTTTTTTTTATTATGAATTGATTCCAAATAGTTGGAACAAAGATGGGACCAATTGTATGTGATAAGCAGACTCTTAGGGTTTGACAGGAAAGGGCCTTTAAAAAGGGAAAATACTGTGTGGAATGAGCAGCTTTTCATTCGTGAGTTCGTTATAAGTTCTGTTCCTGAATAGCTTCTATTTAGAAGAGGAAAGCAAGGAGTTCTTCAGGTAGCTGGGTTTTAAATTAGTTAAGGTGTTAAAAAGTGTATTTTTTAAGTATATCTAGAAATTATCTTGTGATGACATTAGCCTCAGAGCACTAGACTTGTATATTTTTGAGCGGTTCAGTATAATGGATGGCTATATTTGTCATCCCTTATGCTTCATGTTCCTTAAAAAAAAAAAAAAAAAGTCTGTGCAGATTTCTCTTATAACCTTCTAGTCTTGAAGGGACACACAGTATAACGGGTAGCAAAGTCAGCATTTTAATGGAATAATATATTTGTCTAGTTTGTCTTCAAAATGGTAACTTGATGATTGGTCACTAATTATTCTTCTGTGTCTATATTTTCCAACGAGTTAAACTTAGAATTTTGATCGTTTTTACTTTGAAAAAAACATGTGCTTTTTGATGTAGAAATATTTCCGGTTGTTTTTGACACTTCAGTAGCATAGCACTTCATGATTTGGAGGATGCCACAGGTAAGATGGGCACAAAATATAGTCAGTTTTAATTATAAAATAAGACCCTTGAAATATATCTTTTCTTCAACACACATACATGTGTTTGAAATAAAAATAATTTTGTAGTTGCTTATCTATTTATTTGTCCTTTGTAGGTTTTTTTTTTTTTTTTTTTTTTTTTTAGTAAATAACTACAGGTTTAGTTTATGAATTTTGGCATCTTTATAATGGCTGTCTGAAGATCATTGACTTTTTTATTATTTGTTTTTGTATTTATCTTTAAAAGACTTGGCTTTTTACCAGAATGGCCAGTTCTCATTTGGATGCCTTATTTCTCCCAATGCAAACTTCTGAAAGTGATGGCTAAGTGTTGTGGTATTTTTATTGCTGATCTTTCAGTTAAAATTTAATGACCTTTTCCTAAAAGTATGTATACAGTTAAACAGGCTCTTGAGGTTATGTAGGATTTTTTTTTTCCTGCAAAATGTTGTTCTTGCATAGGAGATGAGATGAGGTGGTGTTCATAATGCTTCTTGTAGTTAAGCGTGGCAGTGAACTTGAATCTTTTTTCCCTGCTAAAGATTCCATGAACATAGAACTAAGGATTTTGTAGGGTTTTTTTGTAGAGTTTAAGGATCTGAGGAGCAGGTGGGGCTTTTTATACACTGCATATATTAGTAGCATCTTTTTTATGAGGAGGTTTTCGTATTGCATGCTTACTTGGGAGGTGCAGATAAGCTGATATCACTCAGCAGATAAGCTGATATCACTCTCTGATATTCAAGTCTACGTACATATATTTAAAATTAAGAGTGTCTCAGGAATTAATATAAATTTCATATTTGTAGTGCACAATGTAGATCTAGAAATATGTGTAATTTTGGAATGCGAACTGAGGAAAAATACTGTTAGTATATATCTACTGGATTGTAATACAGTTTATGGGGCAAATCAAGAGTGAACAATGGCATATTTTATGTGAGCTGTTCTCAATATATAAAGGAAGAGATCCATGTGACAGCAATAATGTGGATTCAGATAAACAAATATTCTGGAATCCTCATAGGTGACCCTCTAGAGGGAAAGACCAAGATACGTTGAGTGTTTAAGTAGACTTTATCTCTCTTCATACTGAAGCTTCACTTGTTTTTAAAGTTTCACTCAGTTTTAAACAGATTATATTAATCCCCTTTAGAGTATAGCAGTTTTCACATAGTATTTAAATGCTTCCTTCTGAGGGGTAATAATTTGCCCAATTTCCTTTTTCCTTCTTTAGAAGAAAAGAGGGGTTTTTTTGGAGGGGATAAAAAAGTAATCAAGTATGGTGTAGATCCTCTGGGTAGAAATAGCTTGCTGGTGTCATGTACCTCAAGCTGTAGGATATCCCCTGTAGTTGCCCCTTCCACAAAGGAAATTGAAGAATCTTGCTGGACAGGCCATTTTAGAAATGCTGACTATCTTTGGAAAGATCTATTTTGTCTGAAAATTATTTTGTGTATGTTGCTGTGTTTTTGAGAAAGGATCTGATTCAGTCTGATAAAAAATAACTTTAATATTAAAAATTGAAATATTTAAAGAATTTCAAGTTTTTGTCTAAGAACTTTGAATCTTAATAGCTGTAGTTCAGCGTGTTCTAAACAATGCAAAATCTGCAGTTTATTTCTTGAGCAGTTTAACATACCTTAACATTATTTTTTAATCTTCTTTATATTTGTCATTCAAAATGGAATTTTGCCAGTAAAATGTATCCATCATTCTCAATCCAAAGAATGCAGATTGGGTGGTAAGTAGAACTTCACAAAGGCAAAGAATTTCTAGAACTAATAAAAATTCTGAAACTTTGCTTCCTGCTATGTTTTTTGTGATCAAACATTCCAGCAAAGTTATGCATTCTCTAAATTTGTCCAGACTCTTTGTTAGTATAGGATAGGACTGCAAGATACTGTTCTTGCATCTTTCCATTGCTGCTGTTCTATTGCTTTCAGCAAAAAAGGAATTCAAGTTCCATTTCTTTTGTCTTACGAGGATAAAGGCAAAGTGAGATTTTCTTTCTTGTTTGCCACTGCCTTCCAGGAAAGTGAGTGAAGACTAAAATTGCCAGCAGTTTCTCTATGCAGATATTAAATTCAGGTAAGTACTGAGTTTGCACAAGTTGAAATATGCACCCAGTCTGTATAGCCCCAATTTGGTGCATTTTTCATATAGGGAGAGCAGTGAGTATTAAAAAAAAATTCTACAAAAGCTCCCTTAGAAAAGTTCAAGATTTTGGTGAAAGACTTGTTGCTTTATAAACACTTTCTTTTGTCTAGCAAATACTATTTTCCTGATGCTCATCTGTGGAAGTTTAACATTATTGCTACCTTTCTCTGAGGAAAGGTGTGTTCTCACCACTTTTTAGGCTTACAAACAATTTTAGCTGAAATCATCTCAGATGGATAGGGCTGTTCGAGTATGTATTTGGGAATATGTTTCTTCTATATTCAATTTTAATATTGTCAAATAAAAAAACTAATACAAGAGTACACCTTATGCCTCGATGAGAATCATGTAGGATGCTTTCAGTATTTTTCGAGTTGTAATCAGATGCTTATAAAAAATAGGTTTATAATACAGATTATTGCATGAACAAATATACATATTCTTTCATAGGGTAAGAGTTTTATACCCTTTCTTTTACTTCAGTGTCTCTTTGAAATAGAAATTACATTGTTCTTTTAAAACTTCCTTTCAATTTTTAATGCAGAAATGCAACCCTCTACTAATGCCAAAAGCAGGACAAATCATAAAAATGTGCTATATATAACTAATACTATTTTTGTAACTGTCTTTACTGGTGTTCTTTGGCTTTACTTAAAGCATACAGCTAGGTTTTCTGATCCTAAAAGAATAATCATGTATCTTTTTATATGATAAATTAGCTTTTTAATATATTTGTAAATCTATTTTTGTGTAGGAAAATACTGGTTTTATGTTAATGCATGCTACTTTTGCCAAAACATCTATTTTAAAAGAGAAGACTTAAATCGAGAATCAGTTACAAATACTCTTCAAAATAAACATTTTGTAGACTCTATTTTGGTTTGTAAGTAACTGCATTTGTTAGAAATGTTACATTTCTTTTTTTTTGTTCCAACATACTACTATCATTGTTAGATTTGACAGAAATCAGAATTCATGAAGAAATATGAATTTGACTGAATTGTCTAAAATACATAAACAGTTGTTGAGAGGATCTGTTAAGTTTCTAATCTAAAAGGGTAAAAGGTATATGTAAAATTTTTAAAATAAAATCTAAGGAAATATTGGCATTTTGACTTAACAAAACAGGACTCCTGAAGTCAAATTCTCCTATTTTTAGTTATCATTAAATAGAATATTTTGACTTAATTTTTAAACAGATAATTTGGACTTTTTATTGAGGAGGAGACTGAAATATGAAGTATGGAAAATCGAATATATACACACACACCCACACACCATTTTGTTTTGGAATGAGGAAAAAAGTTGGAATGTTTTGAGTTTTGCGATCCTCTGGATAACCCAGTTGCTTAAACAAGACTATTTTTACAGAAATTTCTCCCTTCACTTGCTCTAATTTATTTATTGAAAATAGAGTTAAAGGAAAGTTTCAGGATTAGTGTTCAGAATCTGACACCTTTCATTAATTGATTCAGCAACGAAATTGAACGTTAATTTTGCATGTGTTATCTTTGATCCCAGTAAATGTCTGTAAAGGTAATTGCAGATGCAAGGATTTGATGGTTATTTAAAAACGAACAGGAAAGAAAGCACCTGGCAGTGCTGCTTAAATAAATTCTTGCAAGTTTTTATTTTACTTATACTCTTAATATGTACTTTTAGAATAAGATAGTGATATTGTCTGCTTTCTACTGAAATCAGTAATTGAAAAAACTCCCACAACTCATGAGGATTGAGGGAGATGTGGTCAGAAAGACAGTTGAAGACTGATTGGGGTAGACTTACGTTTATTTTTTTTATTTCTGAACAGAACCCAAGTATTTGGAAATATTGTGAAATAGCTGTTTGATTACTGAGATGTTTCTGTTTTGTTTCCATACACATCTTGATTCCATTGTATAAAAATACATGGTGCTGTTTACAAGTTGCAAAAGGAGAGATTAAGACTATGTAATGTTCCATGCTAATTATGTGTGAGATCTTCGCTTATTTACACAAAGAAGCATTAAAAAAAAAAAAAAATCCCTCTGAACAGCTGAAGTGACACCGAGCACCAGCTGGGGAGTCTGAAATCAAATATTCAGCGCATGATTTGTATTGAACTGCAATTAGAATGTATGATTCTGCAATAGCGATTGTGTTGAGTGAGGTCAGATTGCACATGAAGGAAGAACACAAGCGAAGTCTGTCTTCACTACCGCTGATGTCTGCACAAGTGCTACTTCACGATACTTTTTTAAATCACAAATGCAAAATGGAACAATGACTGACTTCATTGTTCTATTTGTCCATCCTCAGTTAAGACTTAATATGTTAATAGGCAAATTAAAGACTTGAGGGGAAAACTAACAATTGAAAATACTAACTTTGAAAAAGTTATTCTTAGTATTAGACGTTAATATGCATCTTAACTTGTTCTTATTAATAAAAAAACAAAAGCATTATTAAATGAGGAAAGAGTTGTTCTGATACTGGGTTTTGAGATTTGTTTGGATTTTTTGCTTTTTCATGCATTAGCAATTTTAAGTTTACAGTATATTAAAAATACAGTATTGACCTACTGATATTATAAAAGATAGCTTTTTCTGCCGAAACTGTTTCTCAGTCTTATCATGTTTTCAGATAAAATGGTGCATTTTGACACATTGTTTAAAAACTAGAACAGTTCTGCATATGAAAACAGAAACTGTGATAATTAGATAGATATGCCATATGTGGTAGTATAAGTTGGCATATATCTCAAGTGGCATGTTTAATGTACTGTATTACTGGAATTAGTAATTTTATAGCTGAAAGCTGTTAATTCTGTCATACTGACTCCCTCTCATGAACCTGTAGGTAATGATGGTAGACCTTTTTCTTTGCAAGACCCTCTGATAGCTTAAAGGGGAGTTGTGAGTTGCTGTATTTTTAGTGGAATCTTTGAAAAGTATTTATTCCTCATAATATTTTACAAATTTTTAGTTACAAAATTGTAAGATTCTTTATGATGCTATTAATGATGAGGAACAGTCAGAATATTTGCTGTAATAAAATGTCTATAATGCAGAAAGAAGTCTGTTTTTTTTTCTGTAGAGCTCGGTGCAGAACTTTTCTCATTTAAAATTACTAAAAATTAAACAGGAAAATAAAATGTCAGCCATAAACACTTGAAAATTATGAGCAGCATTTAAAAACCCTCATATCTAATTATTTGACACCACATAGCTAGATAGAAATTACTCTGTCGTACATGACACAAACCTGGAGAGAAGTGTAAGTCTGCCTAAGGGAGTGCATGTAACCAATTTTTTTAGGGATTATTAAACTTTTTACTGTGTGTGAAACTTTTAACTTTCTAAAAATGTAGGGAAAAGAAATAAAGCTTAACTCTACGTATTCTATTTCTCTTGATACACTCTATGCCATACACTATGAGAAGAAATTAACTGAATTCATACGTCTGAGTGCTGGTTAGGTGCTCATCCTTCATAGGCTGTTCTTGGTGTGCTTTGAGATTGATGGGAACTGAGACGTCTTTCGAGCAGGTAATTCATGTCGATCATGAGAATATAGGTGTGGAGAAGACCCTCCTGGATTGTGGAGTCCATGTCTCTTCTGTCTCTCCAGACCAAATTAAAGAAGTCTCACAATCGTAGCCCTCCCTAACCCCACCGTCCCCGTCCCCCAGTGTGAGGTGGTGCTGCTAGTTTAAAGGGATCTTGACAAGAGGAACCTGAGGAAAAAGTTCAGAGACAGCTTTGTGGTGCTCTAAAGGATATTAAATAGAGACAAAGGAAAACATGCGCTAAGGGCTTGATGTCTATTTATATTAGATACTGTATGAACAAGCTGGTGGGAAGGCAAAACTTCTATAGCGAAGGGGCCAATTCTTTTTCTTCACAAGGTGAATACAATTTAGTTAGTAAAAAGAACTGCCGTCCTCTCAACAGACCCCTTAGCGGAACGTTGTAAACCAGCGGTGTTACTCTTAAGTTATTAAGTCCGATTCCACCTTAATGCGGGTAGCTATAATTCATAACTCCAGTCTAAGCAAATGTTTCTTAAGAACAGTAGAAACTTCTGAACCTGCAGGATTTCATTAGCATTGGGATTTGCTCCTCACGCTGTAGCCTTTGTTACTGAAGGTAGGCATGATTCCTTTCACAAAAAAAACCTAAAACTAATTTTTTAGATTTGATAAGTTCTAAGTAGAGTCAAGTGAGTTAAGTGTAGTGGTGAATATCTTACTTGATATTGAAAACTGTTGGAATTAAAACACAGCATTCTGGACATGTTACTGTAACCTTCATGCCAGCCATACTCTGCTAATTCATATGAGATTACAGTTATATTTTCATTCATGTTTCTTACATACTTCAGCCCTTTTCAAATTGGATTCCCTTATATGCTTTATTAATGTTATAAAGAATTGCATGTCAAAAATGCAGCAAGTTCTCCCTGGCCTCCCCAAGCCCAAACTGTAAGAATGAAATTTCAAAGTCAAGTAGCTGGAAGACTTCAGATTTTTAATTTCCTGTTGTTAATTGCATCTCTTTTGTACATGTAAAGGCCGTCAAAACGGTTGCATGTAATCTTGTAACTAGATACTAAGACAGTGTATATGAACAGTGATGAGGAGGAGAGGGATTTTTTTTCTAGACTGGGGATTTCAAGAGCCTTATGTTGTTTAGCTCTTTTCACCAGCATTGATTGTGGCTTCTCAGGTACCTCTGACTGCTGTTATAGCATAT
The DNA here is from genome assembly GCF_028389875.1 of Rhea pennata. Taxonomy (NCBI): domain Eukaryota; kingdom Metazoa; phylum Chordata; class Aves; order Rheiformes; family Rheidae; genus Rhea; species Rhea pennata. The sequence goes on from NC_084667.1 coordinate 7,040,505, forward strand.
ACTGTTGCTGCTGCTTTAGTAATACGGATGTGATTTTTCAGATTTCTTGCGAAGTTTTTTTACACGTTGCATGGGCAGGCAAGCACTTTCTGAAAACTTAAAATTCTGGCCCATTTGAATAGATATTTGTGGGATAAAATGGCTGCATCGTTAGCTTAGTCTGTCTTCTCTGAGTTCTTAAATCAGATTTCAAGCATTATCCAGAGTATTCTCTATTAAAAGGGAAAGAACTTGCAACAGCCATATTATGGAAGATACATTTGTGCACATATAATAATTATGTCATCGCTGGTGTTTCACAGGTACTGTACTACATGTGCCTATGTAAATGCAGTATGACATTACATTAGATAAATCTTTCTTAATTCCCATTTTTTTCTAGAATTATGTTACGATTATCTTGTTTTAATACCCTTTACACTTTCCTTCTTGTTTGTCATGGTTATGGTTTTGGTGTGGCGAGCTCTGAAATTCACAGTTTGCCTGAATTATAGCCTATGATGATATATAGGCAAGAAACAAGAAAATGGAAGTGAAAGGAAGATGTTTGAATGAAGTATATGAAACTACTATGCTGAGGTGTTTGATCCCTATACTCCTTGGTTAATGATTTGGGCAAAGTCACCAACTTTTAAGTTGGATCCTCAAGAAACTTTGTGTAACCCATGGATTTTTGTAGAAGGGTGAATAGAATATAGAGAGGGGTTTTTTAAAATATATATTTTTTTATTACTCTGGACCTGTGCTGAATATTGTTTAATTAAATCTGAGGAACTGGGGAAACTTTTAGGTTTTAATTTCCTTCAGTATCTTAGATAGGAAAAAGAATATGTTTCTTAACAGAGAAGATGCTTTCATTTTTAAAGTAGCTTTCTATGACCATGTTTTTTGTACAAATCTACATTTTTGGATTTTTGTTTTTATTCTGGTGATGATCGTATACTTTGAGTGTGGGTGTAGTTTTGAAGTCTATAAATTTCTCCTGACAGGAGAGAAGCAAAAATCATTTTTATATATATATGTGTATATATATATATATATATATATATATATATATATATAAAATTCTCTTTGCAATAGCAGAATTTTATAATAAAACCTATTCTCAGATTGTGCTTGATAATTCCACTGTAGTCCTAACTAGAGAGCCTTGGAGACTAGACACTTTAATTCATAGCAGAAAGTTTGGCAGTTCTAAGTTCTTACAAATTCATACAATAAGTGTTGCTAAGACCATTTTGTACTGTTGATTTGAGAGTATGTTGCAATTCAGGATTCGCTTATGTTGCGAGCAAAGTGAGGTGGAGTATGTTTTAGATTCCTTAGCGGCAGACTGATTTCCTTCCCTTTCCTTCTCCTGTGTCTTGACTTAGCACATAGGAGCTCTGCTCATCCACTAGGATTCCGGTATTCTATCTCCCTTACAAATGCAGAACAAAAACTTCCTCTTTGCATTTACTTCTCCAGTTACTATTCACAAGATGAAAACATTTTCTGGGGTAACAGCTTAATAAGAGAGCTTATTAAGGAGGTGTATGTTTTATATACATGCTGGTCTGACATAATTTAAAGCCTTTGGATAAAAATTTATAAACATGAAGTGGTATTCTTACAAGTATATTTTTCTAAGTTAATGTTCACTTAATATAATTTTTTCATGAAAATTTATGTCTTGGGAGATTGAGTCAAAAAAAGTTACTGGAATGACTGTCTTTTTTTAAAAAAGTTAGAGCATAGTTGGAGTAGAAAAATGGTATAGCAAATGTATTTATTTATTTATTAAAAAAAAAAAAAACTTTCATGAAAATGTCACAGGACTCCTTTCCTGTTTAGAAGTGTTGCTGATGGATTATTCGGTAGTCACCCATAGTAGTATTTGTCTTGAGTGTTATCTTTATATCACATGCCATTACTGGAAGGAATGGCATTTGTCCGTGATACTGAGGTGTGTATTTGGCTGTACTACTGTAACAATATTGTATGTATTATATTTGGTTTACATTGTTTTTCTATATTATTGATTTGTTAGCCAGTTTTGAAGTTACTGTATTTTTTCTCTTCTTTATGTGGTAAATTTGGAAAAATGAAATTTGGCCATCTGTCATATTCTGATTTTTTTGTAAGTTTAGCAATTTTATCAAAGATTACTAGCTTAATTTAATGTGACTATAGCCTGGGATAATAACTGTAAGTGCAAGAAGCCAGAATAGTGCCTACTTACCTAATATTTGTTTAATACTCTATATTCTAGTTTACGTAAGTTGATGTGACTTATGGTGTCAGATTAAAATATCATATAAGTTAAAACAGACACTACCTAAAAAGTAAGAGCATTTTGAGCAATACTTTGAAATTCTTGGGGCAGAATTCTCTTTGCTGTGTGATAAGAGAAGGTTACCTAAGTTTAATTCAAATTAATTGGGGAAGAAAGGAGTGGGCGAACATTTCCTGATAACCATTTGCACAAAATTCCTATTTGTGCATGATTTTATTCCCAGTCTCTCAATACTCGAAACAGAAATGTCTAATAACTTATACTATTTAAAATGAAGTAGCACCAAATCTGAAGGACGTTAATGAGCTAAACTCAACTTGGAGTTTAACAGCAGAGTTAAATTTGGACCAGTATGAACAATTAGTTTGCAAATTGAAGAAATAAAAATAGGACATGAAAATCTAGCTATGAAATATTGCCGAGGGAAGTTCAAATGTGGTTTGCTACTAACTTTAAACATATGGTAATGTACAGCTAAATACAAGATCTACTTACATACATTAGCTGTGACTTTTTTTAAAAACAAAAAAAAAACCCACAGGATTTTGTGTACCTTTGTGAAATCTAGTGAAAGGGACATCATGTTAGTAAAATGCAGAGTGGAGAGGGAAGGTGATCAAACTGTGCAAGAACAGACATTGTAGTATTTTTAACTTTGATCACTAACTGAGGCTTATTACAGGCACTATTCTTGATGAAATTAAAAGGAAAATTCAGATTAAAATCAGTAGTCCTAATCTTACACTCACAATTTATATCCTCACTGCTCATTTCCTATATTTTTGATGTCTAGTCTGTGATTTAAGGAAAAAAGAAAGTAGAAAGGCTTGTAGCATGACTGGAAAGTGAATTTTTGAAATGTACTAGTGCTAGAGATTAATCAAATGTAATGGTTAGCTTGAAAATTAGAATCATCTTGAAAGTAGTAAAATTCTTAGGTGGCTATGGAAAGACATATGCAACCCCTGATTTTACAAGACACAAAGGAGTCGTAGATACATTTCCCCCATCTCTGCTATGAGTTGTACAGCCCAGGGTATGCTGTATTTCCTTTTTTTCCCTTTCTTTCTCTTTATCTTGTGCGTCTTTAAGGCAATATAGGGATGCTGAATTTGAAGTATTTGCAACTGCTCATTTGTTGTCAAAGCTGAAGTGTCTGAGTTATGCTCTGGTGTATCAATCATTTGGATTTTAAGCTATTAGTTTTTAAAAGGTCTTTACAGAATTTGAGGTTCTTTGGCCCTCATACAGGGCATAATTCTGTACGGCATGCCTAGCTAACAGGCTGTTACGGAAGTCCTCTGCATAGAAAATTATTATAGCACAATAGATACAAAACCAAATGAAAAAACTCTAAACATTCAAATCTTATAGAGCTGGAAAAATTCCCCACACTTCTATTTTTTTTACATACAAAATATACCTTCTGAACAAACTGTGAACATCTGTATAAAAATTAAATGCAACTGAGCAACTAATTAGGAAAATCAAATTAAAATAGATTCATTACTGCCAAGATACCTAGAAAGAAGTGTGACTAAGTAAAGAACCCATTGCAGGAATCTGTTAACTATATTGTAACCTACCGTAGTGTCAAAAGTGCTCTTTAATGCAGCTGTTAATGTAAAATCTGTAGGAATCCATTATTCCTGTTGATAATTTGAAGGTATAAATTTATCTTCATAATTTTTTCTTGATCAAAAGCAAAGGACTGTCAAAGGACAGTACTGTTAAAGTCCTGTGCAGTGAATTTACTGGAAGTGTGAGATTAAAAAAAATGTATGTATTTTTTCAAAATAAGGAGTGAATATAGAACCTTTTTCATATTAGCTGTTTTTTTGCAGCTTCCGGTGAATTATCGTTGTGTAATCAGTTTTTGTAGGCAGTATGTACACTCCAGGGCAGTAGGAATATTTCTTGGCTTCAGAGAGCCCATCCTTTCTTTCCTCACTTTTTCCAGTGGTTCCAAGGAACCATATTGCGAAAGACTTCTCCACCAAGATGATTGTAGAAGATCAGGATGGTAGGGACTGTGTGCTGAGTGCTCCTGCTTTGCCCAGTAAATACATCTGTTATCATGCAAACTGCTAAGCACTAGGAAGATTGAGGAAAGATCTTACCCTTGTTACTTCCCCCCCCCCCCCCCCCCCCCGAATAGCATATTTGACCCAATATGGCACTTGTTACATTCTTACATTCAATACAAACCTTTCAGTCAAGAGCACTGGAAATCAAAAAAGTATGAAAAAAGTGAGTGCTCTGCATGTAATCTGGGTAGTGGGGTAATTATGGTTGAAGATACTTTATATCTCTGAATAGATGAATAGTAAAAATAAGAGTCAGGGGGTACTGATGAAAGAAATAAGTAGCTGTATAGGCTCCTTTAGTCTGCTGCTGAAATAGGGAAGAAAAAACATTTGTTTTGTACCTGTCTTCCTCTTGAATGTAAGCCAATTATCAGTGTTTGAAATCAATGTTACATTGTCTCTTTTCAGTCTACCGGTGTTGTTGACTTTTTGTTCAAGCACATGGATACTTGCTGTTACTACTCTGGTGATCATATCCAAAAAGGTTTCAAATTCACTGACAGTATTGTGTATTGAATTTGATTGAAGTTGCCTGAATTTTTGCAATTTCCTCCGGTGTTCTCCTTTCTAGATTTTACTGCTTGAGAATTGTAATTCTGGCACATAGTTTTACAGTTGCTTTCCCTTGAGAGTTCCTGCTCAGTGTGGTGAAGGTTCAGTGAGCAGAAATCTTGTATGGTATCTGTAAAGCAATAAATACCCAGTGTCCTTCAAAAATTTTTCCTTTGTAAAATATCAGAGCTGGAATTTGTTCATTTCTTGTTGCTTCTGATGCTTCATGTTGTAGGTTCTCTCCTGCACTAGATTTGTAACTTACCAATAAAAGCAACAAAAAAAAATCATGTTAATGAGGATCATTTTCTTAGGATTTGTAATCTCATTAATTGGCTAAAATAAAATAGGAATGACTCTATGTTTTGGCCAGATTTTTATCTGATATTTTATTAAGTTTTGTTTTCCAAAACTTGTTTTGTGCAACATCAAATGAAGGTAGTAATCTCCAGTTTGGATTTTTTGTTATGGAGGATTTGGTTTGCAGTGATTGTGATTGCCTGGGTCCTGCCTTGTAACTGTCTTGTTTCATTTTGTTGAAACAGTCCAGAGGAATGAGAGATGATGTAGAGGAAATGAGATATTTTTTGTTGTATACAGGTGAGGAGTTGATTCTTTGCATTGTCACTTTTTAACTGATTCACCATTCTGGTATCAAGGAGACATCATTGAAAGTAAACGAAAAGTATAGAAAAATTTAACTCAGAAGTGCCTTTTGATATTAATGACATGTAAGTACCTTCTTTAATGGTTATATGTACTTACAGAATGAGTAGTTTTATTAATAATTAAGCTACCCAACATTTTATTTACTGATTATTCCCCAAAAGCACACATGGAATAGAGTATGATTGTTTTCTTCTGATTTTCTTTTGATTCTCGTTTTCATTGTGGTGTTCATAAATGTTCGATGTTTTACTCAGTATCCTTCAGGCATAAGATGTACTGTTGTACCTAGTTTGTTTTTTGTGGAGGGAGAGAGGGGGAATAAGAGAGCTATCACAGTTTTATGTAATTGGATTTCCAGTTCCAACTGCTATGGGACTATTTTTCTCAGGATGTATAAGTTTTTATAGTACTGTATATTGTTAATGGATGGTTTCTGTTATGTTTGCTGGACTTACTGCTTCTGAATGTTGAATGTCCGTTTTGAAACAAAAATAATTTACAAATAATGCCTACAGTGATCATTTCTGAAAGTTAATTTTAACAGAATTTGTTAGTTTTGATCAGAATTTTATTGAATAAGCATTCAGTTCTTCAAGCAGCGTTCACTTCTGAATGATGAAACACTTCCTTATGTACTCTAACCTTCCAGTGCCTTGTGCTGTGTCCTTGCCAGTTCATCACTAAGTCAGATTGTATCCTCTAGTTCTTCCACTTTGAGCCTCAGTTTTGTTGAGGTTCAGTTCATCCCTTGTTTTTGGTAGCTGTTGCAACAGCAGGTCACAGTTACAACTGAAAGCAAATTTGTACTTAACATTTAAAAACCTGAACTAAGATACCTAGTCTTGTCCCAAAAATAGAAAGCCTCAGTCAGGATGGCATGTAGGAGTTGCATGGGAATAGAGAATACTGACAGCTTCAGATAATTGTCTTTGATTCCTGAGCTCGACTAATTGTTAGTTTTTCAGAAGGTTGCCATTTAATTGGATTTAAGGTTTTTCCTTTTTTTTTGAACTGCTGAAAGGCATATCCCTCTGTGATGGTACACATGAAGATTCTGGAGTTTCTATGGAAGCATTTAAAATATGCTTATTATTAAGAAAATACCTTACTTTTCATAGCTTCATTAGCATTCCCTGATTCATTTTGATGAAATTTGGAAGAAGTAGAATAAAACAAACAACAACCAACCAACCAAACAACTAAAGGCAGAGGTCCAAAAAAATCATTTGGATAAGTAGTGCTTTGGCAAATTGAGAACTTAAGTGAAGACAAAGGCTGTGTTGTTAATAAAGCTTACTAAATGTTAGACAATCTTAATTATAAAAGAAACATCAATATTATTTTTCATTTTTAGTCAAATGATGCTGGATAGGTAATTTGTAGAAAACTTGGTGATTCTAGAAATCTGGGTAAGAATCCCTTGAGTTTTTTAGCTTTGAGAAACCAGACAACCTTACTGCTTCTAAATCCACTAGCTTTTATTGTAATTCTTGAAGTTGAATCAAAAGCAAATTTTTAGTTTACCGTCTCTGAAAGTGTTGTTTTTTGTTTGTTTGTTCTTTTTTTTGTTGTTGTTTTACATGTGTAGAAGAAAGTCACACAGAAGTTTTCCCACAATGTTTGTTGAAATGTTACAGAAATAAATCTGGCCGATGTGTGAAACAAAGCTTTTGTACTTAGAGGACTGTCATCAATAAAAGATGTCAAGGAATTGAGGTAATTGTGGCTTCCTGAAATTATAAGGATATAGACCACTATATGTGCATTTGAGTCTCTTTTAAAATTAAAATATACCACTAACTGTAATGTACAGTTTCCAGGGGAAATTATGTTTAATATGTGGCTTCAAATGTGTTTTCTGTAAATACTTGTGGTTTTAAGCTATCTTTACTTTTAGTTGAACTGACTGTGTTCATTTATTCAATAGGAGCCTTTCAGAACTGCAAAATGAAAAGCTTTTAGGTCTAGATTTCTTGATTTAAAAAAAAAATGATCTGTATGTGTTAACTATTGTTTCTGTACGCCCTTTAAAAAAGGGAGCCTTCTGAGCAGCGTACTTTCTTCAAGAGTTTTAAAAAATTAATGTAGTTATTTGAAACTGTTTGACCTTCTCTAATATGAAACCTAATCTTATTAGTGGTTTATTGTTGCATTTGCTTTATAACTTGTATGTTTACTCAGAACAACACAAAACTTTTCTTGTATTTGTCAATGTTCTACTGCCAGAAGTCAAACTGAAGGTTAGGAATTCAGGGACATGATTTGGGGAGTATCTTATTTCCACTTTTAGTTTATTGTAATTTATAGCAGAATCAGTGGTGAATGACCAATACTATACAAATAAAAATAGTTTGTCATTTTGTATTAATTTACAGGGACATATTGGAATTATAATTTAATTCTATGAAATAATGTTTTTTGGGAAAAAGATGTCCTGATAGGATCAAAAAATCTTCTCATCCTTTTATTTTGTTTCACTTCCCCTTTTTTTTTTCACTTGCCGTGTGATATATGGATTGAAGTATCTGTTTTTCTTATCTGGACTGCTAGGAGATACTGCACTACTGCAATTAATGCTTTAAGAGACTTTTTCTTTTCAGTTTTAGTTCTGTGTAGTCTACTAAAGACGAAAGATTCAGAGTGTCTCTAACTTAATTGTTTTTAACACATATATCTAAATGCTAAACCATCAATATAGTGAATGCACATTTTATAGGAGGAAGTACTTGGGGAAAAAAACACACCTCTTTTTTCTCTCTGAAGATTCCTTTGTAATGTATATTAGAACATTACCTTTCACAGCTCGGTAAGAATATCAATAGCAATAATTAGTGTTTGCTTTTCTAACTGCAGAAGTCTTACCTAGCTATTTGATCGACAGTGTTTGCTCTAATGCAACCAAAAGGCTGAAACAGAGCTAATGGGTTTGATGGGCTGCAACTTTTATTTATTTGTTTTAAACTTTAACTGTTTACTTATAGCTTAGTTTATTGTATACCTATCCAGGTAGAACTTTTGTGTGTGTTTTGGTAGATATGTGCCCATGCAAACTTAGTCGTCTGATTTGGATAATACGGTGTAAGGAGAGGAAATTTTGGTATGTCAGAATTCAGAGGTCGTCTACTCTAGATGTCAGATTCACCAGTCTGCTCTGGTTAGTGCCTTCTGTTGCCTGGCCCTGTGCCAAAGCAGTGTCCTTGACCTCCCTTTCAGATCACTTATTTATAAGCACAGCTCCTTGCTTGTTTGACCACTCTGAATAATACTAATAAATGCTAAATTATTAAATATTCCTTTAGGGTCTTTGTCCATCATTTTGTTCACATAGAAAAAGTAAAATTCTTTCAGTTGCAACCAGTCTTGCCTTTCTGGTGAGCAACGTCTTAACTTTTTCTTTGCAGATGATTGAATGCTCTGTAGCATATCGAATATCCTTTAAAGGTGGCCAAATTGTGGGCACCTTCTCTGCCTAATGCCAGATTCAGATGAAAATAGCTAACCCTCTGATGAGGTGAGGCAGATAAAGCCTTTTGCTGTCCCATGAGGACTGATCATTTGCCACTCCAAAAGCAAAGTCACTGGAGGACCAGCTCACCTGAGCTAAATCACCTCCTTCATTTTTCTCATTTAAACCAAATACCATACTTCTTGACTAACTGGTAGCAAATTGTGAATAGCTTGTTTAGAAGAGTTTTTAAACTTCTTAGCAATCGTTTGTTATAAATTTAGATGGATTTGACTAGGCAATATTGACACAGAGTTGATAAAACTCTGTTTATTTGGTAATTGCACATTAATTGTACTTAGTAGTTTTTGATGAAAACTGATGATGATTTTAAATTTTAAATGTGTTTTTAATGAAGATATACAATTGCAGATGCTATAGATGTTAATACTTAGCCAAATGTTGCTATTACAGTTCAGAAGTACGTCACAGTTTTTATCATGGATGACCCATTTTTATGACCAGGAAATAGGTAGTAGTTTTGTCAGTCCATTAATTTACTGTCTCCTGTGTGTCTCCTCATTTCATCTATATGCTTCAAACCACTTGTCTAAGATCATCAGCACTTCTTAGGTAGGCAGTGTTTGCTCTGCGGGTGAGCGGTGAGAGACGGGGGTGATGCGGAGAATGGTGTGTGCCTCGGTATATGAAAGCAGCAAGCTTCTTCCTCTTCCTTCACTCTTCCCCTCCTGCCTTACTCCCAAAACACATGACACATTTCTTTTAATAACTTTGATTAAAAGAAAAAACTGATTTAAATATTGAAAAGTGATGTCAAAGTCTGGCTTTTCATTTTATGGAAGTCTTCAGAAAGTCCTTAAAAGGGAAAAAATGTGTTTTGGATTCTTTCTAGGTCCTTAAATAAAAGAGGTGTTGCGTAAAATCATTTATAAAGGGAGCTTTCCTCCCAGAGGAATAAGGAGTATATGAAAGGTATTTAGGTTAATTGCAAATTAAAAAAAGAATAAAGTTTTAAATGGTCTAGTGATCTAAATTAAAAAAAAAAAATCGTATCAGTTTTTATTTAGTCAGTACCTTTCATAATCTTATTAGTGTTGCAGTCTTCCACAGAATCTTCTGAGAAAACTGGGATAGCCAAGACCTGAATTTCTAATTTGGAGAACTGTGTCAGACATTCCCCTCCCACTCTTACTGAGGTTGAGTTTTGTTGTTTTTTTTTGTTAAACCTACTTTCTCTAGCAAATAAGGATTTGTGAGAGTGGCATATATGGTATCTACCAGCCATTCCATTCCAGGTAGAAACCTGCTGGCTAATTTCAACCAGACAGAGGGATTGAGGTTTCAAAGGCTTTTTAAGGTGTAAAGATAGAAAAAAGACTCATAAGTCCTTAATCAGCAAAGACTTCAGTGTTAGCTTAAAATCTATCAATTTAGTAGCAACAAAATGTCTGAAATGCAGGAAAATTTGAGTGATAGCCAGCTTCAGATTCTTGAATTATTTTCTTTAATAGTGATTAAAGCCTTTCAGATATATTTTTATATTCATTAAAATGTAATAACTATTTATATGTCTTACATATCCTGTGTTTTCCATAAATTCTTTGTAGGTAGTTACTACTGCTTGTCACATTTTTCATAGGTTTGATTTAATCTTAAAATCCAAACAAATTAAATCTTTTAAAAAATCACTTAAATCTAAAAAAAAAAAAAAAAAAAAAAAAAAAAAACTTAAAAATAGCTAGCTATTTCCAAGTACAATTACCTTTTTTTCCTGCAAGAACCAAACAAAAATCCCTTTAAAACCTATTTCATTTACTTTTTTTTTAAACTGGATACCTTCTATGGACAAATACCTGCTCTGAGTGTGTTTCTATTATCACAGTAATATTCAGTATTGAAATTTGGAACTATTATTAGTCACATGGAGAATCATGTTTGTTCTGTATTTAGGTGATCTGTGTCCGGCTAACCCAGAAATGTTAAATATAGATCTGCTTCCTGTAATAGTCTTTTACTGCTGAATCATTAAGTATTGTGATTAAATGTAGAAGATAGTTCAGATGCAATCTTGTGAAGAATTTTGCATAGGATTACAAATTTTTAAGGCAGGTGCTATAGTGGCTGCTTTAAACCTGTGCATTTGAGGAATACTTTTTGTAGAGTTAATACTGCTTATAACACTGTAATAAACACCTACATTTGAGTTTCTCTGATTTAGACTTGTTTGGATTTTAAGATGAAGTTAAACCTTTGAAAAAACTGTGATAACATGATATATTAAAGCAATTCAGTGACTGAGAGAGGTTTTAGTTTCATGTAATTGGAACTGTATTTCTAGCATGAAATCATTGTATATATTGCAGATCAAACCCCCCCCCCCAAAAGCAAGAACGATCAAAAAAAAAAAAAAATCTTTTCTTGTTGCGTTAGTTGAAACATCCTCTCCCTTTTTACCTTTCCTTTTCATATGGAATGAATTTCTCTTGGTGGGTCATGTCTGTATTTATTCCTTATCTCAACTTCTTGAGGTACTAAATAGATTCATGTCCTTTTATACTTTCTCATTACCTACATTTTGAAACATGATGTTCTTTTAATTATACTTAACTAGTGAGATTGGTTTAGAAAATATACAGATATTTTCCCCCTTTTGTTAGCGGAAGATTTATATTTAGATATTTTGAAAAAAGATTTAATGTATATATATTTTTTAGGACAGTTTAATTTCTCAGTGATTGTGTGTGCTCCCCTGTTACAGCTGCAGATATTTTGAATATGATCTTTTTTCCTCCACCATCCAACTTCTTTCTGCAGAGTCGTGCAGTGAAGTCATAATCCTGTGTTTCACATCCATCTGTTACCATAGAAATGATTGTAATAACCTAAATTTAGCATGATGTCTTTCCTGCAGGATCAAGCAGGAGGATTGAATGGGTTGTATGTGAAAGCGTCTTTGTGAAAATCAGTCCACCTTCTAGTTAGCAAATACAATTACTGTGATAAATTTATATGATCAGAAATTAAAATCTCAACTAGAACAAATCTGTAAAAATATTTCTACTGTTTTTAGTTTAAAGAACCATATATGAAACACATACTACATACTATCCAAACCACTTTGCTGTAATGATAGTCATTTTTTAATCCAAAAAGGAGCTAATGTGACATACAGTGTTCATTGGCAGATGCATCTTTTAATCTGCTGAAAGTTACTATTTTTGATAAATATTGCCTGAATATTTGCTGTGGTATTTCTGCAGTGTGATTTAATAAATATACTATTAAAAGCAAAGGAATGACCTTGGAATTTACTATGAAAGAGGAAAATTCTCTTCAAATTTAAAAATGCAGATTTTCTAGAAATTGAACAGGTTTTGATAATTTCCTTTAGCTAAAATGAATTTTCTATTCTCAGAAAATAAATATAAAAATTTCTCATCTATTATAAGCTATGAGTTCTTTATTGTGTAGCTGAAGTCTTGCCTTTCTATATTTATGAATTCTGGGTGGGTACATGCGTATATACAAATACTTTCTTCAGTACCTGTTTATATTTGAAAGAAAGGTATAAAAAGAACAGATTTCAAAAGAACTAGGAAAACTGTATAACTTTGAAATTACAAAATGTTTATACTGCCGTAATGTTGTCCCCCTATACATCGTGACAAACCCATCAGTGGAATTATTGCATACTGTTCATACTGTAGGACTCCAGGATCTTTCACATATAGGATACACTGAACTTATTTAATGAGCATCTATCAATATATTATTTTATCATTGTTGAGTAAGCAGCTGAATAAATTATTAACTTTGTGTTACTCATTTTTTGTTCTGGAAACAGATTTGCTAATTTCCATGTCATCTTCGTGGAGTATTTCAGCTACATACACAATTTGAAACAGTCAGTAGGGTTGAAGAATTATTATTATTATCATTTTACAGATAAAGAAATGAGGCACAGAGGGATTAAGATAATATTTCTTAATTTTCAGTACGATGTTTTAGATACTTACAAGATCACTTTTTCAAGTACATAATATATCACATTATGTAGCACAAAGTGTTTGTAGCACAAACCATAGCTGTCATTAATGTGGTTAAATGATGAATGCTAAATATTTGTTTAAAACAGGTCTTAAGATGTCAAATCAGACTGCCCAAAGAAGAGGACTACCAAATTAGTGCCAATGGTTTTAAACAAATTTTGCTTCTTCTCACTTTTGTCTTCATCCTTGCACATGCTCTTCGGCCCTTGCAGGCGCTCGCTTGTTGTATAGTTCTCTCTCAATAAATTACTTGTCTGCTCTTTCTCCATTACAATGACATAGCATTCAGGGAGGCATACAGCCTTTTTTAAATGGGAAAGCATTTTCATTTTCACAATTTTCTTCTGTCTTCTCTGCTTACCTTTCAATAAATCAGGCAAGAGTTTCTGCTAGGGGGAGTATAGGAGAAGCAGTGATTATTTGAAGCCTTCAGGTAAGCTTACATCCTGAGCAGTCATGGGGTGCCACGAGATACAGTTACTGATCTCCTTTAACTTAAAAACAGCGTGTGGAAAAGCATACCTTCTCCTGAGATTATCCATTCAAATCAGCTGCAGTGTGTAATGCTGTACCATAAAGAAACAAAATCTTACATTTTAATCTTAAAAACGTTTCTGAATTTGTGTTAGAAAGTAGCATACAAATCCAGTGAAAGTTACTTTGGTTCCTTTTGTATAGAACTAAAAATATATATTTCTTATATTTAAGAGTTTTTACGTTTTCCTTTCTGCGATACGGTATTAATGTCCCTGCAAAGTAAGAGAAGCCAGCAGCTTTGTTTTTCCTTCCCGGAAGCCCTTTTTGCAGTTAAACATCATCTAAAGAATTTTTTATTTTGATTTCTGGATTTGTTATTTGTTATTTCAGGATCTTCATTTTTTTGGATTTCTTAGCGATTTTGCTTATAACTTTTACAACAACTTTTAAGACTTAAGCAGCTTAGTCCATTGTAATGAGAAAATGAAGACATACACGCTATAGCAATTTGTATAGTTGTGCACCTGATTAAATGTATTTAAAAACATATTTTTAAGTTGGATGATATGCAGTACATTGCAAAAGTATTATGGAAAAGCACAGAACAAAGAATTACTGCTTGTATGGTTCAGCCAAATACAAGATTGAGCCTTGGAGTTTGTGTAATAATTTAACAATCTTGACTTTTTTTTTTAGTAGTAGAAAACTATCTTTTTTAGATCACTGTGATTAAGAAAACAAGTGGTTAAAGCTATGCTTGTTTAGTATAAACTTTGTGATCATTTAATTTAATTAATTAATTTTAATGAAATGAGCAAGGTGTTAGCTTTGATGCTTTTAGTTCGGTTTAATATTCTTCAGGCATAAATGTGCAAATATATTGGAGCCTGTTTTTTAATGTGTCAGTGTAATGCAATTCTATTAGTTTAATTAGGACAGATATTTGGCTCAAATGTAGAGATATTTAAATGATGTTGACTGTCAGCACAAGTGTTAGACTTCCGTAACAGTGATAATTCTCTGTGTTAGATTTCATTTTAAAAATCATTAGGCACACCTGTGACACAAAAGATTACAGTAATATATGTAGTAGAGATAAAACAGTTACAGTCTACTTACTTTATGTGATTGCTGGTGAAAATCCTAGTTTTTAATACAAAAACTGATTAGTAACCACAGCAACACTAGAGAAGGTGTTCTGGGTTACAAATGTTTTTTTTCTTTTTTCCTTTTTTTTTAAAAATAAAACTTCATAGAAAAAAAAATATTCTTAATTACCTGCTTAGGTGGAGTTTAGAATTTCTTTATTTGCAGCTAAAGTTGTTGCATGGTGTTTAATAAGAAATCTATTATGAATACTTACAATATATCCTGTTATTGAGAAATCGGTTATGAATATATGTATTACGTTTCCTCTTATGAACTGGTTATATAAAGGCAGCTAAAAATATGAGGTTTGGGGTATTTTTTTGCTACATCTACACAAGGAGTATTTTCTTTGAATCCACATTTATATACCTTTTAACTGATTATGGATATTCTTTTTTCTCCTTTCCCCTTGGAAAACAACCTTTTATTCACATTCTAACTCCTCATCGTATTCTGAACATCACATCATACAGGTAAGAGTTCCCTACCAAGTAGAGAGTTCAGATGTCATCTCAATACAGCATGTATGCAACTTTCTTTCCCATGTAAAGTTTAACTTAAAGAAATGGGACTGCATATTTCCCTTAAGTACTCTGGGTTGTTGTCACACTGTGATAGAAGTGTTCTGTGTTTTCTTTATGAAGTTCGAGAGAATTAACTTTTCATTTAACTTTTAATTCTTGCTTTCAAATTTGCAAGATAATAGCTCTTTTGAGTTCAGATTGGACGCAAGGATTCATGAAGAAATTTGACTTTTTTTAGTAGTGTTTTACATTTGAATTTATCTTTGTATTCTACTGTAGTGTAAAGCTGGCTAAGAGTAAAATACTGAGTGATAAACTGAACGTGTGACAAACTGGTCTAATTTAGCACTTTCATGTTGTTGCTTTCGTATATAGGTAGGAGAACTGCAACTATCAGATTGAGAGGTCATACAGATACTGATTAATGGCTTAGAAAACTATACTTCGGCCTCAGTGTTACGTTTCAGCTAGGTAGCTGCATCAGAGGAATCAAGTGGTATCTTTCAACGGCTTTAAAGTATTCTCAACTCTCGATTAACAGGATTTAAGCAGATGCTTACTTGTATTATACTGATTATAGAACTTCAAGTTGTGGTAAAGCACTGCGTTCCCTGTCTTTTGTAGGCATACACTATACCTACATCTGAGTGGTATATCTATGTGTAAAATACGTGGTTCAAAAATATTATAGAGTGCTATTTATTTGATTATCTGTATCAGGAAACTTGATTGAGTTGGTCACATGCCAAACTGGATTAAGATCAAGAGATTCTGTCCCATGGAAGCCAGAAAATGGACTAGATGTAGTGAGTATATTGTCTGACCCTTACTTGAAGCTGTGATATATGTGGGTAGATGGTTGGTGTAGGAGCTCGAATGCGCTTCTGGCGATCTCAGGTTTTTCTAGATTCAGTTCTCCCTCTTGTAGAATTGAAACAAGCTAAATGGATTGAGGTTGAATAATCTAAGGATGTGACTCATCCTGTTTCATTTAAATTTCCAGAGACTTTTTCCTGTTTCTAGCACAGGTTATGGAGAAATATGTCATCCAAGTTTTTGTGTGTAATTAGAGCATAATCTTGGACTTTTTTTTGAAACAGAAGAAACAATGAGGTAAAATTTATCCTTACAATTCTCAAGTTCTAAAAGTGAGCTCAAGATAGAATGATCATAAAAAGAATACATGAAGAAGTAAGGTTGCAGGACTTAGGTCTTGCATATGAAAGGAGTCTAAATATATCTCAACTAGGTAGGGAAATCCAGATATTACAGAGAAAAATATGTAAATTACAAGTAATTTCAGAGATGGAGAAGGTGAATTGAAAGAAATCTGTATTGATCTTCAGCAGAAAGCCAAGTGCTCAATTTGTGATTTAATTGTGATGACAGATTTATATCTGCATTAGTCTTTTGACATGAGACAGACAAGGACATTCGCCAGCAGTGGGGAAGCAAGGGGAGAGTTGTTATCTGCCTAAACAGGAAGCTCTTTCATACAAGACTTTTAAATTCTA
Source organism: Rhea pennata (assembly GCF_028389875.1). Lineage (NCBI taxonomy): Eukaryota > Metazoa > Chordata > Aves > Rheiformes > Rheidae > Rhea > Rhea pennata. The sequence goes on from NC_084667.1 coordinate 7,057,267, forward strand.
TGACTTTTTTAAATAACTTTTTAAGGTTCTAAAAGTGAATATTGAGTAGGTCAAAAAAAAAAAAAAAAAAAAAAACTACAGAATTATTTTCTGAGCCCATTAATCTATAAAAAGATTTCTCTTGAATGTTATGACAAGCTTTGTATACGATCTCTGTAAGGATGTTTACATGTAACTTAATATACTACATAATATCCTAGCAACTGGAAATGCCTCCTGTATGTGTTGAAAGCAAGTTTAGATAGTTGCACAGCTAGATTTATTTCTTACGTAGCCTATATGTTAAGTTTTAACCATTAGCAATCTGTTTGCTTTACAGGTTGAAAATCTCAGCGATAATACACATTTTGTTTATTTTTTGGGGTTATAATTAAATAGTGTAGGAAAACAGCTTACTTGTACGTGGCCAAAAGAGAGAATTCTATTCTGATTTTGTAAGATTTTTTTTTAATATTCCCATTTTAACATTAAATATCAACCAGAGCCTTATATAAATCTCTGTTAATACAAGTAGGAACATAAAAAGGATGGGATAGAACTTTTATCTAAAACAAATGCAAGTTAATATTTTTGTCTAAAAGAAATACTTCCCACTAAGAGAAAATGACAAATAATAATAGCTAGTGAATAGTAAGAGCATGTGTAATAAAAAGTAATAGATAGTTAGAAACTTTTTTTTCTGGAAAAATCCTAGAATTAGGTTCTCTAATTTTGAATCAGCTTCAGAATTTTAATATGGGGGAAAATGCTTTTGATTTACAGGAAAATACTCAAAGTTGTCAGCAGAAACTTTTCTCATTTTAACTTGGTACTGCATGTGTATTTTTTCTCATGGTTAAAACTATGGTGAATTTAATCTTATTTATATGTTTTCACTAAAACCTAAGATGTCCTTCCTCCTATGTTTTATGTGCCTTGGCCCCCTTCTTTGTCTTGCCATTTATGTAGAAATCAAATGAATGTGTAACAGATACTAGTTTTTAGGCTCAGTGAGCCCTAAATTATAACAAGCATTTTAAGAATTATGCTAAAATTACATTATTTGCATTTATACTCTCACTTCCCACTTCGTACCCTCTGTTTTTTAAAAATATATATGACATGTTAGTATAAGCCAAAGTCAACAAATTGCTTTTCCACAGAAAGAGCTGTGAGAGGAAGAGTCCTAGACAGGTAATTCTTCAGATGAAACTGTATCTTTTTCAAAAGCAGACCATAGTATGATTCACTGAGGGCACATCCATAGTACTATAAGGCTTCCTTAATCTTTAGGTCCCATATGCCAAAGCTCAGCTTGGGCATCTGAACCCAGCCTTGTTGGTATTTATACGTTTCCCTTATTTTTTTTCCCTCGGTGTTATTTTTTTATTTTTTAACCAACTTTCAAAGTGTACATTTTGCTACTGGAGAATTCAGCTGGGTCTACTCAATCTGACATTAAGCACAAAAATTCTTTAGATAAGATCTATTAATTAAAACTATTCACATACTATTTAGTCTGTTTTTTCCTGCAATACTTGATTCTCTGCAGAGATTTTAAAATATAGTTATTCCTAAGATTAGTTTACAACTTGATGCAAATAAAATCTCTTGGCCTGTTTTTAAAATAGGAAAATAAATACATACAGAAATATATATGCTGAAGAGGAAAGAGTCTTATCCTATTTACCGTTGCCTGTGATATTTATTAAAAGAATTTTATTCAGTGAGTTGTCAAGTGTGTATTTTGGTGCTCAGGAATGGAGAGAGGAGGGAAAAAAAAACTCAAACAAACAAACAAAAATCTGATCTTGGCTCATTTCAGAGGTATGGGCGTAGCTGGATGCAGCCTTCTCCCATTCTTTCCAAACTTCTGTCAGACTCGCATACAGAGCACGCTATGGTATCAACCACGTAACAGATATATATAAGCATATTATATGTTTATCATGCGTAAATATTTTATAATGTAAAAAGATCAGCAATGTCATGGCTTTCTAGAGGAGTCCTTGTTCCCTTTCCTGAACACTACCTTTGATAGGTGAATGACCTTATTTAGTGCTGAGCTTGCTCAGTTGCACGTAAGAACAGAAAGGTTAGTATTAATCGGCTAGATGGCGTGTATTTTTGAAGGACTTATTAGATTGTTAAAATGCAATGATAAAACTTGGAGAGAATTAAATACAGGGAATTTGAGATATTCACAGGTAATTTGTAGATACTTAAAACTGAAATTTAGGAGGAACTTGCACATTTTTCCACCCGATATTTTTTAATTCCAATTTTCCTTTTATAAAGTGCCCTGATGCATTTTCTGAAGTAGTTATCAGCATGTGCAGATCTCTTTTCAGTATTATGTGCATATATGCTTATTTACCTTTTTTTTTTCATTGTGGTGTATTCAAATATTATAGTTTGGGAGAAGCCAAGCAATCCTCAAAATGTGTTAAAATGCTTGGTTGAAAATAAAGCGCTTAGATTTTTAGGAAATAAAAATATTTTGACTATGTACTTGATACAAGAAATAGGCAAACTAGTTGTACTTTTACTAAATTACAAGTAACTTAAAGATCTTACTAACAAAGGCAACATTAATTTCATTTTAGTTAAAAATGAGCACGATGAGCACGAAGAGTTGATTTTTTTTTAATTATGTGAGAAAAACAGAGGGGTGTTCTAGTACTGTTCTTGCTGCTTGTCAATCCCTTTGTTCTTTCTCAAAACTAAAACTATTTTAATGTATTTTTCGTACTTTGATGTACTTCATGTATTTTCTTAAAAAATTATGGTCCAGTGTTGATTCATAGTCAAAGATACCTGTCTCATTTATCTCTTTCTGATTGCATCTGTAAGATTTGGGGAGTGGCTCAAATCCAATAAATAAGATCTTTTTTTTTTTTTTTTTTTTTTTAAGCAGCTATTTCTCAAAGAGAAGGCAGAGTATAGACATGGGAGTATGTTTTTTTGAGAAAACTTAGAGTGGTACGAACAATTGCAAAGGGGTAAGTGTTCAGACAGCCTTAGCAGCGGAGGTCACAGGGCGTGCAGCCTAGATAATGAAGCCGTTTATCATCGGACAATGCTGGATGTGGTATGCCCCAACAGATGGGGATCCCGTTCAGTGTTCTCCTATTTATTGTTAAGTGAGGGGCAAGTTGCACTCTGTAATAGGCTGCTGAATAAAAACGCGTGCTCACCTTTCATGAAAGTTTTAACTATAGGAACATTTGTATTTTCAGTTAAGCATAAACATGCTTAAAAATAGTTATACAGTTGTATGCATGAATAATACATGTACAGGAGTATAGATTACTATTTTGTTACTTTGTATTTAGAAATGCTGACCAATCTTTGAGATGGGATTGTTTACGTGGCCTTTTTTGTGCAACAAAAGGGACACATACTCAAATTTTATGCCGTTATTTTGATGAGATGTGTATATGCTTTGACTTTGGCTTGTTTTTCTACATCTCTTACTGAAATACCCATTATCCTATGTCTTAAGATATAAATATTCTTGTTTTCCATCAAGTTAAATATAACAAATACCTACAGGTGATGTGAGAGAGAGTACTCAGGTCACAGAATGAGTAAGGAACTGCAGCTCCTTGAAAGCAGTTGGGAATAGTGCTGGAGGTTAATTTATACAAGCTTTTGCCAGCTTAATATCCATGCTTTAAAGGCAAAGGCTATGGCGTGATAGCTTCTGACAGTGAGTAATTAGTCCCCATGTTGTGAGTCTGGCCGTCTTTGATTTAAAACTCACTCATCACTGTTTAATTGAATTGTTTTTTTCCCAAGAAGTTTACATCACAGAAGAGCATTCATGGAGTTGTTTTTACTTATCTTCACCCTACTCAAATGATTAAACATACTGTGGATATTTTATGGAGTAGAATATTAGCTCTTTTGATATCTCAATTCTTATTGTATTGGAGGGGGGGATATGAAGATATCACCCAGTTTGATGCTTATGCAAATTAGAAAATCAAACTCAAAGGAATTTGAAGTTTTTTACCCTGTAAAATGAGACTGGAAGACAATCTCATTCTTAACTGTGTTTTGTATGCTTTGTCCTTTGTTTTGAGGACTTAAAAATCTGAAATTTTAATATTTTTCCTTTCAAATTTGAATAATACTCACAAATTTAAGTAAAAAAGCTCTTACATAGTAAACAATTTCATCTTCTGCTAAAGCATCTCTTTGCAGTTGGTAAACAAGAAGTTACACAGTGACTCAGATGAATCAGATTTGCAAACTTCTAATGTTTCTGTTACCTGCCTGCTGGCATTCCTATGACATACAGAAAAGGGAGGTGGAGGAAGAATATGCAAACTATGGAACTCATTTTGTGTGTTGAGAAATTCATGTCATTGTCATTAAATGTTAAATAAATCTGTGTTGTTGCGTTGTGGTATGAGAATTTGGGTTAGCACATTTTTTTTCTTACTCAGTAGACACACCTAAGTGCATTGCATTTTCCATGCAATAATGAAACTTAAACGTAAATTTGGACCTTAAGATAACCACATACAGCTATGTTTTAGTGGTGGTACAGAAATGGAGGTAGTTTAAATGATAACCTCTACATCAGTATTTAGAGGGGTTTTTTTCCTTTTGGCTTTATATGTCTACCTGCTTTCTACTGTTGATCAGGGATCACACTGTAGTCCAGATTTTAAATTTGTATTGCAGATGAGCATCTTAATAGCATTATATATGCGCTTTATGGAGAGATGAGGTTTGAATGCAAATTTTAATTAACCTTTTTTTCTCTAATCTTTTTGCTTTTAATAGACAATATGTTATATAGTAAAATATATATTTCTGCAGTTTTCAATTACTTGCAAAAAATGAGCTTAGATTCTTTTTAGGTCAGAACAAAATTTGGCCAATTTTGAGTAGACAGAACATTGGTTGACTTTGATTGGAAACTGCTGTTAGATGTCAGATTTCTTGAATCTTTGCACTTCTGTCAACAGAAGTGATTTTGTTAGTTTGAGGGTAGCAGGTGAAAAGGTGCAGAATAGTAAGCACTTTATTCTTTAGAATTACTGATTTGTATTTTTTATATATATATCTATATACACATTGTTATATGTGTGTAAATATGCATATAATAGGTATATATGAATATATAAAAATATGTATGTATATATGTACATACGCAACTTAGAAGTTGTTGATTAGTCTGTGGACAATCTAGTATGGACTTCTACATTTAACAAACTTAACTCCCTCTATATTCTACTACTATACAATTATATGTTCTACTTCTCTTGATCCTGCTATCTTTATTTCATGAAGTTTTTTCTAACATTATTATAAGCCTTTTTTCAAGCCAACCTTTTTTGATAAAATCTTTGACTTATATAGCACTAATACAGTTTCAGCTACGATTAAAGTTGTAAGAAAGCTTATGCAGGAGGACTTCCACTGATGTCATCTCCAAATTAAGCTGACAATTCTCCATGGAGTTTTTGAAGCCCTGGTTTAGTTAACACATCTAGATACTCATAGTAAGATGCCAGCGCTCTGTATTTGTATTAAGCTTATATTTGCTGCCACCAAAGGAATTCCATTACTGACTGCCTGGTGAGGGTAGAGTTCTTATGAGTCTACTGGGGGCTTTTGACCTTAGTTTCTGTTAAATATCAGTAGTATATTTGTGAGATTGACACCTGAATATGAGTTTCATTAAATAAAAATAGAACAAAACATACATATGCTGTCTTTGCTTCTTAATTAAATCCAAACCATTTTTTCTTAAGTGTTCTTCTCTATTTATATAATAATACCAAAAGATATTGATTATAGTTATGCAAAGACTGATTATAGTTATGCAAAGCACCAGTTACCCATAGTATTACAAATAATTATATTCAGGGCAAGAAACCTTAAAATAGAAAGATCACAGCTACTGACAGGTCTCTTTTACTCCATATTAAAGCACCATCACAGTCATCACCAAAATCTTTTTCATAAATAGTACTAGAGTGCCAAGGACCCAATGATCCAGTGGACACTGGTATTTTATATTTTTCAGGAGCACAGTGGAGCTGAGCTGATCCTGCCAACTTCCTCTACGTTTTCTGGGACCGTGAAAGAACTGGCAATCCTACCTTTTAACACTGACTTATTTTTAGCTCATTTCTGAAAACTATGCAAGAAGTCCCAAGATCAGAGAATCACTTGTAATAATTTGTAAGACACCATTAAGGAGCTAAAATGGCTAGAATTTTAGGCACTGAGAGTTTTTATTTGCTACTGTACTTTCATCAGTTTCACAATTTAAAAATTTTAATACTGATGGGATCATAAAGAGACAAGATTGAAATATCAGTTAAGTGTTAGGTCATCTAACATCTTCCTTTCAAAGGACCTGTTAACTTAAGGAACTAACATGATTTTCTTTCTTTAAAAAAAAAATAAAATACTTGGGACTGTAAATTAATACTGAATTTATTAATTACTTTTGTTTTATGTTAATTTAAGAATTACAGACAAGCACTATTTTAATATCTTAACATATACAACTCTATGATTTAATTCACCTTATTTTGTAAGGTGTATTAAATTTGTCACAGTTTTACCTGAAAGACAGTTTTGTTAAGATTAAACCTGATTTTGCATAACTGCTTATATAACCAATACGGTTCCAATTGCATATATAACCAATCTATTTAACTAATGAGAACCTTTCACAGGTTTTCTTTAGGAGGTGGATCCTTAAGCTGTAGCAATGTATTAATTGTCTCTTGTACTGAGTATGAACTGCAGCACCAATAAGGCCATAACTGATTTTACACTAATGGTTTGGGATTTTACCATGAAAAATGGCAGAATCATTCTTTGCAGTTGAAAAAAATACGTATTTTTTTAACTAGAATTCTAAATAGTAATTTATATTGGGTTTTTGAGATGATTTGGCTTGCTTGTATGAATAAATAGAAGTAGAGTAAGAACAATAGTCTGTATTGCCTTCTCTTTTACCTTGTTCAGTAGCTTGATTCAGTGAAAATAGCAGGCATTAAGTATTAATTAAAGAGTGTAAGTTTATCTAAGTGATATAGTGCAGAGGAACTTCATGGTATTTTATCCATGATTTCAAGAAATAAGTTGTGAGCTGGAAGAAATGTGCTGCGTTATAAACTCTGTTAATTGATATGTAGGTCATATTTAATGGTCCTTTTTTAAAGTTTGGTTTTTGGACCACCTAGTAGAAACTTTATACTCAGCTGTCTAGGTCCTGTATTAACTGCTATAAATGAAGCAAGAAAAAAGGTGCTTATACAAAGTTGCTGAGAAATTACCATGCATTTGCTGATATTTTTGGTTTGGTATGCCTATAGTTATAAGTGATAGCATGCTGTGTTTATAATTTTGCAATTATTTTCAATAAGTACTGATAGTATGCCTTTTTCCTTTGCTTTTATGTAATTTGCAGAATTTTTTCAATAAGCATACAGTCTTCCTCTTAGATGCATGTGCTGTCTCATTCACTCTTCACACATGCATGTATGCACATACATGGCAGATTGCAGTTTTGATTTGGAGTTAAAGTAATCATACTGTGCAAACATGTCCTTATCTTTCATTTGACAAAGAAGTTTACAATTGTAATGGCTCATTTTATGAACTCACCGTTTGTTCTTTTCTCATAAAAGGCTAAAGTTTTCAAGATTAATAACAACATACTTTCATGTATTTTTGCAATCATAAAATCCAATGTAAAAGTAAAACCTTATTCTTTTATTTTCTTGTTTTGTAAAATGATTTATGTACATGGAAAGAGATAATTTCTAAGCCTTCAGATTGTTACTATCTTACAAAGTTGTTTTACAATCTTATTTAAAATATACGTATTTAGTATATATTTACTAAAGCATGAGTTAGTATGATTTCTTCATGTGTAATTTTGGTCTTCAGTAGTTGATTTGTATTATTCTTTGTTAGACTTTAGGAGTAATCTTCAGTATGTTATTTGTATTTTGTTAATACTTCCCGGATAGGTAGAGTAATATATAATGATCCTAACTTAGCTGTGAGGACAAAGTTCTTGCAGTAAAGTTTCCAGTAGGAAAAGCAGCTTCTAAAAGTAAAGTGGTGAGGGACAAGTCATGTAATAAAAAGAAGGGTTTTAGTTAAAAGCATGTGTCAAACTTGTAGTCTGTGCGGTGTCATTTTGTGCAGTAAGCTGTATCCACACTAAGAATCATACAACAAAGCCCTCTTGCTGTAGACCCAGCCTCAGATCACTTCAGAAATTAGGTTAAAGCATATAGTCTTCTCTGTTAGCTGCTGCATGATGATTTATAAAGTGAATGGACTATAATCACACAGCCATTTGAAGAAGCTTGCTATGAGGAGTGAGAATCTCACTGGAGACTTTCAGAAGTTGCTACAAAAAGTCATTTGTTTCATTTACAGGCAGAGAATTAAAAAAAAAAAAAAAAAAGTCTTCCTGGCAATATTAATACTGTATTTTTAATCTATTGTTGCTTAAATTCATTAATTCCTACTATCTTACCAGATGACTGATGGAAAATGACTGTGGAAAACCACAGTGTAAAGGGAATGATAAAATTTCTGTCTACCCTAGGTCATTTAGTGACAGGAGAACTGTTCTGGAAGACCTTTGCAATATAATTTCTGAATATCCCTCAAGGGAGAGGAGAATATAATACTGATGATTTTGTAAAGTAGCTCTCTTTTCTGTATCCCCCCCCCCCCACACACACACCACTACTTCTCTCCTTTTCATTCTGACCTAGTCCGTATTTTCTGTGTAGATTCCTTAATGCTGCCTAAAAACTGGTAAAATTCTAGCAACAGAAATGAAATTAAAATATTAAAAAGGCCTACTTCAGCTGCGGAGTTGCTAAGCAGGTTTTGAGGTTTTGAATTTGAACTAAAGTTTACAAGAGGTCAGAAAATAATGACAAGAATTGTTCTTTGTCATTTCAGAAACTCACATGTAGAAATTTAGAATCTTTAAAATCTCAGTTGATACCAGGCCTGCCCAGGGATCCTAAGAGCATACTTGCCAGAGGACCTTTGTTTTGTAAGATGAAAATGTACCTTGATTTGTTACTTTTGTGAGGTTGTATAGAGGGCCAGTGGCTCAACTTTTGCTCTGAGTACCTGCAGTTTTGGCTAAGTACAGAATGAGTTTAGAAAGTCATTTGTTTCTCTGAATTATTTTTCTGCTTTCACGTTAAAGTCATCACTGTATAAACAGATACAGTGCCATTGCATAGAACTGATTCTCTGTTTTTGTTTGGTGACTATGGCAAAGTACTTTCTAACGTGGCTTAACCGTATCTTTTGGTACTATCTGTGTATCCAGTGATTCAAATACTTTTCATTTTGAAAAGCTGTGTTCCTATCATTATAGGAACTTTTCAGCCTCACATTTCTCCTTATATTTTTCTTCTCTAATCATGCAAGAACTTTGATTCACTAGTCCACTATATTGAGATATGCAGCAGGTGACAACTATAGAAAAATACGCTTACAGAAAACCTCATCTGAGTTTCATTTCCTTCACCCACTGACTCCAAATCCCAGACAAAAATAAAATCACTCCACTGCTCTGAACAGTGCTGTCCAATTATGTGTGTGAAGAAGAATCTTTGACTCCTCTATAGGTGAAAGCAATACCCTTAAATAAATGATTACTGTCAGTGTGCTAGTGCACAGTTACAAGTATTGTGGTTTTCCTGAGGGCAGTACAGCCCTCTTTTTTTTTCCCATGGCCCATGAAGAAACAGAACTGAAGGATTTATAATTTGATCCACAAACTGCAAGGTCAGAGGGATTACCAGCATCCTGTCTGTATTGCACATTCCAACTTGCCAGAATTACAGGTTTACAAAGTCTGAAACAGGAACCATGGCATGTGATTTCTATTGCTTGTGTAGTATATGAAGCTACATTTTTCTCTGTAACTGTTGATAGTTTGACAATAATGTAACTATTGATAGTTTGACAGTAATATGTATCTTATTTCTATGATTTTTTCAAAAACAGTGGTCAGTTGATGAAGCAACAAGAGAAAAGATCAAAGCACCAATTTTGAAAGATTCTTTGGAGACTAATTAGGTTCTGGAAATTCAACAATTTAACTGCTGAATCCACTGAAGCATACTTTTTTGCATTTCTGTATGTCTAGCTGAGAAAAACTATAGCACCAAGATATATAACTTCTGAGTAATGACTTCAGCCTATTAGTTATACTTTAGATTTAAGTTAAATTTTTCTCCAAGCAATTTTCCATATTTTACACTGGAAATACTGAATCTATTCAGTGCTTTAGAGAGCTCACAGAGGTCTGAAAATGCTATAACTTCTCTAGCAGACTCATCTTGTTTTGATCAATTAAATCTTTGATGTGTTGAAGTTGCACTTCACTTTGCCTTATCCAGTGATAATTTTACTGAGGTTTTTTATACTCGTCAGCAGTATGCTAATGTATCTCTGTTTGGAAACTATGTTATTAACTACTGTAAAGTCATGTTAAAATATATTTTAATACTAAAGACCTAATAATAAACATGGTACTTCTGATTTTGCATAAAATTTACTGATAACTTGAGTGTTAGCATTTTTCTCTAGCTGCATCAGATTATTCTCTTACCTTTCCATTTTTGACCTTTTAGGGAAAATACTTGTTTTAGGTTGTTGAATCATCACTTTTTAAGCTAAATTACCATAGGATCTGCTTTGGTATTTACAGATGTGAAGATGTGGGTTGGTATGAACATTCCTTAATCACATCCGTGTAACAAGGAAACAGTACTGGGATGGATCAGTGGAATGGGAATAGATAGGATTTCTAAGGCACTCTTTAAACACAGACCATATTATTATATGGGCTTAACCAATAGACTTAAACATGATCTATGCTTTCTGAATTCTCTTCCAGTGATTTGAATAATTTCTTTCACCCTCAGCCTAGTGATCATGACTTTTCTTGATTCTTGCTGTGGCCATCTAATCCTATATGGAAATAAGATTGGAATTAACACTTAAGACTATTCATTAAATAGGCTCGATAACTTCTGCTTCGGAAGTAGAGTAGTAGTATAAGATCCTCTTTAGGAAATGAGTTATCTTATGCATTTAAACACTAAAATTTTGTGACCTGCATTGTTTGCTTTGGGTTTTGTTAATTTAATTTTTGACAAATCTTGCACTTCTTTCCATCCAAATATGACTGTGTGAAAATAGTCCTATTTCAAAATCTGTTTTTAGTTTTGAGTCAGTGATGTATAGTTTAACAGGATTGAATTCTCTTTTTCCTTTTCTTGGTCAGTTGCTTGACAGTTTTTAGAAACATTGAAGAGATAAGTAACTTAACCTCAGAAAGATCGAGTTTTAGGTCAGCAATTGTCAATTTGACTATCTTGTGTAAAATCAATATAGAGAATTGGATCACTAGAGTAGCATGTATAGTTACTTGCAGTGCTTAAAAAAATAGACATCTACATTTCATAACAATTAATCTATTTGTTTCCTGCTTAGATTTTGTGAATTGCAGTAACCAAGCGTGATGGTTATAAGTGTGTGCAGTGCTGTGAATCTGTATGTGTTATGTGGGGCACTACGTTAGAGAAGAATCTTGAGAATTTTATTTGCCTGTAACTCTTCCTGGGTTTAAATGTTCTTGACATCCGAAGTGGAATGCTTATGGAGATATCTTGCATAAGAAATTTAAATTTTATTTGCAAAATCTCTGACTTTTTTATAACAGACAATGGGATTTCTTTAATTAAGCTCTGTTGCTGTCAGAGTAGAGGGTTATGTTCCGTTTTGTAACAGGCATAGTGCTGTTTTGTTTACGTATTGCAATGTAAAGTACTAGGTATGAGTACACAGATAATACAGATTTAGCCAAATTTTCACAGGGTAATTGGTAGTTAGCTTCTGAATGTCTTTAGAATAACCTGATTAGGAATTGTTTCAAACCTATTGTCATGTGAACACTGTTTTGCTTTTGAATTATCAGTAGGTCTGATAAGCTCCGTTCCAGTAAATGTTCTTATTTCTAATAGTGTCTTCATGTAACATATTACATAGTTCATAGAGGAAAAGTGTCAGGCATGGTTTCAAGCTGCATAAAACAGAATGTAAATAACAAAATACCAATTTTGTTAAGTTCCTTTAATACTTGAATGAAAGAATCCTGAAGCAAGCAAAAAACAGACGTGTTGATGTAAGACTTGATATTTTCTTGTTAGAACATCGAAGTAGAATTTGATTCTGTACTTTAAAAGGATGTCAGTTAAGGTATCCATACCTTCAAAATCTTGTACAGTTAAAATATATGATTATTATTTCCCCTTAGATCAGTTCAATGTTGAACAGATTTTAGTAGGTGTGTTTTTCTAAGATGTTGCATTTTTTGCTTTGAAAATCTCAGGTATTGCTACTTAAAAATGAAAAGACTCATTCAAACAGCTATGTTTTTACTTCCTGAATTAAGCAACATGGATAAGGTTGTCCTTCAGAGGGTTATAATATAGTACTATGATATTTAATTGTCAATTTTAGCTTTACTTAATGGCTTCTGCAACAAGTTCGTAATAATCTTGCATATAATCATTGGTTGATGCACTTAGCAGCCTTCCTGTGATTCATTCTTTGCAATTACTCACCCTTTGTAGCCTTGAGACACAAAGAACTCTGTGCTTTTCTGTCAATTAAGTATTCTTAAAAAATGCTTGTACACACTTTAAGTTTTCCCAGTCTACTCTCAGAAAGTCCTTGAATCCAGTCAGGAGAGGCATTTCCGAGGCTGTATTTGGAGTTCAGTCTCTGCAGGAGCATTTGGTATGTCAGCTTTTCCCTGGCTATCCAAACTAATGCTTAGTAATAACAAGCAGTTGAATATTGTACGTGATAATGCAAAAAGCTACCTTCATGCCAGATAGACTGTTAAAAAAGATGTGACTGCTTTTTAGTTTAGACAAAATGTTTTAGGTAATATATGATACGGAAGACTTCAAAGCATTAACAGTGTGAGCTGTTCCATCCTGAATCGCAAGAAAGTTTTTTCCACAAATGAACTCTTACCTTCTAATGATAGAAAACTGATGTTAATGCAGTCCAAATCTACTTTTTAAGAGGATATTGTTAAAACCTGCCTGGATATGATGCTGTTTAATGTGCTCTAGGTGATCCAACCTCAACCGTTCTGTGATTCTGTAAAGTTTTTAAGTTGACAATTTCTCTAATTCCATATGGCTGAAAAAAGATTCTTTAAGTATTTTTTATATATTACAAATATAAATTATCCTATGTTAAGCTATATATAACCATTACAACTAGATAACCGTAGTTCAAATTTATGTAAAACAGCAGCACACTTTCTTATTTGGTGCTTATATGCTTTTAATTCTGATACCTTCATGTTGAAGTGCAGTACATTGCCAAATTTGACTTTTCCTTGTTCAGTTGGGCCCCTCTTTAAGTATTCTAGAATTAAATTTACTCGCATGAACTTTTCTTGTTTGAATATGTTTCGAGAAAATCTACTTGTCACTTTGGTTGGGGAAAGGCGTATTGAGAAATATGATATATTACATTTGGTGAAAAAGAGTGTACTACTTAGAACATTTGTGTATTACTTTCCTTTTTCAGATGTAACAAATCAGTCTGAGTTACAAAAACAAGAATTTTGCAAATGAATCAAACTGGATATGTCAATATTGCAAACCTAATCAAAAGGCAATTATTATTTTTTTTTTTTTTTTGCTGAACTAAACTGATGATTTAGTATCAGTTCAGAAATAAGCATTATTGGCAAATATATTTCATCTGCTTTCTTGTAGTAGCAGCCTTTCTCACTGATGAGGTGTCTGAAGTATAATAAATAAAATACATTTTAGCTCATCATGTTTCTAACATCCTGTGTGGAATATTGCCATTATCTCCTGCTTTTGAAGTTTTTCATTTGTAGTAATGTTAAGCTTGAGATATAGGTGAAATTAAGTCTAAAAGTTTTTCTTTCTTTTTTTTCTTCTTTTTTTTTTAATCCATGCATTCTGTCTTTGTGAAAATCTGTATTTTAAACTTCATTAAACTTTTTTCTGCCATCAAGAAAAGCTAACTCATTAGCTCATCAGCAGTAATTGTCATGACAGCCATGAAACCATATAATTTTCAGGTATTTGGGATATTTCTTAAGACTTTTTTGTTGGAAGTTTCAAATAGTATTCCCCTTAAAACCATACTCCCGTGGAAAAAATAAAAAAGGTTCTTCCTAGCATCCCTCAAACAGCATGACTCGTTGGGTTCGTTGTCATGTTAAGTGTAGCCAAACAGTTTCTGATCAGTTTAGAAGTATGTATGTGGCCACTAGCTGTCATTAAAAAATCTGTTTCTAGACTCTCATGTTAAAAACAGTCATCAGCTTTTTTATGTGGTCATGTGTTAATATGTTTCATTTCCCATTCCTTACAGTCCTTTTCTCTTTCTTTTTTAATGTCTTGTGAAAAATTTCTTCACTGAGAATGCCTCTTGTACACAGGTCTCCCGTGGCTTGCTTTATGGTGATGCTTTATTCACTTTTTTAGTGATTTATGCAAGTTCGGCTATTCTGTATAGAAGTCAGTTATGTAGACATCTACAGTCTGAATTTGTTACTGGTAGCAGAGTAGTCGTGACATCATGAAATGTGGTTAGTTAGCCAGGGTGGACTTCTGCTGCTGGGGCAGTGTTCATAGCATTAGTTGAACTGTGTGCTTCAGGATGTCAAGTATGTCTGCATGAACTACAGCCTCAGAAAGAGTTCAGGTATCTATACTGTAGAGTTTTATTTATTATTTTATTTTGTATGTCCTGTAAGGAAAACAGTATGCAAAATTTGGTGGAGTTCTGATTTGTGATCTTTTTACAAATCTTTTTCATTTTAAGCTTAGCTGTGAACTTCATAGGGATGCAGTGCTTTTTTGGAGACACTTTACAAAGTAGTTACTAGTTTACTCATAGGCATTTAAGCTTGCTTACAAAAAATAAAAAGTTTTTGGGGCAGCAGAGGAGTGTATTACCAGGTTCTGACTTAGAAAAGGGGGACTATTCAGACTTTAAAGGTCTCGTTACCACCATCAAGATGATCCATATCAAGTAATTTGGATTTGGAGCTGGACAGCATTCCTGTTTACATGAGTTTCATTGCCTCGGTTATGTTTTGTTTTATTCTCTTGACTTAATATGCATTGTGAGTGATTGCATGCTCTGCCCTTCCTCTCCTCTTTAAAATACGCTGTGAAGTATAATGTTGTTCGGTTTCAAAACAGAAGATCAAAGCTTTGTAGTCTGAAAGTGAATAGGAGTAATAAATATTATAAAGTTCAGGCTTACGTAAGTATATGATGTGTACTTCCTAGTTATGTAGAAGTTCTTGATTTTTATTATTGGAATAGCTTTTGAACTGGAGTGCCAGACCTTCTTGTTATGAAAAGCAACTGCGTGTCCTAGCAGAACAAAAAGTCAGCATTTGATATAGTTTCAGTTTTGAACTGGATGTCTCCTTTGACAGTAGTTACAATTTATTATTGTAAAATAAATAAATAAATAAATAAATAAAGGATGTTAGTGCTTGCTTTCCTCTGGAAATATGAAAGCACGTATTGATAAAAGCCTTAAAAATATATCTAATCACCAGTTGATGGAACAGAAGAACACAATGCAATGCACTATTAGTCAAGGGAGAATTGTTATTAATACACCTTTAAAATGCATTTTTGTAACAGTATTTTAAATCTAGATCCATATCATGAACTGTCTTAATGAGAATGCCTGATCATATTGGAGCAGTAAAATACAAACTGTGTTTTAAATAAATTACTGTTATGTCATAGGGTTTGCTATCTAAGACAGGTTACAAATGGAGATGCTGCCTGTCTTGGATACTGGTAGAATAACATACTTCTTTTTCATAAAACTTTATGTTGTTTCTTTCAAAACACTGTAATAGGTCTTTGAAAACATAAGTGTAATGAACAAGTTTCTACTATTTAACTAAAACTGGTATCTTAATGAAATTATATAATTTTTTGAGTTAATTGTTCAGACAATTTAGTAGTCTAATTAAACATAATTTTCTAATTTAGAAAATTTAGATAAAAAACTTCCTGAACGACCTTTCTAAAAGCATATGAAAACGTGCATGTGTGTGT
The DNA here is from genome assembly GCF_028389875.1 of Rhea pennata. NCBI lineage: Eukaryota > Metazoa > Chordata > Aves > Rheiformes > Rheidae > Rhea > Rhea pennata. Next base: position 7,073,430 of record NC_084667.1, read on the forward strand.
ATTTATGAGTTGTTTTGAAAATTCCATGCTTTAAGCAATTTCATAATTGTATTTCCAAAATTTTCAACTGACTTCAAATGAATAAAGTGAAAAATTTTCTATTTAGTTAATTTTAAGTATGTAAAATATAATTGTTACAAATAAGTCCACAATAATTTGTCTCCCGTTTTCTATTTTTCATTCACCTGTATAAGAGCAGCCAGACTAAATAATTTGTAAAGTACGTAGATATTATGTTTTATTCTGTTCTGGTTTTGGCAGTTGAGAAACAGAAAATACTACACAATTATTCTGATTTATCACTGAAATATAAAGCAAACATGAGAAGAAAATCAGTATGGTTAAGAACTATTTAAAATATACTTGTCTCTTTTATACTGAGTTGTACTTCCTTTGAAGAAAATTCAAGTGATTACACTTGAACTGCCTCTTGGCAGTTCTTAACTGTCGACGATATTTGCATTCTCTACTGAATTTCAGTAAAGCAATCTTAGTGTAGCATTCATGTTAAGTAACTGAACTGAACTGTGACTTTAGGAATACCAGTATATATGCTGCTAATTCCGATTAGATTAATGAACAGTGAGTTTGTTTACTTGGATGTTGGCATAGTTTTAAAAAATGGCAGTGTTATGCAAAAGGTTCTGATACTTTTTTCCTTTCAAGTTCTTAATATAAAAGTTTTTCTTTATCAGCAATGTACTTCCTGGTCTTCTCTTAACTTTATCCGGGTGTATTCAATTCTTAGTATGAACTTTTGAAATTTGTAAAATTTATTCTCAGTGTTGATACCTATCTTTTATTGAAATAGCACTTCAGTAAAAGTGCTACTGTGAAGGTGACCTCAAGTCTGAGAAGGATTTCAGTTGCATGTTTTGTGCAAAACCTTTTTAATGTGAAACTTATTTTCCCCCTTCTCATTAACCTAAATACTATATACTAGAGTTGAAACAACCCCAAAGTCTTCCTTTAAACTGGAAGTTTTAGGAATGAAATATGAAAGGAATACAGACTATGTATGTTTGCTACTCTTCAAATATTTCTCTTCGTGTTAGATAAATACTACTGAAGAGTCTAGCAGTAATCTGTTTTCAAATACCAAATGACAATTACAAGAAATAACGAAATGTTCCTTTCTGCAAAACTGTGTTTAGTATGGGAAAATAAAATCATAATCCCTCTTTTAAATATTTTACATTTCACACTTGTGATATATTACAAAATATTTCATATTTTGAAAATATATGATAAGGTGCAGGATAGAGCCTGTAAATCACATCATTCGTCTTTAAAAGTGGGAAATACTGGAGTATACGGAAACTGATGCAGAGTATAATCAGAATAATAAGTACTTTTTTCTAAGATGCAAGGGAGCAGATTCTGTTATAACTTTCAGTAGGAATATTATGGAAATTGTCTTCTAAGAAGCAGAACTTCAGTCTCCTTTAAAGTGATGGAGTGGATATGGAAACTTTATAACCAATAGGAGGACTTTTTCTTTATTTGTGGCTATGTCTAGGAGAGAAAATTCATGGAAAAAGTTGAAGATATGTTTAGTTATATTACTGCAGTAGAGTATATAATTTGATGCTGTTCTTTTTCATTACAGTCCAGTGTGTTCACTGGAGCAATAGGTACATTTTTTGTACAGAAATACTTTTCTGATTATGTCAGATCATATTAATTGTATTGGGAATTGATTAAAAAAAAGTATCCAAAAAATAATTACTTGCTATTTAACAAATGGCGGAAATTGTAGTAGTGTTCTGTGTGTTTGTTCAGATGCATAGCTGATTCACTGAAAGATTTGTATTACTCAATACTTTCACCTCAAATTTATATTCATTTTAGTACTAAGGAAAGAAAGGCAGAAAACTGTTACAATTTCAAATGTTTACTGTTTTTTTTTTTTCCTGAAATTCTTGCTGCTATCAATTTTGCTCCAGGAGACTGCATTAAATTGAGTTTGAAACAAGTTTAAATCCAACATTCTGACTTTTTTTTTTAACTTAAATTTATTAAAGTGATCAAACACTTTAACACAGTACATTGATTACAAACAGTTGGTAATGTAATTGGTGCTACATAGTCAGTGTTCCTATTCTGAACTATTAGCAAGCTTCAAAATAAACTTAGTTTAGAGGTTTACATTTTGAAATATACATAAAGATTAAATTATGATGTTTGTAGAATTAGGAAGACAGTTCTGCACTATCAGAATATAAAGCCAGACAAGATAACTAGACATCAGTTCCCTCCTTTTAAATGGAAAACAATTCTGCAGAAAAAATTAGGAATATATTTTTAAAAAACTTCAAGAGAAAATCTAGATATGAACATTTCTATATTAAGCTTGACTATTATGTATGTGTTATAGGTTTATAGAACATCTAACCTAACGTAAAGAATGAATTAAACTGTGGAGCTCATGGTCATAGTAGTAATTGTTACATTTTTATAGTGAATGTAGGGAAGGTACTGGTAGGAGTATTAAGCTGATCTGTTCTTTCTGTTGAAAGAGTAGTATATTTTTCTTCACTCCAAAAAATCAGAATATTCTTAGCTCATTTATTGGACTGTAGAAGAATAAATACATGTATACATACATACACCCATGTATAGATAGTGTCTAGATAGTATAAATGATTATGCATGTACTATCATACATAAGTGTACATGTAAATGCACATGTTGTTGTAGCTGTTGAAGACTTTTGTCTGTGCTATCAACAACATAACTGTCCAAAAAGTGTTGCTGGAAACCAAGAAATGCCCAGCCTGAAGAATTTTAGTTGTTTCTTTAAATACCGCACTCTAAGTAGTTTTAGTCTTCTAAGAGTTTTGCTAAAACTAATTCAAGCCATATTTTTTATTAATTTTCTTGCTATATGAATTATTAAGAATTTTCTGAATGTTTGCCTTGTTTCCTGATTAGCTGAATTTTTATTGCAGTTACAGCTTTTTTACATGGATTCAATGCTTGGACAGTTGTCATCTGTTTCAAAGTTTCAAAATTTGAAGAAGCATCTGCTAAAGCTACTTACTGCACTTTTGAAAAGAAGACAACAAACCCTCACACAGAGTTTGTGTGAGCAAACACACAAGCATACATATAGGTATAAAGGTTTGGAACTTGCTCTTGAAAAGATCTTTCTTGTGGTATTTAATTCTTCTTAACTTGTTTTCAGGGAGGATGTGGATTTGTTAGATTCTAAAATGTGGCCTGTGTTTCTAATGTTCGTTCTAGTTAGAATGTAAGTGGTACTGAAAAGAGAATATTTTAATGTGCTGTAGCTCATAAATTGCTGCCCTGAAAGATTTGGTTGCTGTTCATATAGTAACCACTAGTATGCTTTGATTTTCTTAATTATCCAAAGAAATTTACTCTCCTCTAAAACGGTATTAAAATTATTCTTAAGAACCAACCTATTTCTTGTGCTTAGATATTACGTAAAAGAAACTAAAACCTAAAGCCGTTCTAGCACATCGAAGATTCTAAAGCAGGTAGTTACACCTATATTTATACCTGCAAGTGTAAAAATTCTTTAGGATAAGTATAGTTTTTAATCATTACATAAAATTCAAGAGAACAGATACAAATGCAAAAGTAGTTGGAATTTCCCAGTTTTATCAAGGATACTTATTAAGATTTCTACCTTTAAAGGATTATCTTCCATCTTGGAATCTAATTTTAGCTTTACTCTCATGGCAGCTCTGAGCTTTTGTTTTAATTTGTCTTCATTCCTTTAATACTTTAATCCTCTACACCACTTTTCTACTGGTCATACAATTAATTATTAGGGGAAATAAATTTAAGGCTTTTATGTGGTGTTCAAATTGTTGCAGAGTGGAGTGGAAGGTGAATAGTGTACATTTCTTTTTAGCAAGAATATTCTAGGTATTCAGGTTAACACCAGAGGTGGCATGTTTTTCAGAGAAGAACTGAATACAGCATTAGCATTTCTGTGGTGGTGTACTAGTTTTCAAAGTGAGCTGTGAAGGATGTTAATCCGTACATGCTGGAAAACCTTAGCTCATTTGGACTTTAGAGAATTGGTGCAAATCTGGTATGCTTGTTAGAGAGCAAAGTGTATGAGACCTTCTAGGCATTATGTAGGCAGAAAAAGCAGGTGCTTTAGTTTTAGAAATCTGCAGAGCAGTGACATGGCATTCCATTCAATTTTTTACCAGATATCACAGACTGGAAATGTGAGCTTTGGCTGATGCTGCTGGGAAGGAGAGTGCGGCAGGCAGCTGTAATTCCCATCCTGTAAAGGTACTGATACTTAAAGTCTCTGTAGTCCAAATTGGGTTACAAAAATCCCGAAATGTTGAATTTGGACCTCAGTTCTATTGTCAAAGTTCATTTTCTGCCAACCATTCCTAGATGTTCTTTGGATACATTTTAAAGTTTGTTTGTTTGTTTATTTTTGCTTTTTAGATGTGAGTAAGGAGAAGATAATTTGGAGTTGATTGCAGGTTTTCTGAAACACTTCCAAATAACAAGCAGTGTGTGGAATGCGTTGCTAGTGTTTTCCTAGGGTTTGACTTGGACAGCAGATTTTTGAAGTCAGTGATACCCATTTGATTACATTAGGCCAGAATATTGCAAACACTTTTAAGGTTGGTTGTTCCAACAGCAAGTAATTCTCTTCATTGATTTTCTGACTCAGAAAGAAGCTTCGTTTTGAATCTTACTTATTCTTAAAAAAGAGGGGAGGGGGGGAAGAAAGAAAAGAAAAGATATTCTGGTTGTAGAATGATCTTAAACAGTGTGATATTGATGAAAGATCTTTCAATGCAGGGCCAACCTCAGACAGTTGTTCTAGGGCATTCATTGACAACGTCGTGGTAGCATCAGATTTGTCTGCAACACTAACAATTACTGTTGCAATAGGGGAGAATCATAGCGAAAAGTAAATTTATTTCTGGAATGAGATCTTTTTTGGGTATGTTTTTTAAGGAAGCGTAAAACCTAGAGAGTTTTTGAACAATAACATGACTCCATCTACTGTAAAACCCATTCCGTTTTATATATTTTCAGGGAGTGTGGAGTGGCACAGGAAGGAAATGGCATATCGCTGGAAAGTTGCTCTAATTCAGCACAGGATTCTTGTGAGAAATTCCTTCTAATATTACATCATCCTATTCTGTTTTTCAAAGTGTGAAGTCTAATTTCTTCATTTTATGCCACCTTTGTTCATATCAGCATCGCATTAAAATAAATTCAGCAGAGTAAATAGGCTTTGATCATCATTTACGACTGCTGTTAGCAGCATACATCTGCTAGTGTGGCAATTTCCAGTACTATATGTTTTGTCATACTGGGTTATGTGAGGGTTTATATTTCAGTAATAAAATGTATTTCTCCTCTTTAATAGTGTTTGGGATTTTTTTTTAATGTTAAATTTCACTGGCTAGCATGAGACTTGACAAACAAAAATAAGTGTCAACTATTTCCCCTCCAATATATGTTTCTGGCAATAATATAAATGGTAAATGAACCACTTCAATACAGAAGAATGATACTTCTGTAGAAATAAGAAAAGGAGTAAGAAAAAGCTGATACAATACTAAAAGCCATTTAACAAAACTTTTTATATGGAAAGATACTTTATTTGATTCCATTTGGTTTGCTGGAACTTATTAACTTTGCCTAACTTACAATTGCTTATCAAACCTTGTTTGCAGCTGGAGGGAAAATTTATTTTTTTCCCTATTCTATAGTGTCAGAGAAGAATCTGAAAGGTTTTGGTGGGTTTTTTTTGTTTGTTTTTAATAGATTGAGCCTAAGGTCAGCGGAAACATGTAATAAAGCATGTATTTGTTGGGTGTAGTAGCAATGTAAAAGTACCCAAAGGGTGGGAAATTACTGAGATTAGGTTAGCATCATCATAGATGTAGAACTATGCATAACTTTAAGAATAATTTTTAATTAAAGAGCTATTTTATATTGTTGTTCATTTTGGAGATAGTTGGCATTTATAGATGATTCAGTAATTATGATGAACATGAAAATTAAGACCAACTTTTTTAACAGTTCATTGAGCTCTATCTATTAATTCAGAAATGTAATGACAAAGAGATGTCTGTGCATTTTATTTTTTTTCTCCTGTTTGGAATACTCAGAAATAAAGTGTTTTTCTATATATTATTTTGTGTTTGGCAAATGTAAGCCTATATTTTTCTGCATTTTAATGCGTTTTGTACAAAGCATTCTTACATACCTAGCTGAATACACTGTGTATGACAGCATTGAGGTGATCCTCTCTTCCTCCTTCTTGAAGCTCATCCATTCAAGCTTTTGTTCTACCAGTGGTTTCTCCATGTTAAAACTATACAATTGCCTTGCTTCTTACCCTCTTTCTTTCTCTGTTCTTCCCTGAATCACATTAATACACAATTTGTTCACAATTATTTCAGTTACTTAGTTGGTGTAAGGCTCTTTAGTTTTGATCAGCTACAAGAAACTGTAATCCATTTGTGACATTGTCTTCAAATAGCTCATCTTGTATTATTTGGTAGATCACCTGCCGCCATCTCATTTCAGTCTTTGTGCCAGAGATCTGCTGATCTGCAGATTTGATCAGGACTTTTTTTTTTTTTTTTTTTTTTTGGTGATGACTTGCATATCTAGTTTTCCTGTCTCTGTCTGTTAGAACACCATGTCTTGACTGTACTTCTTATAGATAGTCTACTTGGAACTTGAATAAATAAGGTTAAAGCTGATCTCGGTTTCCTTTACAGACACCTCCTTTTTACCTTTTCTTGGTATTGTGGATAACCTGCTCTTCCTTTTCAAGGCTGTAATCTGGGTATGAACTTGCATAGCCTGTCTATGAAATCTCAGATTGCATATGTTTAAATCTTGCTGTTTGTAAATACCTTCAATTGCTTGTTCTTCTTTACAGGTTGCCAGAGCCTTATCTAGGTCCTTATTTTTTGTTTCTTCAAAAAAGTTACTTACAAAATCATTTGACTAAGATCTTTCTTTGGTCCTGCCACTTCTATTTCATTTATTTATAATTCTCTATCACGTCAAATGCAAAATGTTGGTCCTGATCATCAGTTTTCTGTACTTCAGCTCCTTTCCTTCAAAGGAATTTTACTCTGTTGGACTTGCAGCCTTTGTTAGTAATGGTAATTGTTCCAACTTGTGTGTGATCTTCTGTGTTCATCCCTACACAAAGAAAGCTCTTAAAAGCATTTGAGCTGTTTTTTTATTCTTTTCCAAAGCCGTTCATAAAATCTGTCTTCATTGTGAAGCTGTAAATGCTAAAGGTTGTAGCTCGACAGATGCTATACCTTAAATTGTGAATTAGTATCACTTTCGTATTAACTGTTTTATGGAGAAAACCGCACAAGAATGAAAGCAAAATGAATTGAAATACCTGAATAAGTTGTTTCATTAAAAATGTGTGCACACTTTAAAGACTGCTTCTTTTCTCCTACTGTTTAAAATACCTTGCTCCATCTTCTCTCTGTTAGAGTATAGGTCAAAATGTTTCCATTTAGTATCTGATGTCAGGAGATTCAGTTGTGAGGAAAATGGGAGAGAAGAGGAAAGAAGAATCTTTGTAAGAATGTGAGCAACTAATTATATTTTAATGTATTACCTTTTTTCATCCAGAGTAAGCTGAATAAACTTCTTAAAATCATCAGTAAAACTGAAGGATGAAATTGTTGATATAAAGAAATAACTATTTGGCCATTGTTTCAAAAGATGCAGGATTTTTGTCCTGTTATCCAATTATGTGGATGATTTGGTAGTATAGATTGTTCTATGTTGCTTAAATATCTTACTGTACTGTGGTTGTATAATAGAATGTTTAACTGCATAGAAAACAAATGATACTTTAATAGTGTCTTTCTTTTTCCTACTAAGGTATTACCATATACAGGAAATGTGCAATTCTTCTGAAAGCTATGCTATGTGGACTGTTCAGTTGTGTAAACTAATAACCACCATGTAATTAAATTGAAAAAATGGCTGTTCTAGCACATCTAAAATCAGACCTTTTCTCTTCTCTTCTCTTTTTTTTATAATAAATGGAAGTTACCGCAAGTTTGAGTGTTAATTTATGCTAAGAATTAAGGTACTTTTAATGTCTTAAATGAAATACTTCAACACAGAACACTTCTGTATCTGAATATCAGATGCATACAAACAGCTTCTGTACTATGTTTTTTGTACAATAACCTTGTGAACTAAGTTACTTAGAATATATTTCTCAATATACTTTTCAGTTCTCATAGTGTTAAAGGCACTGATTCAGTGTACAGTAACCTTTTCTTTTCTTTGTGCTATGCAACTTATAATAGTTATTTTATGCTGATTTAATGTCTTCCTTGAGAACATTTTCAAGGACATCTTTGATTAGATTGATCAGACTTAATGAATATGCATATGTATTGAACTAAATTGTAGACTGCATTTAAAAATAAACTCTCTTGTGTGTATGATATTATAGTAAGTTACAGTGAAAGAATGGGGCCATTCTAAATGCGAGATTCAAGTAACCTTAGCTTAACTCTTAATATTGTAAATATAAACCCCACAACTCAGAAATGAAATAATTAATTCTGATTTTTTTTAATTAACAGAGATATGATTTTTTTCCTGTTTTTTCTTTCTTTGAACTCCATAAGCAGGCTTAGAGATCACTGTATTTATACTTACATCTCTCCACTGTCAGCTTGTTGATATTAGAGAAGTAGTATACTGTTTAGAGCTTTTATTAAAATAAGTATCTTTCTCTGGGGAAGATATACATGGAAATGTGTCAGAAGGAATATTCTGCTTCTAGACAGTACCTCAGTAACTTTTCTAACTGCTTCTATGGTGCAGTTCTGTATAAGATGCTGATCATATATGTTTAACTGACAGTAATTGTAGTTTAGCTGAAGCAGCTCCTCCTCTTAATGCCTTTGTTCATCCTGCTTCAAAGTATTTGGTAGTTAAAGTACTAATACAGCACTATACTGAGAGATGACAGTATAAAATTACTTTTTCAGATTTCTATAAAGGCTCTGTTTTTGAATTTTGCTTTCTACTTGTTATTCCTGAAAACCAAGCTTGATTTTAAGAAGTCAGTAAAGACTCATACATAAAAATTAAATAGTTCCCTAGTCCAAATGAAGGCTTATTACATAAATTGTGGATTAATTAATTATGAAAGTTAATTTTTAACTAATTCTGCTGTGAGCAATATTTCTGCAAATTTTAATAAGACATAACTTAGTGATATTTATTAAGCATGTATTCAAAATGAACAGGCTAAAATAGTCTCTCAGCTGTGTTATTTCTTCAAGATTGACAAATAAGAGTGATAAAAATTGTAGTTATTAAATCTCTTGTTTAAGATTCAGAACACAGAAATCAAATTTGTGGAGATTACGTTTTTACATTATCACTTTCCAGAGTAAAGCCTCACTGTGAGTATAGTTTAAGTAATAACATTGGAATAAAACTTGAAATAGAGAATGAGATTGCCAGTTGAGCCAGAACAATTCCATAGTTTTGAATAGTGTAATACGTAAAAATAAGTGTTTTTATTGATAATTTCTTCTAGTAGTAAATCATTATTTTATGAAATATGTTCTAAGCATTCTTACTTTTTACTTGGATTAAAATATATAAATACTACTATTTGTGAAGCTAGCTTCACTTCTATGTCAAATTATTGCAAAATAATAAATACTGAGTGTGAAGATGTTTCATTCAAGCATTAGTGAACTAAGATTTTTACAATAACCATTCATAAAGTAAGAGGAAGGTTAATAATGTTAAAGTGTACTTAATCTTTACATTCAAAGTGAAAACAAAATATTCAAACAGTGAAAAAAATACTAATTTTAGAGACTCATATCCTAAAGATAATGTGTGTTCTATAGCAAACAGTGGACATACTTGCTAAGATTAAGGAGTTTATTGATTCTTTATTGTAGTTGAGGTAATCAGCACAGAGGGACCTTAAAGAATGAATTGACATGTCCTAAGGAAACGTATGTACATGTGTACGTACTTGTGTATGTTAAAGAGAAAATGAATTGGCAAAGAAATCCGCTGACTGAAGGAAAGTGCTCTTGGAGGAGTTTGCCTCATCTGACTTACTGTTTTCAGCAGAGAATTTCAACCTAAAATAAACTGTCTGATGATAAAGGTACAGTAATTGTTAATGTAAAACAGATTTTTTTTATCATTGTGTAACACTAAACAGATGTCTTTCTTAAAAAGATAAAAACATAACAACAAAATAGCCATGACCTATTAGATATATCTCAGAAATGTAAAATCATGCATCTACTAACTTTCTACAAAATACTGTAAATTATTTCAAAGATAACCAGGAGTTTCGCTAGGAATTGTTGTTTCCTGTCATTTCCGTGCAAAGTTTGTTAACTTCAAACAAACTTCGTTAAATTTGTCTTTGTTAACTTCAAAATGAAAATGTTACTTTAAAATAGTCCCTGATAGATTTGAAAAATAGTTTTGTTCTGGTTTTGTACTTTAGTATATCAGTAGCTGCACATATATACTGGAATATTACTTATCTGTAAATTCTATGTGAGTTTGTGTATATTACTTTTATTTAAAGATTACATCTGAACATATATCTTTTTTTCAGAACATTCCTATTACTTTCATACATCTAAGTCTGTAGTCATTGAACTAAATATTTCATAAGTTGAAAAAATCTATAAATGCTTGCTTTTAGTTAATGTTTAACAGTTCATTGTGTTTTATGCACTTACATTTTGCATACGTATCGTTATGTCGGCTTACCTGCTTAATATTGACTTTTTAAATTGTTACCTTTCTATTTCATGATATATTAAGCTGATAAAGTATTTTGAAAATATTTAAAATATGGTGACATAGGCTGAACATCATTGAAGTGCAGGGTAGCTACATAATAGTCAAAAATCCTTGCTAGGCAACTGAAACGAAAATAACCTGCTTGTACTGTACAAGTGCAATACCACTCTGATTCTCCGTACACATACTTTACATTTTTTTATCTTCTATCAAGATAGATCTTGATTCTTCAATTTTATCTTCCTGTGTAATGACTTAGAAGACATAAAGTCTGTCCTGATCAGTTTTGTAATGACCTTGTACTGGTTAATGAAGTCTGAAGCTCTGAATAATTATATCATAAATCAGACTTCATATGTTGAGTTATGTTTTTAACACAAAATCTGTCGATGTGTTAAAATACCAATGGTATTTCAATAATAGCTTACTCAGCTTATATAATGATTGCTGTTTTCCTAAGCCATAGTTGAGGAGAAACCTCCATGTTCAGGAAGAACACTACCTACTGGGTGCTTAACTTGAACATCTATATCTCACATGTGAAATAACGCTGAATATACATGGATTGTGTTCTCCTGAAATGTATGATCAAGGCAGTCTGCCTTACCATGAGTTACATGCCCTTTTGTGAAAAATGCCCTTTTGTGCACAAAGGTGACAGACTGCATTTAGTAATGAGCACTCAGCAAAGAGGAAGCACCCCCCTCTGCTTGTTTTGAACCTTACTCAGGCAAGCTCCTAGTTGTATTAGAAAAGAAAGTGAATCAGTCCCTCCCTGCCCTTTCCCATGCCTTCGTGACTTTACAGACAGCTGACATTTAGCTCAAGTCATCTTTTTTTTCCAGATTTTGAAGACTGTAAGCTGGTTTTCATGCTTTTATTATAAAAACCAGCCTTTACCTTTAGCTGTCCTTTCTGGTCTTTCTGAATCCTTTCCGGTTCTAATGCATCCTTCAGAGACGAAGGGCCTAGAACTGAGTGCAGTTTAAAGATGCAAGCAAGCGCTTGGTGCCATCATATAAAGTGTCATAAGATGTTGGGTTTTACATTTCCTGTCTTAAGAATTCCTAACATTTTATTTTTCTCTTTGGCTATTAATACTGAGCCACCACTTTTATGGAAGTATCTATCATGATCTATAATTTTGCCCCTGAGTGAGTGAAGTAATGGTTAGCTCTGAGTCCATTATTTTACACATGAAGTTAGGTTTGTTTTTCTTCTTTATACATCATATTTGTCCAAATAGAACGTCATTTGCCTTTTCTTCTGCACTTGGTCCTGAGGCTCATCTGCGGTTCTTCACTGTGACATGCGTCTTCATCGTGTGACTAGCACTCATCAGCAAAGTCTCTAAGCTTCCCTTTGCCAGATCCCTCACCATGCACCTCTGTAGAAAACTCTTTTAAGTGATCCATCTCCCTTGTGGGAATGGACAGTTTAGTTCTGTCCTCTTTTTCCTGTGTTTTAATTCATTATATTTCCATCTAAGGGCCTATTCTCTTACTCTGTAGTGGTTTTAATTCCTTATGAGCCTTATGGGACATAGCTGAAAGCCTTTTGGAAGGGAGGCAGCAAAGACTGTCTGTGAGAGAATGGAATTGAAATTCTGTGAGAGAATTGAAATTTGAGAACTGAGAATTGAAACATAGCCTTTCAAATTCGCTATCAGAGAACTTGTTCAGAATTTTTTCTTTAGCCGACCATTTCACTGAATCATTGATTCTTTACTAGCTCATTAAAAAAAGAATTTAGAATATGTATTTGGAACTGTATGCTACATTCTCTGTATCATTTACATTATGGTAGAACTTCTATGTCTTTTTATCTATGATCAGTGCATTACTACTACATAACATAAAATGCCAGAGTCAGAAACAGATCACACTTCAGTGTATCATACAGATTTCTTGCCTTCTTACTACTCCAGTGCAGACTCTATTCAAATCTGACAAGTTTTCAGGATGTTCCTCGTAGTATCTATACAGTAATCTTAAAGTCTTTCCTGGAATAGTTCCTAGAAGTATTGTATTTCTTTTTCTGATCTGTCTTCCCTGGTAATTCTGCCATTTATAAATTCTATGAAAAATACCTAAGTGGCAATTTAATACTGAATTATTTCAAAGTAAAAGTAGATAAATAGGTTACCTTTTCAATCTCAGTACTAAAGGAAAGTGCAGAAGTGATCCTAAAGTTTATATCATAAACTTGTAAAAGTAAAGTTTTCCTTTCCCTGTTCTTTTGCATGTAAATATTTTGTATAATATCCACTATAGCTAGTATAATGACTTTTTAAAATATTTATCCTTTTTAAAATCCTATGAAATAATTACTGATACCATTTTTTGTTAGTTCTCCTTTATCATGTTGTACAATTATTTATTAAGAGATATTAATTAGAAAACTTATTTAGCCTGTGGTCCTAATATTTTTATAGCTTTTTTTATGGTTTTATGTCTGTAGCTTTTAAAAACTTTTTAAAACATCTGAAACTTTTTTAAGTCTTTATTTTTTTTTTTTTTGACTGTTACTTTTTGCAGAGTTGGCTATATAAGATGGAGATACAAGAATTAAACTTAGTGTTTAGGTGACACCATATAGTTTAGCATATAATACCTTAGTTTCAAGTATTTTTTCTAACATACATCTGCCATACCAACATTCATTTCTTTAAATAGTATTCGCACATTGAGGAACTATTTCATTGACTGGATTGTACTGGCAGTACAGTTTGCTTCCAGAAGAGTTACAGTTGATTTATAATCCATAATAGCTTTAAGAGTATTCAGATTCTGTGCATAACCTTGCACTTGTTTACTTTGAGTTTCATCCTTGCCTTCTAGTTAATTACCTTTGTATTGATACATGTGTTCTTCTTCACAGCACTCAAATCAAAAAGGACTGGCAGATGTTAAAACATTGGAAAATTATTCCTGGATAATTTTCAGCACTATATTTGCACAACTGAAAAAGGAAAATTGGTAGCCTGAGCGCTTAGTAACAGTCTGTGTCACTTTGGCAGAGCTATACATTTGTATCCAAATACTGTGAGAGAGAACTTTGCACTGCAGATAAGGGAGAGGTTTTATCAAAATATGGCAGGGAAGACTGCAGGGATACTTTACACCTTTTTTGGTATTCTTTGGGATGATGGTGCAACAAAAACTAAATCCATGCACAGTCAAAATTAAAAATAAACAGTAAAGAAAATAATTCAGATTGGAAGGGATCTCAGAACTTCCTACTTCAAGCAGGGTCAGCTGTACTGTCAGACGATCTTGCGGAGGGATTTATTTTATTGCACAGCCTTCCTGGGTGACTTGTTCTGCTGCATCCCAGTTGTCATTGTGAAAAATCTTTTCCTTATGTCTAATCAGAACTTTTTTTGTTTCAATGCATGTCCATTGTCTCCTTTCCTACCACCATGCACCATTGTAAAGAGTCTGTCAGTCTTATTGATATAACCACTTCATATGTACTGGGGGGGCTGCTATCAGCTGCCTCTTCTGCAGGCTGAACAAGCCTAGTTCCCTCAGCTTCTCTTCATAGAGCAAGTGCACCAACCTTGGTGGCACTCCACTGAACTCCCTCCAATTTAGCAACGTTGGTGTTGTATTAGAGGGTCCAAACGTGTACTGTAAACGTGGTCTAAAAACTGATGAGAATAGAGGTAATCACTTCCTTCAGTCTACTAACTGTAGCTACAGACCTCTGCATTAGTCAATATGATTCATCAAAAATACAAAGGGCATAGATGAAGCCCAACATAGATCATATTGAAACATTTTGCTGTGATGTAAACCTGAATTAATTCTGCTGCTTATAATATGTAAAAAATATAGAATCAGGTATCTACCCAAGATGCACATTTCTAAAGGAAGTTGTATCATGGTTTGCCAGATAGAAAATGGTGAAAACAGTAACAGTAAAGTAAAATAACAGAAGAGAGTATGGGAAAATTCAGAAAATTCTCAGGTGTAATAAGACCTGTATATCTGTCCAGTCAGTGTCAGCAAACACTTGATTATGTACCTTGAATTTCTTGCTCCATTATTTCTTGTCAGTAGGGCAGTTTCTTGTGCCTTTGCAAAGCTGGTAGTTGTTTATTGCCATATTAGGCTGTGCTAGTTAACCAGGATGAAACTCCTACCCTTGATGTAAAAACTGAGTGAACTCTGAGTCATGTTCATAACAGCTGTGGCTGGACAGTGTTTTTCAGTGTGTGTAAGCATAGAAAAAATAGCGAGGCCTAAAGAAAATATGTACTTACTTTAACCCCAGCACTGCTACTTAATCTCAAAGTTACTATTGCTTGTATTTTTAATCCTTCGTCAAAGTATGAGTTTGTGGATCTGTTCAGGTCTTGTTCTTTTTATATCTATGTAATTTTCAGTGATGGTGACGTGCAAAAAAACTAATGCTTTTATTTACTATCCAGAAATGCCCATCTTTGGGGTATTGTTAGTCCTAGAAGCAGACTCTCTTACATTTCTGCAGCACTTAACACAGTAGAATCTCTTTCTAAGTAGAGGTTTGTGGTTTTAAAAGAAGTAGCTTTTAACAAGGTTGTTCATTAGCATTTAACTTTTGACTAGAATGATAAAACCAATGGTATTAGATGCAGAAAAATGATTGCTCACCAGGGAAGGAGGCAGTGTGTTAATGCATTAGAGGAAATGCACTTGAGCATTTTATGTAGAGATTTCCTAGTAGTCATAGTGCTATGAATCAAGATAAGTAATAGTTCACTGTTGCAGGGGGAGGGTGGAATCTGCAGCATTCAATTCGGAAGAAATTTTGGCCTTGACTTTTTTCTTATTTTGAAGCTTAAAAGAATTACTTGATATTTGTATTATAATTGTACTGTTTGTGCTGCAGCAATTTTTTTTAGCAGATTATATGCATCTTCTAGTATCTGTCTGGATGTGGCAGGAGGCCACAGAGTTTTGCTTATGTCAACAAGGAATGACTCTTTCATGTATTGTATCCAGAGAACGTGTTCAGCCTTTAGAAGGAAATAAAAACAAGCACCGTAAAGTTATAGAAATATTTCAATCCTAAGAACGGAAAGAAAAGTGATGAATAAAAACATAATAGTGTTAGCTTTAAAACCTTTCTTGGAAGAGAAAAGATTTTTATGGTCTTCAAATAGATTACTAAATAGGATCATTTTAATTTTTGAATAGAATGGCCTTCATAGATACTGAGTTAGAATTCCAAAATTGGGAAAAAAAACATAATCCTAAGGAACTAAGGTGTATGGTGGTGATAGGTGGGGTCATAAACCCATTAGAGTCTCCTGGATCAGTTATTACACCATCAAACACCCACTTGAAGATTTAAAGAAAACAGTTTATCCACTGTTTTCGGGGTTCTGAAGAGTGAGAAATTTTCATTTGTTCTGGAATCAGATGCAAGCAGTAGTGATCCTTAGTGAAAGCTCAAGAGAAAAGGGTTGAACTAATCATGGTGATAAAGCCATATGCTGATTGTTTTATGTATTACAAAGACGTATACAAAAGGAACTTTTATAAAAGGATCTACAAAAAAAAAGGCATTTTCTTTATTTGTTGTGATTATTTGTTGCGATAGCTATCTGTACAAAGTGATCACTGTACAGCTTCTGTCACCGTACAGCATCTATCACTGTTCTGTGACAGATGCAGTACCAGTTGAGATTAGCCTACTAGACTAACAGTGGCACTGGAGAACCTCGCTATTCTTCATCAGGCTGTATTCATGACATACCACTTTCTGGACAGAAGCTGAATTCTGTTGTTAAGTCTTACATTGTATTGTTTGACTTAACTTGTCAGAGTAAATCTAATCTCCTTCACTCAGATGTGCAACTGTAAGTAGAATTTAATATTTGCCTTCCAGGCTATTAGGAGGCTCCTTGGATTACAAGACAGTGCCTAATAATATGTGCAGTCTTGTCTTTGCTACTTTTTATTTTTATTCTTGGTTTATTAAAAGAATGTTTGAGTGTTCTCTGTTGCACCAAATAGCTGAAGTGTATGGTGGTATTAAAACCCACTGTATAAAACCTCTTTCTGTTCCTGTCTTAGCTCTACCCGTTTGTTTTAATGTAGTCCAGATAATAGTAGTTTCCAGAACCCATCACAAACAGAAATAGTTGGAAGTTATGTAGTAATAAGTATTTTTGTAAAAATGGAATTACAGTAGGTTCGTTACCTTGTTTATTTTGGTCAGAACACTTTTTTCATTACCAACCTGAAGTGATTTTGCCACCATTCAGATGTCTTTCAAGTACTTCCTTTCCTGTCTGATACCTTTAGACTCTTAGCGGAGGAGTCTTCTTGAGAGAGTTCCTAGGAACACTTCCTTCTTAGAAATCTATTGACTCATTTTCAAAGGTACTGCACTGTTAGTTTCCATAACTAAGGTCTTCATTTAGGACTTTCACCATGTTAAAATCCTTTTCTCCAATTATTTAAATAAATAATCCATATAGCCATTCTTAAATTCACACCTGGAATCCACTGGGTCTTGTGTGTGTGTGTGTATATACACACATATATATGTATATGTGTGTGTGTATATATATACATATACATATATGTATATAAAACGCTATAACTCTGGTCAGTGCTATAAACCTCTATAAACCTGGTCAGTGCTACATAGGTTTCTTTTCAAGGTTTATGCAAAGTTAACACTTTTTTTTGGTGGCAACATACCAAAACATCTAAAAAAAAATACATTTTTTTTCAGAATAACCTTTTCTTAAGTGGGCAAAATACAGCTTTCCTCCTTTTAATTGTATTAGCATGATGTTAACCAAATCTTTTTGTTCCTTTTTTAGAAATATCCATTCAAAGTCTTTATTCGTGCCCAGCCAGGAGAACTTGTAGGGCTGCACATTCTGTTGTCATTACTGTTCATCTAAAGCCAAAAAGAATGGGATGCACTGGTTCCAATCTTTCCAGCACTATTCCATGAAAAAGAGCTTGAGCAAATCTTTCCAATATCAAAATATGTAGTGGGTATCTTAGCTTCCAGTGTCTTGTCTATTCCTAATGTTTTAAAAACTAAGTGACACTTCAGACAGAGGAGATCTTTGATCTGAGCATCCTTTACCTAGAACTTCAATTTATTCACTGCACTGCTTGTGACAGTTTCTGAATTTCTCAATAAATGTCATGCTATAATGATATCTGTAATCTAAATACTGATTTCCAGGCCTTGTCTTTACTGGAGATGTAAGAATCTGAACAACATTAGGCTTGATTGTCACAGTGAAATCATAACACTTCGTTTTTTTTTTCCCAACCACTTGTCAGGTTGTTCATCAGTGTTCTGAAGCTGAGGAGTCATTAGAGGGATATGTAATCTGTTTTAATCACAAGGTCTCCGCTGCCAAAAATAGTATAGATGTAATTTAAAGCTATGCTATATATTACTATTAACAGGAGTTCCTTTGGGACATTTAATAACTTCTATCTAGATAAGTTACACTGTAAAAACAACGGCACTAAAATGAATCTGTATTTTTATTACAGAAAAGTCTAAGTCACAAGTATGTGGTTGGAACTGTTTTTCAGGACTGTTGAGCTTAAAAAAAAAAAGGCTGTCAGAAGAACATTCTTCAGCTCTATAAAAACACTCAGACTATACTATTTAAATGTTTTCTCATTCAAACTTTGCTTGAATATCTCAGTTCCCTACAAATTAACCATTTACAATATCCTGTAAAATCTGGTAGATGTTTATTGGCTAGTTTTATACAGCCTCATTTTTCTGAAGCTGTATAAATTTATATAATCCCTCTGATTATGCAGATACATAATTCCAATTCTTTTTCAAACATTCCCTGTTTTTATTTGATTTGATTTGAAGGAGAGGAGAAGTTGGGAGATTGTTCTTGTTTTTGCATTTTGCAATGGTAGCCCAAAACTTTTCTAAATGAATTTGTTTCTGTTGAGAATAGCACTAGATGTATAGGTAGGCATAATACAGGCTGAGAAGAGAGATGCCACCCTCTGAGTCTCTCTACTTTAGTGGCTTCTGAACACACGTTACCTTCTTGTTTCCAGCAAAACATGGTTGGCTTACCCACCATGAGAGTTTCCTTCCTGGAGCGAAGTGTTATGATTTCACTGTGACAATCAAGCCTAGTGTTGTTCAGATTCTTACATCTCCAGTAAAGACAAGGCCTGGAAATCAGCTCAGTTTGTTAGAGCATGGTGCTAATAATACCAAGGTCACAGGTTTGATCTCTGTATGGGCCACTCATTTGAGGGTTGGACTAGATGATCTCCATCCGGAGGTCTCTTCCAACCTTACCAGTTCTATGATTCTATGATTTATATCCCAGATGCTGGGAGGATCGGTACCAGTGCATCCCCTTCTTTTTGATTTTAGATGAATCAGTAATGATAAAATGTGCAACTCTATCAGTTCTCATGCGTGGGCACGAATAAAATGGTCATGAAACATGTTTAAGTCAGGGGAACAACTGATACATTCCAAGGAAAACTATTTGACCCCTTTACTATTCTTCATTTAAAAGTGCAGTGTCAGTTCAAGCACTGTGAGCTCAGTTTTGCCCAATATTTTGCCCTGTTTAAATATTTACAGGTGCGATTGCTAATGTTTTGGTGGAATGGTTTCCTGTTTTAATCCTATTTGTTATTTGCCAGGAGAATACTCAAATACAGGAGTACTCTGCTTCAAAACTGCAAGCAACTAGATTAAGCGAGCTTTGAGTTCTGAATGGATATTTCAGCTACTTCCCATTTTTGCTGGAGCTGTTACAGTTTCCACACTTGCACATCAGATGAACACAGCATCTTGTTCCTTGTGAGCAGAGTAATTTTAGATGAGCAACTTTTTTAAAGGAAATTTCTACTGAATTTGTTTACTCTTGAGTTTGTGCTCGTGTCCAGCATTTCTGTGTGTCATAATTACTACTCTTAATAGCTTTCATAGCTAAAGGTTCAAATGGCATTAAGCCTACCTACTTCATAGTTTTCTGCATATTGCCTCCTATCTTAGTAGATCTTTACTCAGCTGCTGTGCAATCCCACTCTTTTTCCCAGCTGTGTTACAGAAAAGTCAGATCTTTGGTTTTCTTTACAAGCTCTCGAGCACAAAAGGCATGCAAGAGCTAGACACTTCAGAGTTCGGTATCCTTGTTCGAGTCTCATCAGTAGCGGCACAGTTGTGCAGATGTGTGTCCACACTTTACAGATATCTTTCTCCGCTTGCTGGTAAGTTGTTGTGTGTCTGTATAGTATGTTTAGCAACTTGGAGTTCTATAACAGGATATTTACCACGCTGCAACTGTGCTACTGAAAAAGGCATGATGTCCAATGTGCATGCAAGTTAAGTACTAGTTAAGGAAATGCTTTGTATTGTGTTCATATTTTCCTTATTGATAATTTATGTTCGTTGTCATAATGTAAAAGTGTGTCACAAAGGAAAACAAGACATTATTGACCAGTCTTGAATAAGTAAATGCCATTCCCAACTCATTAACTGCCCTTCTAAGATGTTCCCTTCACTCTCTTCCCATACTCTTTTTCTTTAGACACTAAACTAGCTAGATGTCTTTTACTTGTAATTTCATATTTTTAGTTATATGGGAGGAAATCTGAAACAATACCAATAAAATGAAGACTCTCACTGTTTACTATCTATTGTTTTAATGCTGATATAGTTATCTCTCTGCAAAATGCTATATTTGTTTTAATACTGGGGTAGTTATCTCTGTGCAAAATCCTAGGGCTCTTAAATTTTATTTGTCGACAGCTAATAGAAGAAAATCTCAGTGGGGTTGTAGAGCTGGTCTTTGTGGTAAACTACTACTGTGATACATTTACTAAGATTTTACTTTTGAGATGTCAGCTTGAAATTAAACCCAGACCAGTTAAGACAGAAGGCTTGAATGGATCTTTTAACTAACTGCTGATTTATGATTTTTCTTCGTAGTTGTACAAAAGACAGCTTTCCACTGTGGTTTGCAATAAAATGTTTGTGAGTGAGAAAGTGTTACTTCCAATGCATTATGTTTTTCTATAAACAAAATTCAGCATGGAAATAAAACAAGTGATGTAGTGAAAACTGCTAAAATTGCCTTTCAGAAACTAATCAGAGTTGTTTTGATACTAAAGCCATTTTTCCTATGTTGCTGTACAATTGCAGAATTTATTTGCTTTTTAATAGATATTGTCAACTTTATTGGAGATAACCACAAAGATTAATTCTGCTTGTTTCTTTCCATTTCCTTAACATTGTATTTCAGGCACTGTAACAGAGCAGTGTAGACTGTTGCTATTTGAAGTAGGTAGATTGACCTTAACATTCTTGCGTGTCTGCTCTTCTGTCTTCCTGGCTACAATATGGATTAATGATTGCTCGGGAGGAAAGTTCTCAGCCGACAGAAAACATTTTCTGTGAAACACCTGCATCTTTGATAATGAAAGATTTTCAGAATACCAAAGAACAAAGAGTTGGCATAACATTTTCAGAAAGATGAATTGAATTTAATTATGAAAAAGTTAGCATAAGACCCTAAAAAATCTATAGAAATGTTTTCAGTCGAACTTTTGTCTGAGTTGTATGTTTGACTTGTTCCTGAATGATTCTTTTTGTAACAGCAGAAAATAGTCTACTCTGTTATTATCAAATTGCATTTTTTGTGTTTTGAAGTTAGTGAGGCTGAGAATTACAGCTGAAAGATAAAATAGCAAGGACTCATGTTTTCCATTGTAACTACTGTCTGCCAGAAGATGATTTATTTTTCTAGTGTTTTCATTGAATTATTAAAAGTAAGTGTTGGAAATTCTATGTACCCACAGCTTTTAGCAGGATTTCAATGAGAAGATAGTTTCATTTATAAAAGGCAAATCAGAGTGGCTTTTATGCCTACAGTCATTTAGTATGATGTTTAATATTTTATGAAAAATATTAAATATTTTTAGATATATTTTTTGTGGCTTTTTTTTTCCAAAGATCAAAGCATTTGCCATAGTCAAAATCTGTTAAACTTTGTTTCTGTTTATGGTACGAATTAAAACTCTCTGGAGTGTGGTTTGACCTAAGCCTGATTTATTGCTTTACTTGGCTCTGCGTCAGGATGGCTGTGGTTTTCCATTCCTGTTTCCAGTAGAGTCTTCATGTGTTTGGATTTCAAATCCTTGCACAGCAGATGCTCTTTAACTGGGTACTGAAAACTTTGTCTGGTAGGTCCTTACTATAACACATGGAGAGTAGTCGTTCAAATTTTATTTTCTGTGTTCAAATTAAACTGATATATATCTGTGCATGAAAAATTATACATTTGTTTTAGAAAATTCTCAAGTAATCTAGAGTTTAGTTTAGCTCATGGAGTAGCTTATTTTTAGAGAAGACATAGAGAAAAAGACTTAGTACAGGATCTCAAGTTTCAAATTAATTTCAAGTTAATTAGAACCACAGTAAAAGATTCTGTATATAAATCATTTCTTTATTGATGGCAATCTGTAGGAAGCAGGGAAGACTGTACTACTTGTGTGTTTCTTTTATATAAATTTCAACCCTACCTATTAATGAAAAAGTTCCATATATGCTCAGCTATAAAGTGTGTGGTGATCGTGAGCTGATTTCAGTTTTTCACTTGCTCTCGTTGATATCATATTTAATAGTGACTGAGCATGATTTTTTTTTTCTACCTTGCATAACTGGCACACCTCGTAATAGGAAAAGAATGTATATTTCTAAAAAAAAAATAATAATTAGCTATATATATGTGGAGGGGTATCTACGTATGTTTGTATGTGTATATAGATCTGTGTGAGAGTGAGGAGGTCTGTAATAAATACGATTATTCAATATTTTTTTTCCATTTTACACCATTCTTTATTTTTTTTTTTCCTTTTCATTAAGGGATAGACAATTCTCTTATTCATTACTTTACTGGATCTCTTTGTTGTACGTTTAACATAAGAATCAGAAAAGTGTATTTATCTGCATGAGGCAAGGCTATCCTGGGATACGAGCTGTTTTTATTTTTGGCGACAATAATCTTTGCTATAATGCCGCCTCCCCCGTTGATCCGGTTATGTAAGTTGTTGCAAGGGTTACATGAGTTGCTTCTCTGGGAATATATGATATCACGAAGATCTAGCATGCTAGCACCTGCGCTTTCAGCACAAGTACTCAAAAATCATTTTAGTTCTAAATGAATTAACAATCACTTAATTTGAACTTAATCTCTTAGGACAGTGGTTATGGGTTTTGTTGTTTGATTTTGTTTTTAAGTATAGTAATTGATATTCTGTAATTAGACATGCTGTTTAATGCGGAGCCCACTGAACTCATTAGAAGAGTTCTGTTTTGGATTAAGCCTCTTGTAGTACTTATCCATTCAAACCTCACTTAAGACTAAATTTAAGGAGCAGTAAGATAAGTAGAAAAAGCTGATATTTTGGGATTTGTTGACACAAATTAGTAACAAAATGACTGTAAAGCAAGAGTACTATTACTTGACTATTTTTTAAGAAAATACCTTGTACTTATTAATACTGGGACTGTGACTGAAATCCAGACCAGACCAGGATGTGCCAGAGTCAGACATGACACAGTGTGCTTCAGTGAATTCTTAATTAAAATTTTAAACAAAATACAGGTGAATGAGAATGGAGTAGATGAGAAAAACAGTAAGAGAAGATAAGATTATTTTAGAGACAGGTGTTTATGCATAAATTAGTCATGACAAATGTCACAAAAGGCCATGTTGTCAGGCAGTGAGCGTTGTGGTAGAGCAGGTTTTTAGTAGAGGTTAAGAAGTTGACTTTGTGACTTTTAACAGGAAGCACTTCCCAAGCATAACAGGGCAATATTGGAAGGAATATAGGGGTACCTGCAGCATAAGAGGGAGTTGATGAGTGGGAATAAAAGGCAGAGTTGATCAATGCAAAACAGATTTGACATGGAAATACAAAGCTACATGGTGAGAATGTGTTATTTGGTGCAATGAAGAAAAGGGAGGAAACCCCAGACGAATTCAACTGGGGAAGTTTGGGAAAGGACTGAGTAGAAAAAGAAATAAAGGAAGTAGAAGTAGCATTTGAGTGTGTATAAAAGAAGCAGAGTTGCAGAATGAAAACTAAAGAAGGGGAGAGTGCTTCAGAACTGCTGTAAGAATTATTTTGGTTGCCTACATTAAGCAGAGATGGTTGCAGTCCTGGAATGCTTTGTAAAAATAGTGAAATGTAAATGCAGTCAAAGATGCTGTCCAGAGTATAAATGAATACTAGGAGAAAACAAAGAGAGGGAAAGGGAACTTTTATTTTGAAATAACTTATCAGTGTACAGTTCTTCAGTGTATAACAAATTTATTTTAGAAGTCTCAGGTGCTTTTTTATGTTACGGAAAAATATTTCCAGGAAGCTGAAAATATGAATGCAGAAATACTAACTTATTAAAAATGTAAGTGATTATCATTAAAATGATCTTTTAGCTTATTTTTTCAGTTGTTTTATTCTGGGAATTTTATATATATATATATATATATATATATATACACACACACACATATATCAATGTTTATAGAATTTAAAGCAAGAACAGTTCTGCGGTTTTAGTGATATTTTTTTCTGAAAACTTCACCTTTAAAATGGTTACCTAAATAATTTATTCTGAAAGAACAAGTTCCCATTTAAAAAAGAAAGCACATACTTATTTTGAAAACAAAATACTAGAAATTAAATACATGAAGAACATTTGATTTCAGCACAGTGCTTGTGGTTAAACACTAGTTACTAAGTATTGTGTAATTCCAGTGTTTTATTTATGTTAGAGACCTTTCAGATCGGGCTCTGTTGAGTTTAGTGGGAGAACTCCTTTGAGTGGGATGTACTCGCGTGAGTAAGCACTTGAAAGGCTTACGGCATTCATTCTTCCTTCGCTGTTGAGAAGCGATGGCACTTCTCTTAGCTTCTGTTGCAGTTTTGTGCCTGTTGTTTCCATGGTTATCCTTTTCCTTGCACTCTACTTCAAAGGAACCAGAGGATTTGGTCAGGTTTTCTATTATTATTTTTTATTTAATTATGTGAAAAACAAATTGGATATACTTTTCTATAAAAATACTCAATTTTCTTCTTCTGTCAAGCATAAGTGCAATCTAGATTTTAACTGTTAAGGAAGGCACTATAATTCCATCTTCCTACATTTTTTTTTTAGCAATAGTCCTTTTTTTATTTTAGTATATATTCAACATGTTAAAAAATATTTTAGTCTACTCTGCAAGATTCTTAAATTGTGTTTTACAGTACCAGAGGATCTAAAAACTGTTGAAGACTATCTGCAGATTCTTGCAGTTTTCTCTAATAATCTGAATTAGCTACAAATCGGATTAAGTGCAGTATCAAGGATGCACAACAACTTAAAATCTGTTACTCTTTTTCTGCAGTTCCAAAAGCCTAATATTCCCTGTACTGTACAGAATCACACTCCAACATATTCTGCTTTAATGTCATATTCCGAGACTTGTCACTAGAATATGCTCAGAGATCAGAGGAATTCTCTTTTTCTTTAATACTGCGCTATTGCAAGAGCTTTCTTCAACACTCACTTCCATTTTGTATTTTCCAGTAAGGTGCAGTATGATACAGTATTGAAGTACACTCCACTCCATGAATAAATATAATAAATAATTTTTATTGCCTTCTTTCAGGTGGATAAGACATTCTGGTGTAAGGTCAAGTGGGGACATTTAGAGTAGTAATTTAACACTTCATTCTTCTGGTAAGAGAAATTTAAGAAGCAGCTAAAGAACTAAAACTGACTTCCATTTTTTTTCCCCCCAGTGGTTTAATGGTGTGGTTTCTTGGTCCTCTGACATTAATTTAATGTCACTGCAATAAAGGTGGCTTTGCATCCTTTTTTTGCATTAGCAGTAGCATCTGTCCAGCTTTGCAGTAGGTCTCATCAGCTTACTCATCCCTCTGAAAATGAATCCCTTTTTTGAGCAAAAAGGGAGTTAGGAGGATTAATTTGCAAGCTGATCACTGAGCATATCTAACGCAGTTTACAGTCACAGGAATACTTGCGCTGGTGTAAAAGAAGTGGCAAAAACACCTAGTATGAACAGGAGCAAAAAGGAATGGATAAGCAAATGCAGAGCCACTTCAGAGTGACATAAACTGAGCAGTGAAATTAGGCCCTCAGGGTATATTCCCCGTGGGGCTGCATGGGTTACTGCTCTGGTCCATCCCTTGCTGCTTGTTGGCTGGGAAATACTTTCTCCTCATATCTACAAGCTAGCTGCTCTATTGAGCTCTTCCTAGTATTTTCAGAGTGCTTACTAATGAAATTATTAAGCTATTTTTCTTCATTTTCACTCAAGTAGATGAGGAAATATATTGGAATATTACCAGAATCAGCCAAACTCTTGAAATAAAGCCGCTCCTCACTGTTTTAATTCTGTGCAATAGAAGATGCTCAGGGTTTCTAGTCTCAACGATTTTGTTTTGTTAGAACAAAAAATAAAATTGAATAGTTTGAAATTTAACTAGAGATTACTCAGAAATTAAGTAGAAAATGAAGCTACCACTTTGTTCACTCTGATGTTATATGGTGGATTCTTTTTATCTGTGTTACTTTCCAGTCCAGTCATTTCAAGTGCAGACTGTTCTGGGTCTGGAAAGGAGCAACTTCCCTCTCCTCCAGGAGATTCCTTCTGCAGCAGAGTATAGCAGGCAGGGAACCTTCCTCTCTCCCATTCCAGCCATAACCACTCTAGCAAAATGTAGTACGCTAAGCAATTGGATAATAGTTGGAATATATATATATATAATTTTACAGATGCAGCTGCAGGAAGAATGATTAAGCCTCTAAGGGCAAAACTTCAAAATGGAAATTCCCAGCCTGAATTTGTGCATCTTGTAGCTGTGCAGAGATAGTGCAGTGTCTTGTTTTTTAATTTCTATGAGTAGAGTGCAGAAGGTAAAATGGAGTTAGGCTAGAGACAGGAAGATTGTGTGTTTGTTAGAGTGATAGATAAAATTTAGTGCATGCTATTCAAGAAATTCTGAATTCTGAAAAACCTAAAAAACCTAAAAATCAACATAGGTTGATTTTTCTGTTTTCTGGTTCTGTGGCTTAATTAATGTAACAAATATGTTAGTGCAATAAATTATTAATATAGCCTGCTGCATGAATGTATATAAGTTACTGTAAGAAATTTAGGTTGTCTTTTAATTGTACAACTTTAATGTCATATTAAAGCCTTCCTTTTTCTTTTTTTGCAATGGCTTATTTTGAAAGGAAAATGATTAAAGACACTATGGAATTCATAGATGTGAAAGTTACTTGCAATATTTATGAATTTTAATGCTCTTCCTTTGTGTTATTTTGTTCTTTTTGCTCTGTGATTACCTAGGGTTAATTCCATTAGAATTCAACTGCATATAGCCAGGAAAACGCACAATCACCCTGTTTACCAGTATGTAACATCTGCTTTTAAAGTTTAATCCTGATCCTGAGATTAATTTCTTGGCTTGGCACAGGAAACGGGGAAATCTAGGCAGGAAACTGGAACAAAGAACTTCAGAGTGGCCAAAAATGAAATCCCGTCTGAATGTGTTTTGAGGGGGAGCAGTGTGGTCTGTGCTCTTCTCGTGTTACAGAGATGTTCAGAATAAACCAGTCTGGCTGAATTTTAGGTAAAGTGGCATGGGCTTTTTATAATATGTAAGAATTTCCAAAAGAAGGGTGTGTCAGAAGTTGAATCCATTTGGACCTACTGCATGGTTGTGGTTGATGTGGGAATCCAGCTGGAGAGCAGAATTGCCAGCCAGGTGTGTGTGGCGGGGGAAATCGGCTCTTGCTACGTGCTAACAGGAAGCCTGGTTTCCAAAGGGCGAAGCTGGTCCTGAACACCATGCTAAATGCAATTGCTGCTTCTCCTGCAGCTGCTGAACTCCCACTTTTGCCGGTCACTGACCGACTGTTAAGATTGAGGTCTAATACCTTGTGGGTGGCTTTTTGTAAAGCAAATGTAACGAAACACGTGTGTGCATGAAGATGGCAGCATGGTTTCTTCACAAATAAAACTCTTGGCAGTTTATTCTTGAAATGTAGGATGTATATTTTCATATACCATTTCGTTTTATTGGGAGAGTGCATGGAGCTTGTTCTGCCCCACAAGCATGACCACAAATAACTTGATTCTGTTGTAGTAATGAAGGTAATATACATCTTTTTATTTAGAAAAAATGTGCTTAATGCTTTTGAGTAAAAAATGTTTACATATTAAATAAATTTTCATATATGTGCAGTGTAAAAGTCTGGCAACATCAAATTTCAATCCTGTTTCACATTCCAAGATAATTACCATAATCCATTCCAGTATTTCTTTAAAGACCTCAGATAAATTTAATCAGTTTCAAAATTCAAGATAAATTTAACTGATACCTGCTTTTATTAAAAGACTTCAGTGCAAAGTTGGGGTGGAAAGGGGTGTTAGCCAGTCCTGAGGACATAGTTGTGAGGAGAAGCCGGGTCTTCATGGGGGAAGATAGTTGATTCATCTGTTTTTCTACACATCCAAAAGAAGTAACAAGATTGCAGCTAGCTGTAAATTTTTACAAACACAGACTTTCATTATGAGTTCCCCCTGGAGTCAGTTTTCCACTGTCTGTTAAGACCTAGCCCATTACTTGGCTGCATATTTTGCTTTTTATAAAGAAATATATTAACACGTCTGTCTATGCAGAGGTGGCTACATGATACCTTTGTGATGTCTTGATTTCAGATGCAATTTGGTGTTTATCATCCTGGGAGTTGGTCCATAATTAGTGGATACCTTAATTAATAAATTTGAAGAAAAGCTGGAGACGTTCATTTATTTGGGACATTTTTCAGATTCGCTGAAGTTGCATGAAGAAGTGTAAATAGTGGTAAAATGAAGAGAAGCCAAATCTGTGACTTTTTTGAATGTTGGAATCATAAGAGCAATTAAGAGAATTATATTTCAGTTTAAACATTCATTATTTTTAGACAAGGAGGTGTTCTTTAAACTTAAATGTTTAATATCAAGGAAATTGTAAAATTATGTCTGTTTGAAAATTTGATTCACTCACAGTAGACTCTTTAAATGCTTTAAGTCGATGAAGAGATCCATTAGACTTTAAGTTTCAATCTCTGAAAGTAGGGGACTGTTGTGAAAATTTTTGAGGCTTCTTAAGTCATTACTGATGGCTTTGTCAGGTCCTGCGTTCTTAATTTAGGTTTCAGATTTGCTGCTTAATACAAGTGGTTAGGCTAGCCAGTACATAGTTCTTGCTGCTATGCAAGAGAATATGTTGCGTGCAGTTGCAAGGAATCACGTGCAGTAAAGTAATAGTAAGCATCCAGTTTTGCCTTACAGGTGGTTATTAATGACTAAAATTTTAGCAAAAGAGTCAACAAGAAGGACTGCTTTTTTCAGTTATGGGTGGAGAGGTATCATTCATTAAGACTGTTCAGCACTTTCTGTTTTAAGATGCTCCATTTAGTTGTTTATGGTTTTCTTGACTTTGACCATAAGTGACTTTCATAAACATCTGTCACCTGTATTTGGTCTTATGTTTATCAGAGCTGATTAGAAAATGGAAAAACTGTAATAAAAGCTGGGCTGCACAAACTTTGTTCTGAAGGTTTACCATGAACAGACCTAACTAAAGTTTAGACACCTGTATTTCCTCTTTAAGAATGACTGTTGATACTGACTAAAAAAACCACATTCTTACAACTAAGTGGGGTTTATTTATTTATTTATTTTTTATTTATTTACAAGAGCTCATGAGCCTGCCTGGACTAATGCATTAATGCGAGTGTGTTTTTACTACCACTCAAGTTAACTCTAAATGACCCCACTCAAATACATGTCAGTGTACAAAGTTCAAATGTACTAAGTTTATCCTGGGAAAGAATCCCGTAGTTATCTCACTGAACACTTACAGTTAATTATCTTCCCAAATTATGTAATGTATATCAGTATCTGCACACAAAGGTTTTCCTTGTCACTGCCGGAGTGATTAAGAATGTGGGTTTTTTTCACACTTTTAGCAAGTGTTTGTATGTACTTAAAGTTTTGTTTTGGATACTTGGCACAATCTTAAAGCGGCTTAGTTATTTTTTCAGGCCAACCATCGAAGTACCTGCTGTGTATCTTAATAACAGTGGCCATCAGAAAGACACTTACTTATTTTCAAGGATGGTATTATCAGCAACCTAATTACAGCCTTAGAATGAGATTTCCTTTTCCATAGGTAGAGTAGCATATATTTGATGTAGCCACATTGAAAAGTTTTTAAAGTGTTCCTTTACTTTGTTGCATCCATTTCATAGAGTGGGGGGAAAAAGCGTGTAGCTGACACATTTCTTTCACTTCTGTTTGTAGAGTAGGTGCCTGATTTGTCAGATCATATATGAAGGAAATGTATTTTTATTTTCCGTGTTAAAATTTTTTCTAGTATAAGTCTTAGAAAAATCCAGTAATTTTTGTAGCCAAAGTAACACATACCCAATGACCATATGTTAACTGAGATTTTTGTATCTGTAGAGATCACACAAAATCATAGAATAGCTGAAGGTGGAAGGGACCTCTAGACATCATCTAGTCCAAGCTCCTGCTGAAAGCAAGGTCAGCTAGAGCAGGTTGCTCAGGACTGTATCCAGTCAGATTTGGAATAGCTGCAAGGATGGAGACTCCACAGCCTCTCTGAGCAACTTGTTCCAGCGTTCAATCACCCTCACAGTAACAAAGTTTTTTCTGATGCTAAAGAGGAATTTCCTGTATTTTAGTTTGCACCCTTTGCCTCCTGTCCTTTCAGTGGTTACTACTAAGAAGAGTATGGCTTCTGGCAACGCTCTTCCTAATGCAGCCCAGGATGCTGTTGGCCACCTTTGCTGCAAGAGCACGTTGCTGACTTGCATCCAGCTTGTTTCCCAGGACCTCCAGGTCCATTTCTGCCGACGTGCTTTCAACTCAGTTGGCCTGCAGTCTGTACTGGTGTGTGGGGTTATTCCTCCCCAGATGTAGGACTTTGCATTGCCCATTGCTGAACTTTGTGTGATTCTTGTCTCTCCATTTGTTTAGTAATGAGGATGTTAAATAGTACTGGCCCCAGGATCAATCCCCAGGGTACACCAAGAAGGACTTTGCGCTGCTGCTGAGGACCCTTCGAGCCTGGCGGTTCTGGTAGTTTTTTTCAGTTCAGATGTTCAGTCCCAAGACTGCCTGAACAGAAAAGAGCGCTCCATAGAAGCAGCAGGGCAAGGTTTTGCTGCTTTTTCCAACTCTACTGGCGGGTCCAGTGTGGGAGGGGAAATCATCTACCCGTTGCCTTAAGCCATTACAGCTGCAGTATCTGTTTGTGACTAGCAGGAGTCTATGGTTCTGCCCACAGAGGTAGGGTTAGGGGGACTCGTTTCTCCTCTCCGACCTTAGAACCTCACTGTTAGATCAAGGCAGTCCGGGGAAAGGAGAAATGGTTTTGTATGAAGAGTAAAGCTTAGGGAAGGGGACAGTGAATACTACAGCGAGCTGGGGAGACTGGAGCAGCGCAGAGGGGGATGCAGAACTGCAGGGGACGGAAAGGACTGCGTGAGGTGGGAAGACCAGAGAAAGCACTCGGGACACGAGGACAGAGCAGGGTGAAACTGCCGTGGGCACCTCCCAAGATGCTGATGCTGAAATACTAAGTTACTACGGTGGCAGCAAATCCCTATGAAAGCCGTGGACAAAATTTGTCTTTCATCCCTATCCATGTAATAGATCACTATCAGTTGCTAGATCAAAGAGTTAGTTTGTTAGTTTGTTAAATTAATTTATTACCTCAAACAGTTGATAAATGCTGTGAACCTAAAAATTTGAGGGTGTTTTTTTTTTTTTTTTTTTTTTTTTTTGTGGTAACCTGGTTTGAGACAAGATGATATGGAAAGAATGAGACAGAAGAGAAATACAATACAAAACTAATAGAAATTTGCATTTTTAACTGGGATTTAATACTCTTTCATGTTTACAATAAACAAATGATTTAATTGAAATAGCGTTAACTGTATTTGCTGTTACTGTTTTAAAGGAATTACTTGCTTGGTTAATAATAGGGTTTCACCTCCTTTTAATACCAACAGTTAAAGTCTTAAATGAAGCTCAGATTTTCTCAGGGAAAGGGATGAGAAAAATAAAAGCTGGTATACCTAATTAAATTATAAAATTGTTATATCTGTATGTACTAACATAAACAATAGAAGATAGTGAGTGTAACTCTTGTACTCAGTGGACAGTTTATAACCATCTAACAGAAACAATGAATTTTCTTTCCCTAAAGAAAGTTATTTTATATCATTATATGTTTAATTATCCAACAAATACCACTCATTTGCATGGGGAGCTATTTGTTGAATAAAGGCACCGACATATTAGAGAACTGGTGTTCATGTAGTGTATTAATATGGTTTCAGTCTTATCTATATTTCATGGCACTTAAATATCCCACTTTTTAATTTGTTCATTTTGAAATTATTTCAATGTGTCCATTGAAAACATTCAAAATATACCAATTAATACATAAAATAATCTAAGTATAAGAATTTGACAAAGATACTTGAAAACCTAAATAGGTTTATTTAACCTCATTTATTAAAGCATAAAATGTGAAAAATATGAGGAAACCAAGTGTAAAAAGCTTATCTTACGCTTACCAGCAGTAGAAATAAAACAACAGTTGGGGGATTCTACCTAGAATTCAGGAAGGTTCATGCAGGTGGGACAAAAAAATCACGTATGTTACGTGCAGCTAAAATTCCTAAGTGTAACTAATTTGATGAGGTTTCTTTTAATCAGTGTTTGAATATGCATGACTGATAAGCAAAATTACAAAGTATTTGAAAACAAATCAGTTTTTGCAGGCTCCTTTTGCAATATTTCAAATTATCTTTTGATATTTTTACAGTGCTACCTTGCCCTTGTTCTTTCTGCAGCATGACATCATACTAATGTGATCCTTTGCTGTATATAGAAAAGGCTGTTAAACTAGAGAAGGTGAAACAGGGTTTTTAACTGAATTATAGCTTTCAGTTTTTATATTGAAATACCAATTTTCAGGTTTGAAACCAGTTTTTAAAAGTACTTTTACTAACATTTTAGAAATATCTAATATAGATACCATGGACTCTACCCCATAAGAGTCTGGAAAGGTTAAAGTTTTACTGCCTAATATGTAATATGTCTGTATTTTTTTTTTTGTAACTGAGAAAATGACGCTTCTATCTGAATCATTAGAATAGTTATAATCCTCCGATAGTCAAGGTATGTCACATTTAGATCTTCTGATTGTTATTTATTTCTGATGGTGTTTGCACAGTTGAATTTAAATGTATAATCCAGTTTAAAAAGCGAAAGGTTTGTTTTTGAGGAAAACGTGGAATCTGACTATATCATATTTACTGGTAGATCTTGTGGTGAATGCAGATAGAAGAAAATCACTGTGTATTTTATATATTCTCCAACATTCATAAGATTATTTGATGATATGTTTGGTGATTATTTATGTCCTGCAGTTTCATGTGTTCTGAAACTTTTGGAAAGTTTCTTTCTGTTAACACAATGACTTGCGTGGTGGTTCGTGGCATCCCTGCGAATGTTGTTAATTTTAAGCCTATGAAGGTGCTTTTTCTCGAACAGTGCTTTTCAATCTTTCCTGTACTACAGCCTGTACTACAGGATTTCCTGTCAGTCAGATAAGATTCAGGTAGAATTCTGGTCTTGTTTAAGTACATGGAAAGCAGCTGGGAGTCTGGAGAACACATGTAATAAACAGTTTCATATCAAGCAAAAAGAAAATAGCTATCGTTGGAAAAACTCTGGCATTTGCATCTAAGGAAGTTACATGAAGTCTTGAGCTATCTGTGATGAAGTTCCTGAAGTGACTGATGCACAGGAATGATTTTTTCAGAGAACAATGTTTGCTCACTCAACCCCAAGTAATACCAATACGTAAAGCTCAAGGTAAATGGACTCCTGTCACTTACAGTGCGTGTGTTTGTATACGGGTCTCCCACAACACTTAAGAAAATACAGAGCTAAATGATACTGCCGTCAGGACTCTGAGCAGTTTTTTTAATGGAACTTCTGTGGTGAGCAAGGACAGCAGGATCTGAGCCGTACGGCTACCTAGAGCCTGATTCTCCTAGTGAAACCAGGAATAATTTCATTTAAACCACAAAACTAGAGCAGGAAAGTGCTGTGCCAGAACCCTAGAATTTCCAAAGGCACTAAATCAAAACAGCGACTGATAACCAATCCTCTGTTGATGTGGAAAATATCTCTAG
Source organism: Rhea pennata (assembly GCF_028389875.1). Classification (NCBI taxonomy): domain Eukaryota; kingdom Metazoa; phylum Chordata; class Aves; order Rheiformes; family Rheidae; genus Rhea; species Rhea pennata. Next base: position 7,107,570 of record NC_084667.1, read on the forward strand.
TTTATCTAGAAAGTAAATAATCAAGTTCCAACATATGTTAATAATGTATTCTTGGTGAAAATTCAAATGTACTTTTATAATGTTAGTATGACTCACTCTGCAGTGTACCTTGATGATGAAGCTTAAAGGTCAGAAACAAATACAAAGCGCACTGTTTAAACCCTAATTCTAATTAATCTAAAATGATCATATGACTGTGTCCTATTTTGAAAAGCAGTACAATAGCCAGCTCCAGTGAGACATCTGAAAATAATAATGATTCGATTAAAGCCATTTCTGTTTAAAAAATAAAAATAAAAGCCCCCACATCTGTGTGCTCTGAGAAGATATGACTTGCAGGTTGTTACCACTTTTGAAAAGCTAAATATATATATATATATATATATATATATATATATATATATTTGATGTTCTGAGAGCTTGAAGACTGTTTCTTTAATAAAAGAAAAGGAAAAAGTAATATCTTGGTCTGCCTACGAATCTAGGGCATGTAAGCGGTCTGTGTGCATCGTGAATCACTTGAGCATATTGCACTAATCAGATTGCATTTCATTACTTACTTTTACTGATGTGATCTAAAACTACCTACTCGGCTGAATGCCAATAGATGGAAAAGTGTAGAAGCATACTTTTTGAGTAAAAAGCTATTCAAAGGTATTTTTAGTTCCCAGGTTTTCTTTAAGAGCATGGCTTCTTGTGCACTGATGTATTTCTGGAAGATCGAGAAGAATAGCCTTTACTATAAATTAACATGAACATAGTGCTATTAAAAGTAGGCTCTTACCTATTTTAAAATGAAATAGTTGTACAAAATTATTTTTTAAAATGAATGATATTAAGAGTTTATACTGTTTATATACTAGAAGTAAGAATTGAACAAAAGCCATCACAACAGGAAACATATGCTACAGTAGTCTGTTCACACCTGTTAACTGCCATGATTAAGCTTGGAGATAGTATCAGGCATGCAATGAATTCATTGTTTAGACAAACGAAACTCTTTGTACAAAATCTGACCTTTCTTTTTCTGGATGCCGCTTATATTCATTCTGTTTTGAAAAATGGCCACTGCTACAGACACGGTCTAAGAGCGTAAGCATAGTATATATTTTTTGGTCCTGGTGGTTTTTTTTTTGAAAAGAACATTTTCTTGGGTTTAAAGATTTGCAGAATTTTCTCACCTTACAAAAATTCCAGATATCCTTTTGGAGATTAGCTTTGGAAAGCATTAACTTTAATATTTTAATTAATTCAGCTAAAGTAAAACTAAAATAAAGGAAGAAGTACTTAGAGAAGTGGTAAAATACAAAACAGTAAATTTCTTTCTTTTAGTTTCAGCGTTTACTGCTTGCGTTATGTCTGATGTAACGTAACTAGCTAAAAGGGTAAAGTTATTTGACTTGAGTGAGATAGTGGAATAGTTATTTTGTAATTTATCTTGTATTTCTGAGTATATACAGAGCTTTTAGATCATGGTTTTTACTCTCTCTTTTTTGTTTCCTCTCTTTTTGACTCTTTCCACAGTTGGGATTAGCTCAAGTTTTGCTGATGCTCTTGAGACTTCGCATGTGTCGGACAGATGATAGTTTGTGTTTTATATTCTTTTCCAGAAAGCTCCCAAACCTCTGTTGTTATAAACATATGTGCCAAAATCAAAGAATGTTTGTGTTGTGTTAGTTAGATGATGGATGATCAAAAGTTTATAGAGACGACTGAGCTATGTTGGCTAGGTAAGCAATCGTAAAGCAATCTGAAACGGAGAGGAGTCATACGTTCAGTAGACCTGTTGATCCTGACTCTAGGGTTATCTCATGACTGCTTAACACGGGGTTGCTTTGTGCTTTCCTTCTAAATGTCTGATACTAACCCCTTCTGGGAACAGGATACCGGATTTGAAAGGCCACTAATTTAAACCACTACGGTAATTCATATATTTCTAGCATTAAAATCTAATTACCTGTGCATTTACAGTGTTTCTCCCACATTAGGGCTCTGATAGACATGTGGCCAGGAATTAAAATCAGACTGCTGAAGCTGTTACTGCGTCTGTAGCCCTCTGATGGGTGCTGCTGGTCTCAGGACGGGAGCACATGATCCGCTCACGAATCAGCCCCTGAGCTACCGCTGTTTTCAGGCCAGCACGTTAAGGTAAACCAGTTCCGGTTTTGGTTTATCCTAATGTGAAGGCTGAAAACTGAAGGTTCAAGAGTTCACTCCTAATCTGATCGGATGAGACTGCTTTGGGAGTAGCAGCATCTGTCGGAAGAGGGGCTGAGTACCGCCGGAGTGATAAGTGATTTGGCTGTTCTTCTGATTTTAGTCTCCAGGACTCTCAAGGTCTGCACTTACACACTGAATTATTGGCTTTTTTAAAATTTGTAACCTCACCAGTGCTCTCATTATTTCCAGTAACATGCAGCTTGTCAAGCTGTATGTCGTTACCCGTTTCATTCACAGTTTACCATATCCACAGTATAAAAATCCTAAAAATCCACTGCTAACTTTGTTCACTGTCCTTTAAGCTTCACCTTCCAATTACAAGAGGAGTAAGAGTCATTTTAATATCCACTCACATGCAAACTTGGGATGCAAAAACATTACTTTTCTAAAAATAAGTTGCAGTCCTTTATGCTGGGCCAGTGAAACAGGTATCGGCCTGTTTGTCAGGAGTTAAGATATTTGTACCTAATCATGGTACTAAAGAATACTGTTTTAGGATGGAGGATAACACTAGTTTTTATTCTGTTTTGAAATACAGTTCTTTCTAACGTTTAAATACTCGTTTTCTATTATAAAATTCTCATACAAAAATATTTCTAATCTTGGTTATTCTATTAAAGTGGTTTTGGTGTCTTAGCTTAGAAATGATGATAGATGTTAGAAGAGAGTCGTACATAGAGCGTAAGGTAGGTGAAATAAGATGGGGATTAAAGTGGTACTGCAAATGAACTGACCAACTAGACAGATGAAATTTAGTATTGACATACTGTGTATAATGGCTGAGAACAGCAAACACAATATAAATAAAATGAATAGTATAGAAGTAGAGAGCTTTGCAAGGAATCTTGAGTGATAGTCTACACGATTTTAGCAGGTATCCTACTGGAAAAACAATTTCCGAAAGGAAACAATCTTAAAATAAATAAAGAGTGGTAGCATGGCAAAACTTGGTTAGATTTTTAAATGCTCACTGGTAAGAATTGTGCTCAAGTTTTTGCAGTATTTTTTTTATATATATTGTAGTGTTTTCAAGGACAAAAAGAATAAGAAAGATGCTAAACATCATGACTGTTGGTTTTAGTAATTACTCTTGCACCGCTTATCATGTAATGTACCAAACAAACAAAAATGTAATTGTCTGTCTCTAAAAATTACTGTTACTGTAGAAACAGCTTTAGAAGTAGTTTGTAAGAACTACTGTTGATAGTATACTTTGGTAAATGAGGCAGGAAAAGTATTACCATCATGCAGATGGGACATAAATTTACAGTAAGACTAAATAAGTAATTTTTGTTCCTAGTCTATTCATTTATAAACCTAGTTATTTGTGTGAACGCCTGCAACTCTTAGCAAAGTTGGTGAAAATTGAGGACAGTCAATACCCGTGGAATCAGATTGTATAGTTTTAATTTTTAAAGTAATTTCAATTGATAAGAAAAGCCAGAATTTTGAAAGCCAGCTTGTCTAATCCTTGTTGATTAACAACATGCAGCATGATAACTCTTTCTCTGAGCCATTTTAATTACTGCTGTGAGGAAAACTGAATGCATCAGTTACTGTACAAATGTAACTGCTCTTAAAATCCTATCCCTAGAGTCTGAGGCACTTGGAAGAGCACAGTAGTCCTGTTGCTGTAGATTGATAGTAGTTGTTGCTTTGCTGTTACTGCCTGTTTTTTTTTTTTCTGGGTAATTATTTAAAGACTTTTTGAGCTTACTACTTTGTATACTTGTATCTATGCATATGGATAGACATGCTTTTCATTGACAAGGAAATTCAATAGATTCAATATCTAACCTTAAGCTAATGTATTTCTGATTGCAAAGGATGACAACTTTAAAAAGCTGTTGTTTTCTGTAAGTTATTTACTGTTATGCATATATGTTCATAGTTTTAAATGATACTTAATAAGCACTAATAACCTTATGGTAAGTTTAAAAACTAATGTTGATTGCCAAGAAGAGTTATTAATTTTAGTCAACTATTGTGTAAGTTTTCTAAATAGGTTTTGCAAAGGATGAATATCTGGAATAATATTGTTATATTTTGTGAAAATTTTGTCTGAAATCATAAATCCATGTAGCTGATTTTTTCTCTATGCCCCTTTTTATTTGCATTTGTTAGAAGTGATATGATGACAGAATTAATGCAGTATTATAGAAGGTAGCATGCAGTTCATTGATTACCCTAGGTAAACTAGGAGCTTTTTATCTTCTAAAGAGACATTTTCAGTGGAAAAAAATCTATTTTTGTAGTGTTTTTAGTAAACTGATTTTAATGAGTCTAAATCAATAGCAGGTTTTTGAAACCTGTGTAGGTTTCTGCGTTCAGCATGACAGCTACAGCTGATCTCACCTGCTGCTATTGCCTGTTCCTTCCCACCTGCTGCTATTGCCTGATGTTACTTACTTGACTTTCAAAGAAAGTTAAGGTTGGTGAAACACAATTAAGAGAAACGAGTTTTGAGTGATTGACAGGCAGAAATTTACTTGCGTGCTTTAGTTAAGACCTTACCTTGCATTGCGAAATTTGGTATTTATTTTTGAAGAAATAGCCACAACTTTTAGCTGCTGAGGGCTGGTTAAGCTTCTTTTTTCTGTTAGAATGGGCATCCTTTAATGAAAATAAAGTAATTTTTTGATACTGTACCTCTTTCTTTCTTTCCTCTTATCTTGTATTTTTTAGTTATTTTTCTTCTGATTACAGCCCATAATTGCAGAGCGGTCAGTAGCAGTGCTACAACTACCAGGTTGAAATCAACAGTAAAATTTGATAATTGCGAGAAGAGTTTCACAACAATCAAAATTTTAAGAAGATACTCTTTGCATATGTAGCTCATTTAGTTCTCTCAAAGTCACCGCGTTTTGGTCTTTGAAAGCATCTGGTCATCTTTTCCTTTCAAACTACATTTAAGTAATGCTTAAGAGATTGTTTTTATAAGGAAATAAAGCAATTATGTGGATATGCTAGGTACTACATTTTTTGTGTAACTGAAATCATGAGGACTTCAATTATAAATTGCATTTTTGTCTAACAACTTACTGTAGATATTAATAAACTGTATGCGATACACCTGTACTTCAGAATGTGGCAAACCTCTTTCTGTGTTTGTCTCAGACTAAAAAGATCTATTTATGCAGTAATTAAGGTGGGAAGCAATTTTTCTTTGTTCTTACTTGCCATACTCATAGTCCTCCTACTTCTATTGTGTCTGGTGATATTTGCTTCTATGTTTTTCTATGCTCATCTTAACTGAGTTTAGCTGTAACTTTCATTTTGTGGCAAACTTCACTCTCTTGTCTACTACTGTCTTCTTTATGTCCTCTCTCTCCACAGGAATATAAAATGTAGATGAACCAAGGGCCTCTTGTGTTTGCATTTAACTGTGAACCCTGCAGTCCACCTTTCCTTTTTTTCCACCTTGAGCTGTGAAATTACAAACTCTATTTTAATTTCTCTTGCTACTTGTTGTGCAACTAAGTCTGTCTCCAGGTCGAGAGTTCTTAAAATTCCTAGTTTTGATAGGGTTGCCTGATACGTGCGTATAATCAGAGTATGTTCCACGTAAATTGATATTCTGTGAAATTCTGCTGCTGGAAAAGCTGATAGTGAAGTACTACCATGAGGAGTTTATGGTAACCTGGACTGGGGCAGAGACTGTAAAACTTCTGTGCCTCCTTTCCAAGAATAAGTTGTTGAGTACTGCACTACCGGAGAGCCCGAGACAGTGTCTCGCACCATTCTTTACAGAATATGAAGAGATATTTTAGTCTTAGTTGTGATGTCATTGCTCTAAATTATAAATCTTAGAATAGTATTTTCAAGTAGTTGACAGATAAGTACATCTGAATTTTATTTTAATATGATTTTAATAACTAATGTAGCAATCAATACAGTACACTTTCCCAGAGATGATTGATTGAAGTATCCTTTAATTGCTGCCTTTAATTAGAAGTGATGCCTTACCATTCTAGCTCTTGTCTATTATATTAATAATTACAAAACTGATTTATTTCCATTTTAATTTTGATCCACTGGGGAGCTATGTGGTTGAAATTCACATCCTTGCGAATCACATCACAACGAATCAACTTCGAAGTTGGTTCGTTGACAGTGACAGATACAACGTTGCCTTTTGTCTATATATATATAAACGTGTATGTATGCAAGCTACACTTATTCATATAATTCTACTTAATAATGTGCTACCCAATTATTCATTTTAGGGTCAAGAAAAGGAGCAGTGGCAGGGCTGTTTTGCTTTTATATTTGCCACTTTGTTGTTATGCTAAATACTTCTTACTCAAAGAGACTAACGGTGGAGCTTTATAGTTGTAGTTGCAAAATTGCCTACTAGTTGCAACAAAAAAGACTTAAGATATTAACATTATCAAATTTTTCTTTTCTTTTTATTAAAGCTCTCCATGCACATTCTTTTCTTAGTGGGTCATTCTGCATATTAAAGATTTAACGGATTATAGTCAGCAGTTCATTTTTTACTCATAAAATACTTCGAGATATGTATGTGCGTGTATGTATATATACATATTTATATAAAAATATCTTCCCCACGGACAAACGAAAGCCTTCTTACTTTTGATTGCCCTACTTTCTTTTCCATATCCATTTGCTTTTAATAAACCTCCCAGATCTAAAGAACATAATGCTCTTTTTCTGACACAAAAAGAAATAACCTGTCTTGAATGCATTGTGGTGGATTTGTGACTCTATAGATCTTTTACTTAAGACAAAGTGTAGTTCACTGCATTTTTTCATGCCCTCCAGGAAACCTATTAGATGAGATACCGTAGTGTTGGTTAGCAAAGTTAGTGTTACCTTGCATACGGTAAGAAACACTGTAAGCAGAAAAGTTATTTTTGAATATTTGCTGTCTTAGGCAAACCAGAATGTGTTTAGGTTGCAGTTGAGTTTTATACTAAAAAAAGTCATTGTCTTGTGGATTAAAAATATATGGAAAAATATACTTTCCAGACTACAGGCTGATCTCATTGGAGATAATTTTTTGAATTCTAAAGACTTATCCCCCTTGTTGCCTTTTTAAATCTTGGCTATTGAGCCATACCATTACCTAGAATATATGCCATGAGCACTTGGATAGCAGTTGGTTTAGAAGTTATTCTCAAGTAATGAGGGGAGAAGGCTTGATTTCTTCACCTTGGATTTTTGTGTGTTTATGGACCAAGTCAGCAGATGAACATCTGTTTTGGTTACTTTCTGATTGATTATAACTTTGGAGATGAGATGCACATTACCCAGGAGATTTGCATAACTTATATTGTGGGCAGATATTCATTAGACAGTTGAGCAGGTGGATTAATGACAGTTAATCCATGCTCAGGAGCGAAGACCAAAAAGACCGAAAGACCAAAGCTGCAAAATTGAACAATAGCATATGAAATAGCACAATTTATTGCTAAGTTCTTCAGTCTGATTGTAGCTGTGTGTGTTTGATAGTTTCCTAAATAAATATCTGTATTGAAATCGTTCACCTGTTATTGCGGTAACTACCTTGCAGTGGCTGCATCATAGAAGTTTCTTGAGTGTTTATTTTATTTTTTTTTTTTTAGAAGATTTAGTTTAGAGTCAGCTTGAAAAAAAAATGCAGTCCTAATGGTGTACAAAGCCTGTTCAGTAAAATAAAAGAAACTTTACATCCCTGTCTCAGAATTCTGGGGCAGACTGACTTGTATAAATCAGCCACTGGATGTATGACGTTTGATGCATGCCATCCTGACATTAGTAAAGGCAAAGTTTTAGGGTTTATATGCGTGTGTGTTTCTATACACATATAAGTCAGAAGGTACCAGATTTGAAGCTTATAGTTCAAACTCAGATCTTGCTTTGTATATGTAGCATTCAAGAGTCTTTAATAATGTAAGCAATATCTGCCTGCAAGCAGTACAACAAAATATTGTTCAGTCTTTCTAAAATTTCAGTGGAGAGATACAGCATCTTTAATTAACTTAATTTTGAATTGCATATGGCAGAGGTTGTGACTTAACAAATAGAGTTACAACTCTTAGAGGTATCCAGCACTTAACATGATGTTCATACTTGTAAATCTCTTTTTATGCTGCCTATGTTTTATTTAGCCTCTAGCCAGAAAGTATTTCTCCTGATGACCACTTACGACTCTAATAAACATAAACGAAACTAGATGGCTTTTCTGTCTTATTTCTCCCTTATTTTTACTACCACTCTGGAGAGCTTCTAAAGTGCAGAAAAAGGAGAGGTTCATAAGAGAGCAAAGAGAAATTCCATGTATCCCCTACTTCAGAAATTCTTATATGCCTGAGCTCTGTGGCTTCCGCTACATAGTTAGCAACCCAAGTCATAGTTTAAGACATTCCACTGTTAAAATATCATTTTCCTAGCTGTCAGTTCTCCCCACACTCATCTCCAGTCCTTCAACACTTACTGATCTTCTACATTTTGCACTACTGAAGGAAGTCCTCAGGGACTCAAAGAAAAGGTGGAACTGCACTGGAAATGAGCCTCCAACTGTCTGCTCTGGAAAACGTTAAACTTTTTTGATCTAGGTTTTTTGGAGATTTTTGCTGCATTGTGTCAGGTAACTGGCTAGATGTGTGAGGAAAGAAAATCCTCTTCTCTGTAAGAAGATCACCAAAACTGGGCAATTATGTCTTTGGGGAGTCTTGCCTTGCTTTAGGAAACACCGCTCTGCAGGAGTTCGGCAAAAATGTCGCTGGGGATGAGCAAAAGAGAAAAATGTGTTGCTTTTCTTAGCACTTTTGGCCATTTGTGAAGGACTGGTACCTTGTTGGTCCATTGAATATGAAACTTTAGTAGGTAGTATTTGAGACAAAATATTAAGGAGCTGCTAAGAATTAAACACTGCAGCTGCTACTCACATAGGAAAGCTTTCTCTTACTGCCTAGGAAGAGAGCCTTGGTAATGTGATCCTGTTCGTATCATCCATCTCTAAATACCTTCATTAGTACCATTTGATCTTCCTCGCACTAAGTTTGCCCTAGGTTTTGCTTCTAAGGTCCTAACACAGCAAAACTTTGGACTTTAGGTGCAGAAATTCAGTTTTCATTATTTCAGAGTTTCTGTACTCCTCCTTACTGAACTTTTTTTCACTCTTCATACTGTCCTAGACGCATAAAAGAAAGAGGGAATTGTAGTTAAAGTGACTTAGCACAGGTTTGCAGTTGTCCCATCATATCAGTGAAAAATATATGTCATGTTGAGAAAGATAGGGTAAAATCTCCTGCATTGCTTATCTATAGCTTCATTGGAAGGCATTTCTATTCTAATAGCAGGTAATACCACTGTATAATTCTGATATAATTTGGTGGTAGAAAAGATCTTGTCTAAGTAAATTCTAGCAGTGTTGAGTTACACCTGAGCCAATGTTGAGTAAGATTTATAATGACAGCTTCAAAGGATTATTAATCATAGTATTTCTGGGTCATGGTTGATGATATATCTTAATTATATATGTGAGAAACTTTATAATAATAATCAAATGCTGATACATAATCTGCAATGCTAACCTGATGCAAGCTCGCGTGGATTGCTATGTAACAGTGGTTTCATTTGATTTTAGATTTGAAAGAAAGTTAATTAGTAGAAATATTTCTAATAACAAAATAGCACTGATTCTGTTCTAATTTAATCACTTTAAAAGTTCAGGAAAGTGGCTTTTCAAATTTAATCTTTTAACTTCTGTAGATGCGATGATTGCTTATAAATGAACAGCTGCATCTTCCGTGCCACAGGCTTAAATTAATGTCGCAAAGTCCCATAGGTCTTGAATTCCGTAGCACTTTAGCAAGAAACCTACAAATATAGAAAGGCTCATATTCTAAGACTGAGCACGATCCATGCAATATTCATGATTAGTAAGGCAAACAAAATGCAGCCTTACAGCAAATGCTGCAGTGCAAACCACTGAAGAAATAAAAAAGTTTAAACAAACAAGGTTCACCGTAATTTAACTCAAGGTAATGTGACTGTTGTATGCCTTTTTTTCATATGAAAAATGTACTCTCCTACTTCATTTTTATTTCTTACAATCAGGTAATTTGAGTTAAAATAGCTGACATTGTTTAAACTGCTCTTCTTTTCCCATTCAATTTGATGTTGTCTTATGATATCCACATTACTCCTTTCTTTTGTACATATGTAAACACCTCAGTTATTCCTTAGTACCGTTTTTTTTTTTTAAATCGTATCTGCTGACTACAAGGTCCTAATGTGTTTTCTTCGAACCAGTACAAAAAGCTGGGAAACGTGTGGTGGCTGGGCAGGAACCTGGAGAGGAGAATGGTCGTGGTCTCCTAGTTCTTGTTCTCAGAACAAAACTGTCATGAAAGTAATTCAGAGTGACCTTGGGATCAGAATATAACTACCATGGTGCTCATAAAATTACTTCTACCAGGAAATGCAAATTCAATGCATCTACCGATTTAGAAGTAAATATCCATTTTCCACACCTGCTGCAGTAGTTTAGTCTGCTCAGTGTTTGTTTACTAATCAGAATTCAACTAAGAAGCTAGTCTTAAGGAGGTATTTCAAAGAGATAAAGGAGATCATTTGAAGAGATTTTGGTTGTTTATAGCTCTCATAGACATGTTTTCAAGGGAACTTAATGAGAATGTTTATATATATATATACATAGATATAAATATAGATTAAAAATATAGATAATTAAAGGGCAGAGTTCAAAATGTAGTAGTCTTAGTTTATCCAAAGTATACAAAAAGCCTGCAAAAGAAAATCCATTACAGTGGAAAATGGATATTTTAATATTAGTATATGGGTATACTATTGCTTATGAATAGATTGTTATTCAACAGAAGTTGGAGCAAGGCATTTTTCTTCATTTCTTTAGTCCGTCTGAGCAGCATTACCTCTCCAGATGTCTTTGTGAAACAGTGTTGAACCCTTGGCTAACATGAACCAGATTTGACAAAGAGGTGAATATATCAAAGATAATTAAATTCCTGCATGCTTTGTAAAAATAGGCAGCTGTGGATTGGAAAATGATGCTGTGAAGGCTTTAACTAAGGAAAAGTTTCAGTGTAAACCTATATTCACTGTCCCTGAAAGCAGACAACTCTGGGAAAAGCTTCAGTCAGCTATTGCACCTTCTTAGGGACAAGGATGCAAATCTGTAGGGAAACAAGCTTCATTAATTCCAGTTTCATGGAACTACTTGGATATTTTTAATTTTTTTCATCTTTTCATCATAATTCTGATCTTTTTTTTTCCTCAGTCATCAGACAAAAAAAAAAAGATATGACTGTTTTGAATCCTGCAGGAGTAAACAATGTATCAATTTAGACTTGACGTCTGTAAGAGAAAAAAATTAAGTTGGAAAGCGTTCTTTGCAAGAGAGGCAAAAACTGTTTTCTTCACTGTAAGAAAAATCTAAAGAATGGAAGATGGAAGAATAGGGACTGTTTCAGAATGTGTTGCTCTGTTACTAAGTCATTATACACCTTCTGAAATCCTTTTAATTTAATCCAGAGTGAAAATAAATTTTACAATTTTACAAGAATTCAACTCCTATTGCAGTCTGTTTTATTACTTTTGTGGAAAGAGACCTAACACTAGATTTGGAGGAAGGTGGGTAGATTTTAAAACCAGACATAGCTCTGATATACACAATCAGTTGCAGCATCTATTTCACTGACAGCCTTCAAGCTGTGTAAAGGATGTGCTGTTATTACTGATGTTTGGTTAATGGCTTGTTCTGAATAAGTAAAAATAAGATGCAGAAAAGGCTGTTATGGGGTATATGATCCAAAGTAACACAGGATATCAGGGACAGTTTTCACTCTGTTTATGCACTGTTTCTGTCTATGGTTAGAAACTATTCAGTGCATTTTTTTAAAAAAGTGTAGAATAAATGCATCTTGCTAGACTTTTGACTACACATGGTGCATAATTCTTCATTTGTCGTTGTTTGCAGCTGAATCTGTTTCAATTTAGTGAGATATTTTTTAGTCTATTTTATATGTGTATGTGCTCCCAGATACATATGCTAGGCGTACTTAAAATACCTATATCAAAAAATTACATCAAACATGAGCATGCTTATGTGCAATCAGCAATGTGATTTAAAAATTTAGAATTAAAAAGTGAAGTAGTATTTATTTTGGGAGTAATTATTTAACTGGGTCTAGATAAGACTGACCAAAACACTGTGTCAGAGATAGTTTATCTCAGCCTATGATAGAAATAGCTTATCTACTTCAATGTTAAGTTATGCTAGTTAAGAATGATCAAAAGCTTCAAGTACCTTCAGCTGCAAAATTAATCTTGCAATTCTATTTCTTTTAGTCCAACGCTTTTCATATTGTGAAAATTTCACTTTTTTTTTAGGCTAGTCTTTTTTCTGTTTTGGGAAAAAATAGTTGCATATCAAATGTATTCTTGAAAAATACACTTTGTTAGCATTTAAATAACATTCCTAGCCTTTGTAAGCTGTTATACTGTCCCTTTTCTGCAGAATAACAGGTCTTAAAGGTTCTCTCTATCAGGTGTGTGTGTGTGTGTGTTTTTTGATGTTGTTTTATAGAGGCACGTTTAGCCTGATAAAATTTTGAAGATTTCAGAATTAATAATTGCAAGCCCTTACGTAGATATGTTGAACAAGCCCTTGAGACCTGGAAAAATAAAGAGGGATTAAATTTTAAAAACACACTGTTTAACTTCCTTTATAATATTTGTTGAATAAAAACAAAACACTTAATGAAGAAAAAAATACTGAAAAATAATGTGAGCAAATGGCTCAGTGAGTGGTTATCAGGGAAAGCTCAACACCACCACAAGTGAATGAGCTTTGAGGGCAATAAAAAGTCATTTTCTTGATCCATGAAAGGTTATGCTGGGGAAGAAGGAAGGAGCAGAGGGCTCTTAGGCTGTCCCGTCCTCAGGCATATATAAATGCTTTGGAGAATTTTGACATTTCCTTCTGTTCTAGTGAGCATATGTTCCTGCCTTAGGTTAACTTGATTAGCTTATGCATGTGAAAAGTAGTATTTATCTGAATTGCTGATGGCATCTGAATTTGTTGCAGTAACAATAAGAAAAATGTTATGCTAGGACCACCACTCACTCTGATGTTGTTATATTTTTGGACAAGAGATGGCCAGGTTTTGGGGGTGTAAATGTCTTTCTGCAATCCAGCTCTCCCTGCCAGTCCAGTCTCACTGTGGGAGTGATGTCTGTCCCTGAGGCACTAAATCCTGCGGTGGAAACACTCGTACCACGTGTACAGGAGGTTTGGAACGGCGACGGTGTCACTCTCCTCCCGTAGCCGAATTGCTGTGCTCCTGCCCCTTTCCTAGAGCAAGTGGAGATGAAGAGCAGCAGAACAGCCTGTTTCACCCCATTTTAGTGCTTCCCTGCTGCTCAGGTAGAGAAGCCGCATGAGCATCACCGTCTGCTGGGCAAGGAAGCAGACTTCGGATCTTCAGGGGCTGGGCCACTTCTGGCATAGAGGAAGAGCATTGATATAGAGAATTAGAATAGATACTGTTCTTTAACTTCTGGTTCATAATTCCACTGCCTTCCTATATGGGTACATTCTCAGGCGAACAGAGAAAGAATAGACTTGATATCATAGGTATTCAAATCAGTAGAGAGTCTGTCTTTTAGAGGTGAATTTGTCTTTTCTGCTTCCCTGTTCAGGAGAAGAACTGGTGAGGTTCGTAATTCTGTGGGGTTTGTCTTCTATTACTGCACAGCAGGTGCGTGGAGGAGTATGTGAGAACCAGCAATTTATGCAAATTCATTAAGGATTTCAACCCACAGGGAGGCTCTCCAGAGGAGCAGCAGTGGGAAAACTCTACCGCCTTAGCGTTATGCGAGACAAAGATTCCTTCCTCCCCACTGTCTTCTGAGGAGCTCTTCCAAGTGTGTGGTCTAATTTTGAGGGAGACTCATGTTTTAGGCATTTATATAGTTGTTTTATTCCAGGCTGCTTTATTTATTTCATACTGTTTTAAACAGATTTGCTTGTGCGTTAGGCAGACATAAATTTCATTCATGTTGTTTGTGTTTGCTGTAATAGTAAAGCTGATACTCTGCAAAGTGAAGGTAGATGCTTGCTGTACCCTCCAGGGAAGGTGTTCTGTTGCAATGTCAGTGTGGATTAAAGTTGATCGTCCTGTTTTAATATGACACCTTTTACTGTTTTTTGTTATCAACTGCCTCCTAGCCTGAAAACCTTCATCAGAGCCAGTACCTTATGTATATTCATGTGAAAAAATATATTTCTGCTTTTTCCCCTATTTAGATCTGATTTAATCAACTGGAAGATTAGGAGTAAATTAACTAGTTAAACTGTTAGGCAAATAATAGAGTTAAGGTCATTAAAAGATTTCTGTGTTAAACGATAAGGAAAATCGTAAACCAGGAACGGTGCTAAAAATATTTATTTCTTTCAATTAAAAAAAAGTTGCAAGATTTCCATCTTTAAAGAAAGGCACAGTCAACAAAAGAGCAAAATCTCAGTCTTAAAATAGCCCTACGATTTTGATGTAATGCAAGAAAATGTACCATTTTAAGACTACCTAGAATCAGATGGTTTATTTATCCACTAGCTTAATGCAAAACAGGAGCACAGAGATCGAAGCTCGTTTATAGTGCATTCAGTTCAGGGTTTTATCTTGCAGTTAGGTTTATGTCGGTCGTCTGGTCCGTGAAGTTTCCGTGACTCCAGTGGGAGTACCCCTAGGTTTAGGGCCTCCTAAGGACGCTGTGGGCACTGGCGTTTTGATTCTGTTCGTTCCAAATGAATTCTGACACTGGCCTGCTTTTTACAAGGGCTTGCTTGACCCAGTATCTGAGAGAGACTAAGACAGCTGGGTTTGCGGTAGTACAGTGCATTCAAAAGCAGGGAAAAAAGTCAGTATTTTTCGTCAGTAAAGCAGTATGGGCTGGCCGCCCAAATTCCTTGAATCTAATAATCTAAACATTGAAATGTGACAGTATTTGTGTGAAGAGTCCAAAATACTTGCAGCATGATTGGCCCTCAGGCCATGGTGATGGAAGATGTTTTGTTCTCTTCCTGATGGTGAAACAGGAGCTAAAGAAAAACCTGAAGTTCATAGTCTTGTCTTTTTTTTATTTTATTTTTTTTTTGTTATTATCTGTGGACATTTTATAACAGAGCATACAAAAATAAATTTTAGCAAGAACTTTGGTTCTGAATTTGTCAGGGCTATTATAGCCACCGTGACTACTGAAAATACTGAAAGATTACTGAGAATGAAAGTTGTTCGACAAATAACTGGAAAGCAGGAATTTTTGAGTGCTTAGAATACAAGATTATGTAGCTGTCAGATGGATATATAAATAGAAAAATAGCAGCTGTCATCCAGTGCAAAAAGTTGGGAAAAGTTCAATTTAGAAAAAGTTCTGCCTACATAACATTTTCTACTCCTTTTTTATTCTGGACACTTATATGAAGAAATATTTATGAATTTCTATGCATCTGCTGGTGGGTGTGAATCATTCTGGCATCTATTTTTGGAAGGAAATATCTTTTTTTCTTATTGACACTTCAGTTTGCCTCTTACTGTATCAAAATCATTTACATGCTGCCTTATCATTTACATCCTGCATCATAACAACACTTCTGATGGTATTTTATGGTATTAATAGTAATTATTTGGGATATGATTTTAATAATAATTTTATGTTTATGTTAGCATAGTGTTAGATGTGTATATAGTGAATCTTTGAGGTGCTTATTGTCTAGTATACACTGATAATCAAAGTTCCCTATCGAGTTAAGGAGGAGAGTGTTGTATCTTCGTGGGATGATTTCACCCTCAGAAAGATGGGGTGAATTGTCCACGGAGGTCCCTATCTGTCTTAAACAGCTATTTCGGACTAGATGTATAATTTTTAGAAAGGTAAATTTAGGGAGAGATAAATTTCATTCATAGAAAAAGCAACAAGCCATGCTATAAAAAGATTTATAAATCAGGAAGGAGGTAGGAAGACAAGCAAATAAAAGTAATTGCAGTGTCCTGAGTGAACGCTTCGAACCAAGGCAGTTGTCTCAAACTCCTCCTACCTGTTTTCCCTATATCCCCTTGGTGGGGAGCAGTGGATTTAATTAAACCTAAAGCAGCCAAGAACTGCTATAGTTGAATTGTGGACTGACATTTAGTCGAAAGGAAAACAGAAGGAGCAAAATATGGAGAGGTGGGTCTGGGTGTGTGCACGTGTGCATGTATATGCGCGTTATTACAATGATTTTATCAAAATGGGAGTTCATCCTATTTCTGAGATGACAGCGTTCTTCCCAGTCTGAGAATACACGTATAGACACATCATTGTCTCTTACTGATATTCCTGGACTAGGACGTAGAGTAATTCTTATGATACGGTTCCTGTAGTGCCTCTCTCGGCATTTGATCCCTACTTGGAATTCCTTTTTCCTTTATTGTTAATCTTGAACACTGTAGTTAAATGTCTTGCAGGATTACGACTTAAGTTGAAAAGGATTTAGTAGCAATAAGTATATTCTTAAAACAATTATGTTTGCACGATCACTGACAATTTTTATTTCCAAACATACAAAAATTACATATATCCATAATATAAGAAATATTTTAATAGTGAGCATAGAAGGATCAGTAAAATTCCTCTTGAATTATAAACCCCCGTCTAAGCTCTCATTTACCTGAAACTTGGTATTTGCTTCCTCAGAACAGATAGATAGTAAGGAAGGTATTAGACGATTTGATTTCTTGAGCAAGTGACCTTATCTAAAAAGAGTTTCAAAGTTGTCGCAGGTTTTCAGGCCTTGAGACTTGAAACTTGAGATGTATTTCTGAGGAGAAAAACTCCCTTGGAGACTGGAACTGTTGTCATTCTAAATTATAAGATGCATCAGTTCCTACAATTCCTGAAGTATATTTTACTGTTTAAATAGGTGGTCTTTTTCTCTTAGTAATTATACGTGTAGGAGGCACTATTAACAAAGGTTCATATTACTACAGCAGAGCATAAAAGCTGTAATTGCCAATTGAACTATTACTTTCCATGGAAAATATTCTTAAGTGCTTTTGTTGATAGGAAAGTTCCTTCCAGATAGCTTGAAAAATACATATAATTTTTTTTTTACTTTGTGGTCCCCTTCTGAAAATAAGGTTAACACATTTCTCCTCAGCAGATTTAGACTTCTTAAGGTATTTAGTGAGTTTGTTTTTTAATAATTTTGGCAACTTTGGTTTCTTGGGGACCTTCACATATAACTCCATGCAAAACTCTAGACACCTTGGTAATCTTAAAATATATATGAATAAACAGACTATTAGATTGCGTTATGAGAAAATAAATGCTAGTACAGTAATGACAAGCCTCTTTCCTTTTGCAAGGTTACCGATATGTGTCAGAAGCATATTGCTATCTTACAGCTGGTAAGAGGAAAAACTGATGGGAGTTGCAGATTTCTCTCTGTTAGCAGAAAACATTAACTTTGGTACCTTCTTCTAGTTGTTTAATGGGTGGAACGTTTCAATAATAATAAGATTACATATTTTTGTTTTGTTTAAATAAAATTCTAAAGTTTGTATTCCTTTTTTTTCATCATTCTTTAGGACAGGCATTAGCAGTAGAAGATGTGTTCACTTTCCAACTTAAAGAAGCTCAAATGAGAAAATGACAGTTGGTTTAACCTTTTTCCCATAATAATTTGGAGGGGAGAGGGGAAAAAAAGTATAGGAGATTCTTTTCCCAAATATTACTTTGCGGAGATTCTTCCCTGTCATAAAATTTAATAGCAGCAAAATTTAAAAGAAAAGAAAAAAGAACACCTCTATTTTATTCCTTCCTATATTTTTTTGACCAAAATAAATAGAAATAAGATGTTTCACTCATGCAGAAAATGTGATGAGGGAATCAGATGGGTTTTGAATTTGTTTAAGTATTGTACTAACTTTGTACACTACAAATTCTAAATGTTAATACAGAGTATTACAAATCATATAGGAAGACAACCATTTTCTTGAACAAATAAACAAAAAGATTTATCTCCATGGTTTGAGATCTTCTTCAGTCCCAAGGTTTTCTTTCCCAGAAACATGTGCTTTTCCAAAGTATGGTTAGGCTGTGCTCACTTTCATTGCAGCACTCTGCCGTTAATTTGCACACATGCTTTCTCCCTAAGTAACCATCCTTCCTAAAACCATAGCCCAAGAAATCTCTGGCCTTCTTTGCCTTTGTTTTTGGTGATATTTATCAGATTAGCAGTGGAAGCTACATGAATAACTCTTAAGGTAATTGTAAACAAAGAACAGTAGTTTTAATCCTTGTTTCATGGCTTACTCATAACAGTATAATACCCAATAATTCCTCATCACACTTCATATAATTTAAGTATTTGTAAATTAGCATCAAATCCTTAGCTGATATCCGACCAAACAATTTATATTCGAAGGATTGTTTGCTTTTTAAGCTGACTCATCAGTCCTTCTAAGCCTTTAATAATTGTGAGGGTTTTTTGGTTTGTTTTTTTCTTTCTAATTCCCCAGGTTTCTATCTAAATAATACATTCCTTCAGACTCAGAACTGTGCTAAAGGTGGATTTGTGCAATTCAGACTTGTAAGCTGAGTACAATGGTCTACACACTTCAAGCTTTCCTGTAATTCCAAAAACTCATACAGTTCCTACACTTTGTAAAATCTTTTAGCTTGATTCATTTCAGGCTCTGAATTTTAGTTAAGTGGTCACAGGTCAGTAAGAGTAGGAAAAAGTGGTACATATGTGTGTATGAATATGTACGTGTGCATATTGTGTGCATGACTATGCATAATTATGTAGATAAATACGCATATATGTTTGCAAATATTTTTTTTCAGTAGTTTCAGTGGGCGTACTGAAAATTTGAAGCTTTCACCTTCCAGTCCACTCAATGAAGTGGCTTACTCTGTTACAGAGATCTTGAATACTTACCGAGACATTCTGTAAATAACATTTTATGTATTTTTGAACATGCATCAATGTGTCTAATCATCTTTTCTCATTCTAACTTCACTATGGCTTATTGCTGTAAAATTTCATGGCATTCTCAAGCTTTTATTTTTATACACCTACTTAATATGTGGTGCGTCAGGCTGAGGCCCTTGTAATAACAGTTCTGGCCTGATTTCTTCTTTGCCGCTCGAGATTGCAAAGTCAGGGGTCCAGCTGGGCCCCCGCCTCCCTCCCGCTGAGACCGGCGAGGCTTCCCGTGGACCTTTCTCCAATTCACCGGATTAGAGAATATTAGAGGACTGATGCTAGGAGACCCTAAGATCTAAACTGTGTTTTTGCAGCGCTCAGGAAACCTCATGCATTGATGCGTGTGCCTGGTAATCATCACATCTGTTAACGTGTTTCAAGAAATAGACCACTTATTCATACATAATTTAACTTTTGGCTTTTATGAGATGCTTGACTCATGTAAAGTATAATATAAATATAGAAAACATTAACAGTTGGAATTTCAGGAGGAGTATTTGCAGATGAAACATTAAAAGAAACAATGTATTTCTCTGAAAAAAGAATGGAGCTTTAGTTAAGCTAAATGTATCTAATCAGTAATCTCTATTTGAAATTTAAAATCAAAGTTTAGCGTGTTCTGGTTTTATAGCAGAGACATCAGCAAGATTCTCAGAGGCCCCTGATTTATTTCCTTTCAATTCCACTTATCAGTTAGCCTTTTCTCCCTGGTACTGCTATTTTAATTGCTTGATCAGGGAAGCTTAAGTTTCACCTCCTATTTGTGTAGGGGTATTTGTGTGTTCTGTGTTAACGATTCCAATTTAGTTTCCTCCAGATTAAAAAAAAAATACCCAGGACATAACGCTCAGTAATCGTTTCCAGCCCTTGTTTCCCCTTTCAATTTGGGCAGTCTTGTTGGACATCAAGCTTTGCCTTGAGAGCAGTCTTTCTGGGAGGGGTATGGGGACGATCTCTAAATTAAGACTTAACAAATTCTGTTTTAAAAAGCACCATATACAAGCTCAGAAAGCATATATACAAGCACCACAGGGAGGTAAGGATTGAGGTAGAAAACTGTCCTGTTGAGATCTCTACTGCACAGTGCACTAAAGTGCAACTTACACATTGCATTCAAGGATGTGTACATTTATGTCATTTATGTGATAGAGGTTTTTCACATCTGTTTAAATCTGAAGTGTTTTAAAATATTTTAGATGCATTTAAATTAAACCGCATTATTTTTATTCTCTGACTTCTAGCTGATGAGGATTTATTTGATTATAAAGAGGAGGTATTACCCACAGGGAAGAGTTTATCTGACTTTCATGTTGAGCTTCTTATTGACCATTTACTGAAGACTGGTTATTTTACGTTGCTAGGGAAGGATGTGAAAGCTGAGTTCTTATTTTACCATCAGCTTGTACAAGCAGTTTTAGACAGAAGTAGTTTGATCCTGAGTTGGAAAAATAAACCTGTAGGTCTTCAGAGTTATTAGACTGCTGTGATCTGTTTTATCAAATAAAAAGCTTAATATAAATAAACCTATAAAAGATTGCAGCTTAGCTTTTAATTTAGTTGAACTTTTAGCTTTAGCTCCTCTGTCAAGTTTTCCTTTTCTCTCAAAGAAGTAGGCACGGTACCCTGAAAAAAAAATGAGGAGATGTAATTAGTAGATGTATTGGGATGACCCTGTACTGGTAATGCATTATGCTTTTCTGGTTTTCAGATGATCTTTAAGATGGTTGTAGAAGCACGGTGAAAAGTGTGCAGAACCTCCAGAGTGCCAGAGAGTCCCTTCTGCAAGGTGCAGGGCTTCCCCCAAAGCTTTCCGCTAAGGAGCTCAAAATACAGAAGCACATTTAACTTTTACTTAGCGTTTCTGTCAATGTGGTAGAAGAGAGCCTTAAAGGAAACACTTGCAAGTTTAACTGTAAACAGGTGTATGTCTGTATCCTTGTGAAGTGTCTAAATCAAAGCAGCAGAACTATCAAGGTGCTGAGGGTCCTTCGTCCTATTGCACCTTGCAGCATTTATTCTTATGGCTATTTTAAAAGCTGTGTCAGTTACCTAATAAGTAAGTAACAGAAACTTAGTGGGAAAAAAAAGTTGAAAAAAAAGGAGGAGAATAAAAAGGTCGTTTTACAATTTTGGTTAGCAGTATGAACAGGCAGGTTCTCTTGTACAATCACATTCTACTTATATTTTACAGAAAAAGTTAAAACACTTTACATTTGCAAAGTGTAATTCTGATATACAAAAGGAGATAATTCACACTTTACTCCAAGAAAAGTAGAACACATACAAATGTTGAATAATTTACTTGGATTCCTTAGAAAAGGTGAACAAACAATGTTGTAGCACCATCAACTACAGCATCTATTTAGATGCTAGTTTTCCTGTTTTGTAGCGAACTTCAGTCATGGACTTAATCATTCTACATGAATACATGTAGAAAAACATTTTCAGTTTTTTGAGTGTACGAGGATGATGACAACCTAATCAACATTTGACAAATATTTGCTTGTTTGTCAAAACTGTTGTCTCTTGTATATATTTTATCCCTTCATATGCAAGAGGAAAAGTACGTTAGATGATCCTGACTCTGATGCGAAGCATAAATAGTTTTAAAAAATAGTTAAAAATAACTTTATATTGGTAAATATCACCACAGAAATGGAGAAGATGCTGATTATTTGCTTATTTCTTATGACAAAGATCTCACCAACTTTGGGGAGTCGTACACTTATTTTTATTGCACAGGTTGGTCACAGCGCTGGCGATTTCCCTTTTGTGTGACTCTCTAGATTACCGTACACCGTTATCCGAGTGAAAAGCCGCTAGCGTAGTGTGGAGGAATATGACAACGTCACCCTGGAGGATTACAGCGATTCCCAGCTGCACACGTATACGTTCTCTCCACACTCACTCCTTATTTTTTCTTTTTCTTTGATTTTCAGTGGAAATCATAAAATGTAATCCTCAAAGAAAATGTGCTACTATTGTGAAGCATTTTATAACACTCTCTTACACTGTGTGAAACGTATTTTTGCACAGTTGTATTTCTTCATGGAACAGTCTTCTACATCTCGATTTATACATACCAAAAAGTAGTAGGTTTGGCCTGTCCTGTGACGCCCATACGGATTTATTCTGCTGAAGTTTCTGAAATCACGCGGCTTGCAGAATACCCTCTGGTTACTCGGTGCCGACTCTAATGAAATTCCCCTTTAGCGCCGACTGTTCTCCTTCGAGCGGTTTCCCGAGCGGTCCTCCCTGTAAGTGCCTCCCGCGGGAGGCTCCGGGAGCGCGGCGGTAACCTGATCCGCGCTTCGTTGCAGTGTGTTGTCTGCTGACCATGGATGAACACTTGCATTAGCTACTCTGATCAATCCACATCACATCTCATCGTTTAGTAGACAATTAATACAGCAGCGTAAAGACTCCCCGGAGCATTTTCTTAGAGCGGGATCGCTTTACACAGAAACCACAGGAGTTGTGTGCGGAAGGAGGAGGAAGCCAGATAGAGGGAAAAAAAAAAAAAAAAGAGAATACAGAAAAGGAACAAGCATTAAGAAAGCTAAATCTAGGAACCGAGTTCTGTTTCACTTCCTGTCGTACCACTCTTATGCCTTTCAAACTCCATTTATTTTATGGAGCGTTGAAAGAAATTTAGTTGTATTTTGATTTGTTGAAAAGGCATTATAAAATATTTTAGTAGAGAAGATGCTGTTTGCTTACCATGATGTCAGTATTGCTGTAGAGCTGCTTTCAAGAAGTTAGATACTGTGTTTAAATAAAAAAAGAGGAGTCTTTGCAAGATTTTGAGTGCATTTGAGCAGATCCTGGTAATGATCAGGGAGGGCTTTTAGTGTTCCGTTTCATCTTTAGATAATGAAATATTTAATCTTTAGAGATCATTGAAGGAGACAGATGAGAAGCCTTTACCAGGACAATTTGCTCTTGCAGGTGACTTCGGAAGCATACGATTCTCTTCTACAGGCTACGTTGCTGTGTTGTAAGGAGCATAACTTAGGATAGGTTAGTGACAGCAGGCAATACTAATACGTAAAATTCATAGGAAAGATATTTTAAGGAAGTGTTACATTTCCTCCATTTAGGTATTGCCAGTGATACTGTACAGGTTGCAAAATGATAGCAACACGTAACAGTAAACTTCAAAATTCATTGCAAACATGTTAGTATCTGCCACACCGTTACACTGTAATTTTCATTAATTTAGGTAGAGTGAATGAATTTTTCATCAGAACAGATTTAAGCTTTGGGTTTTATGCGTGACGATGTCAATAATTTCTTGCTATGAATAAGGCAATATTAAAAATATGTAGTTTTCTTTGTGATAATTCCATGGCTAAAACTTATCCGTCCGCTTTTCCCTGTGATCTTGAAGCAAGACGTGCACTGGCATTGAATAGGGATTTGCATTTGGTATATCTTCACGTGGAAGTATGGTTTTGTTTTCAATGATACACTAAAATCACCACAGTTCATGGTAGACTTATTTCTATTAGAACTGCTCTACTGTTGTTTTGTGGGAAGGAAGAAAGTCAAAATCATTTATCTGAGTATGTTGGATACATACCGAATATGTAAATATATTATACATTTAATTTCAAAACAATTTTATTTAGATCTCTAGCTTGTCCTCTTTTGTTCCTTTGCAGGACAAAAGTGGAAGGAAAACATCCCCTTCCAAGTTTCTTTCTTCATAAACTCCCATTCAACCACATCCTTCAGGTCAAAACTGATTTTGTGGGATGTGTGTAAGTGGTTTAGTATATGGCATTAGAGAGTGAAGAAATGTGTGTGGTTTGTTTCAGTGCAGTGTCATATTTCTGTCCTTAAGACTGAGACTTATTTTTTTTTTAAGATACACATACATGTATTTGCTATGCAGTAAAGCTATACAAAAGCACCTAAAAACTGTCCTAATCACAAGTAGAAAGTAAATGCAGTCTTTTCTACCTTTCCTCAGGGGAAAAATTGCAGTTCTCTTTGGCCATCCTGTAAATGTTTAAAATGAAGAAATCCAACAAATAAGAGCTGGTGGATTTTTTAACACAGAGCTCTATTTCAGTTTGGAAAAGGATTATGCGCCAGTGTAGGCTTTATCTAAGCCTTTCTAGAGGATTGAAATATAAGCTATGATAATTATTTAATGTTAGGTAGTAATGTGCAAAGAATTCCAAATTCTGGGAGGCAGGATGCAAAAGATAAAATAAACCACCTGGCACATCTGAGTGGTTTCTGCAGGCCACAGGGTTACACGAGTCACTACAGGAGTCAGTAAGATTAACGCTGAGAGTGATGTAAGGGAAAGGGAGCAGCAACCGAGGTGCAAAAAAAGATGATGTTTCGGACTAGAGAGGAAAATTGGACAAAGTGATGTTCAGCAGAGTAGAACAGTGCGAGCTGAAAGCCAGGTCAGACTGAAATGACGTGGAAACAGAGAATTACACCTTGCTGCAAATGCTGGCAGTGAGGTTTAAGGACTGTTTTTCTTAAGCGTCTGTCCTATGTGCACAGTAACTCACTTCAGGGAGATGTGTCTGTCCCCTCCGCCTTTTCGTGGCCACCAAAGGCCTGATATTCTTATACATAAATATCTGTTTAGCCTATCGTATATAGTTTATTAATATTTTTTCCGTGACTTTAGAATATCAATAACTAGTCATGTGGAGTCTGGACCTCCTACACGAGCAATATTCAGCATAACTAGTCAAACAGAAGTTCTTGAAACATAACTTGTGGAATAGTGGCTGCTTACACGGTACAGGCTTTCAAAGGTTTCAGCTGCTAAATCATGTTTAAGACAGCTTAACTGTATTAATCGTACCTTTATATATTCAGTAAATAATTACAGTTATTACACGGGGGTGTAAGATGCGAATGGTATAAAAGGCAAACTGGATACTCGAGTATATGAGAGCAATTGGCCGTGAAAGGTCTTGCCATAACAATTTGCAGCTGTATTAAGAAGTGGTTTAATAATGTCTACGCTAAATCAATGTGTTTGCAATAGAGTGTTCGTTACAAAAGCTGATGTCGTATTCCTCTCTAATACTGCCTATTATGTTCATCCTTGAGTTAACTAAAAGTTACGTAACATTTTAAAATAATCTAGAACTAGACCAAAATAATAGAAAAGACATGTATTCACTACAGACTTCTCATGTTTGCTTATTTCCAAACAGTAACGTGTCCTTTTAATTTTTTCTCATTTATGCTTTGTATATGTGGTCTTGGACTCAGATGGGACTAGAGAGTTACATGTGTACGAGATATAAATAAAAAGAAGTTGTGTAAACCGACTTCAGACCATCGGCGTATCGTCTTTTGGCAATCTCTTTCGTTTGTATGCTTGTCGAGGTATGGCTCGTTGGTGTTGGAAGATGGTTTTGGAGCGCCGCCTTTATTAATGCAGGCAGTTTGTGAGATCCTGAAGAATCCATCCTGTTCAGATCAACTTTTGGCTTTTGCAGGTACCACAGAGCGGGTGTGTCTGATCCAGGGAACAGTCGAAGCGCTAAATGCGGTTCATGGCTTCATTGCAGAAAAGATTCGGGAAATGCCTCAAAATGTGGCCAAGACAGAGCCCGTCAGCATCCTACAGCCTCAGACCACTGTTAATCCAGACCGCATCAAACAAGTGAGTTTTTGTTTGGGAATAAAGAGTCACATCAGCTCCTTAAAATTAACTTCTTTTTTAAGAAGCCTTAAAATTTCAAGGCTGCAAGGGGTCAACATAACATGTTCTTTAAGAAGATGTTATTTTATGTTTTAGTAATTTGCTGGTCCTCTTTTTCCTTATACTTTTGTGTTCCATGTTTCTTAGCAGTTCTTTTAGACTGTGTTTTATAAATTCCCGTGCCACACTAATGTGTTTTCTTTATAAGCTCGTTTTTTTTTCTGTCTCAGAGAATACATTTGTAGGTTTTAGTTAGAAAGGACCATTGAATTTTAAACCTAAAATATGAACCTCTCTGTAAATCTTTTGAGTTATTAAAAAGCAAGGAATTAACTGAATGTGTTTCCTACTCTTATGTGTATAAAATAAAAACAAAAATGTTAATTGTTCTTTAGCTCCTATAACACATGCTTTAAAAGCTATATGTCAGAATTTGAAAACACGAAGATAACTTACTTGGAATGTTTTCTGTTATTTAATTTTATGCTCTTTTTGGCATCTTTTTGCCTGTGTTTTATATTGACTTCCTTTAAAATCTGTAGATGATGCAAAATATATTCACAAGGTACCATGGTCTAATATTTTCTCTAGCTCATTAAATTTTCCCAAACTATTTTAATTTGAAAAAAGGGTATACTGTAAGGAGAATGTGAAATACGTCACATAGGATTTTAAATAAATCATTTGTCATTTTATGGAATAAGGAAATACGAAGACAGAAATGAATGAACATTAGTGGAATTTTACCTTGTCTCTCCTATCCTATATAGGATAGATTTTAGTTTCTCTCCTGCCCCATATAGGATAAAGTTGTGTAGTGCTTCTCAGCTAGCGAGGTTCAGTGTCCTATAAAGTAATTTGATAACTGCATGCAATTATTTTGTTTTGTGTATAATGACATATGCAGAATGCTTATGTGATGATGTAGTCGAACAGGATGAGTTGGGAGTGATCACACTGTTTTAGATGGGTGAAACTGCATACGCCATTCCATATGATATCTAATAATTAGTAGTAGTTTATATATTCTGTATATGCTATACTTCTCCACAAAAAAAATCTGTATGTAATTTGTAAGAAATTACTTAAAAGCCCCAGTTTTATAGGATTCTTTTCTTCGTTATTAGATATGAAAATGAATATGTCTGAGAGGTAGAGAGAAAAAGCTGGAGAAAAGATCTGTATCCTAAATGGCTTTTCTGCATGTAAAATATTAGATTTATGACAATATTTCTTAACCCAATGGGAAATGAGTGTTCTTTATTACAATGGAAAGTTTTTTTCCCCCTTTGCAATGAAATGAAACTAATTTTTAGCTTAGTAAATTCATGAAAAATTAGATTACAGGCCTGTTAAGGCTGACATGCTTAAATATTTCCTGTCTTATATCTCAAGCTGATACATTTTTTCCACGTGGGAACTGAGAAAGAAATACTTCTCTAGAAAATTTATTAATTTATTAAATTTCTAGGGGCTTTTTCTGGTTTTGTTTTTTTGTAATGCAACTCCCTGTTTAAAATATTAAATTAAATCCTGAAGGGATGGATTAGTGAACAGAGCTGCTGCTATCGAAGTTAAGACACAGGCTAAATACAATATATCACTTTTAAGACCACAATATATTGACTGGTTCTGCATTTTAGAATTTAAAGATGTTACCTGTGTACAGACAGGTGCATGATAATATGACTGTGAATATAGAGAGATGTGCATATGTTGGACAGTTTTAACCAAAATGAATTGTTTCACTTCTATTTAATGAAATGACATCTTTTCATGATAATTTCCTACGCTATATGTATTGACTCCTGAAATCTAAAATCCGTTATTTTCACCAAGATATGAAATTGTTAGCTTAATTCTAAGAGTTTGCAGTGAAGTAATCGATCCTCTAATGTCAGGATATCCTTTGTCTAATAGATAAAATACCTCTATTTAAGAAACATAAAGGATAATATGTTATAACAGGTAATTGTGACATAGAACTTTTTTTTTAAAAGATAGGTCACAACTTTATCAAATTTGTCAGAGTAATGTATAATACAAGGCATTATAAATTTGTGAAAAATAAGCCTTGTGAATTACAATTTCTTTTTGTACAAACTTTTATATGATTCTTACTGTATACTTCTTTGAATATTACCCAAGAACTTTATCACCACAAGTCATACTTTGAACACCGAAGAAAGAAGATTTAATATTTGAGATTGAGAGTAGATTTGAAATAATAAACATATCTATAAATTTTACCTTCATTAGGCACCTTCAGGAGATTTCTAGTGGCTTTTTAGCAGTGACTACTGAAATAAAGGGCCTGTGAATGAAGATTGCTCTAGGTGAAGCTTTGCAATGCTATTCCCCTCTATATGGCTGTCCATCTCTCATTTCTCTTTTGTCATTTCTCTACCCTGGTCTTCTTACGGGTGCTCCCATCAGAGGAGCATCCTTCCCAAGAAAGGAAGTATCTTTTGGCTGCAGTTTCAGTTTACAAAGTCTGTAGGTAAAACTTCCATTGATCGCTTGAATTTCCAAGTGATCTTCCAACATGTTCAGGAAAAGCATGAGTATACACTGAGGCTGTCTGGCCTGGCGTTTCTCCTTACTAATGAAGTCACTGTCCAAACATTCTGGTGGTTTCCCTAACTTCAGCTTTTTCAGCCTCAGAGGATTCACAGGCAAGTTTATCTGGTTCGTTTTAAGCCTTCTCCACTACATTTTTGCAGATTTCCTGATCCTGCAGACTTATCTGGAGATACCAAGTAGCTGTGTCCTTCCTCCGAACAGATCTGATAGATACTAATTGCCAGCTGTTTGCATCTTTTACCTGTAGGTAACACAGGACAATCTCTTTGTAGATGCCAGCCATCTGCTGTTTCTGTGTATCGTTTGGCAATAACCAAGAGATTCCTGTTCCCTTCTACTTTCTAGAAACTGCTCTGAGCGCCTAATCTCCCTTTTCTCTCTTTATTAGTCAAAGTGTCACTCCAGCTTTATCAGACCACATTGTAACCCAGGGGGACAGAGTACAGTTTTCATAAAGAGGTCAGAGCCTGAGATGTTTTGAGTAGCTTGGCTTTGTAGTTAGCTTCATATGTTACCTCAAAAATTCATAGCAGCTGTTGCAAACAAAATGGGAAGAGGCTCCATAATGTGCTCTTATCACATCACCTTCTTTGGGAAGTTTTGCAGCTTCTTTATATGCTAACTGAATTTTCCTTCCAGCTTTTGCAGTTCTTTATAGGTAGCAGGAGCTGGAGCAGGTGATCGGGTAAGCACATGGGACCACAGCGAGCCGCTGCAGGACGGTGTGTTACGTAGAGGGAGCGGTGGCCGATCCTACAGCTGTCCCTGCTCTGAGCAGGAGCTTCCACTGACTGAACTACCGAGGCCCCTTTCAGTCTGGTTCATCCTAGGACTTGTGAAACGTTCGGCTAGCAAAGCATATGCAAGGATTTCAGGGTTTCTTCTTTGGAAATCCAGAGTACAGCTTTCCTATACAGAACTTCTGATTAATACTTTTAGTGGAAGCAGATTCATTTCAGCTTTTTCATCATATAAGTAGCCTCTTGTGGTTTTTAAATTTACACTTTGAATCCGTTTGTCCATCATGGTCTCTGAGACGATATTCAAAATGTGGAAAACTGAATATCTGTATTCAGATTTTTAAATTCATATTTTTGTCGTGAAAACGACACTACTCTTACTTCAGAAAACTCAGAATTCAGAATTTAATTCAGAAAAAAATCGACACATCCATCAATTTTAAATAAAAGATGGTTTTACTTTGAAGTGCTTAAAATAAAACCTGACTTCAAGAATACAGATTTGAAAATATTGGCTTAAGTAGAGGAATTTTTTTTTTGAAGTATGAGATATGAGTTTAATTTAAACTGTTTTCAAATCAGTTGTATTCTAAAACTTTTAGATCAATATTTAAATCAATATTTTGACAGAATGCAGGGACTTAGTAGACTTCATTGATTTCTTAAAATGCCTTTCCCCTCAATTAGCCTTTCTTCTTTTTAGCAACTATTTAACCCAACAGTCTGTCACCCAGGGCAACCTTATAAAATCCAAATGTGAAAAAATATCTCTAGATTTTTCATTTGAGGTAAATGATAAACATAAGCAGTTTGCAGATCACTGCCTCTTCATCTGGTCAACAGTTTCTCGTAAACTTCGCTCAGGTTTGAGTATGTTTGAAGAACATCACCCGTTACCATGCTGCAGTTAATAAGATGATACCCAGTTTATAAGTTGTTTACAAGTTGTCAGGACAAGCAAAAATGAGAAATAAAATGTGCCATCCTCTACTAGAGCAAATATTAGGACGGTTCTTTATACGAGATCCCACAGCAAAAGTATTCTATAAAAAGAAAGCTTACTGTAGTTTATCCCTCAAGTGCCCTTGACTTAATTCTGGTGCCAGATCACTGTCCTACTTTCATTTTCTATTTAATTTCAACAGTGCTGGATATAATCTTGATGTGTATGTGAAACTACACTTTATGAACCTCAGTTAATTAACTCTTTATAGCTGATGATTAACTCTTCATTGTAAGCGCTCCAACAGTAAAATGAGAAGTTGTGTTGAGGCATAAACAGCACCATTCAACATGGCAGAAGTTTTGGACAGTGCTCTGATGCTTAAGGCAATCCTAAAGCTATCTCAGGGCTTCTTGTGCCATTGTAGTTTTAGTTCTGCTTCTCCAGACCCCAAAGTAGCCTAAAATCAAAAGGTGATTTTTCTTTTGCTCTAGGCCTCAGGGTGTTTTGACCCATATCTTAGAATCTTTTAATATGTTTTATATATGCCAATCGCCCGTGTCTGCTTGCGAACTTGAGTCTTCTGGTATTTCTGCAGAAGACCTCCAGATCATGTAGTTGTTCTCTGTTACTGTGACGAGTTTTGAGGAAAGGGAAGGTCATGATTCTTCTTTGTCCATTCAACCACAATCTTCATCCTAAGCCATTTCCTCCATCCAGAGTTGCTCTAAGATCCATGTGGCAGATGCTGACTCGCTTTATGCTGCCTGCCTCTTCCTGTCCCCAGACAAAACACAAGATAATCTTTCTTTTACATCATTACCAATTTTTCTGTCTCAAGGACAAGACCTCAAGAGTACATAAACACATATAAATTACCTCTAAAAACACCTAAAATAAGTGTTCTGTCTACGTATGCTGACTCTCTTACTCTTTCTCTCTTGACTTATGCCTTATACAGTCTTTTTTATAAAAGAAAAATGAAAATGGAACAGACTATGAAATATCATTAAAATGTCAGTATTTCCTGTTTTTTTACAGAAGTGAAAAGGTAGCAAGCAAGGTTAGACCCAGGGAGTCATCAAAGTAGCATTTTTACAATCTAGGCTGTAATTAAATTAGTAATCCTTAATTATTTTTTTCAACATATATTTTCAAGATACAGTATATATTTTTGTAGCCATTACTGAGATAAGATTCGTATGCCTGTAGGTTAAAAGAGTTCACAGCAGACGGAAAAGAAGACTGTGTTTGGCAAAGCCAGCAGGCTGTTTAAAGAAGCCCATTTCTGACATTGGTCAAAGTCTAGTTGTTCAGCACTATGGGATCTTGCAGAGCTCTCTGTTTCTGTCTCGGTTTAGCTGCTGAAGGTATTCAACTATTTCAATACTATAGTGTTTAAAAAAACTCCACTCTTGCTGGAAATGTATAAAAATACTGGCATAAGCAAATTATTATCATAACTTTAATTTCCGTAATTTAAAAGAACCAATATTAATATGCAAGACTGAAATTCATATTAGCTAATAATAATAATAATAACAATAATAATAATAAATACATGAGTAACCAAGATTTCCAGTACATGGCAAGCCCTGTAGAGGGAAACTAGAAAGTGGTATACATATGCAATTTCACCTTCACATTTGAATGTCCTCCTTCATAATGCTTTCATCTCTCCACCACATTTTTAAATGGTATTTCATTTTTTTTCTGCCTTTTCTTTTTGCCCTTCTATATGTTAAATATACCAACAGGTACTGAGAATTAGATTAATACAAAAAACTGACTCAGTACTATTTATTTGTTTCAGCAATATTTATTATCTAGCATATAAGTATTTAATTTTTTTAGTACAGGTTTAAGGGAGGGACTTCTGTCATTTTTATAAAGATCTGCACTAGATGATCCGTGAAGTCATAGGAAAGAGGTCTCAGAAAACCTTCTGGAACACTGCGCAGAGGGAGGATATGTATTCTGTACAGCTGTGATATGCCTCTCTCTTCATTCTGGTACTCCAGAAATACGAAGCCTGCAAGTGTCATGCTTTGGCCATCTCTGTGCACACTGTAGCGTGTTGTGCAGCCTCAGAACAGTCTCTCACAGTATAATAAATTCTTTGTGAACAAGACGAGGAAGAAGTATTTTCTTGGACTTTCAGAAAATACTATAGCTCAAATATGGCATAAACCAAATCTTACTTCTAACAAATAAGCTCATTCTTATTACTTAGAATATGTTTTCCCAAACATCTGTCCTAGAAGCTTAAAAGAGAAAAGAAAAAAGAACACCGTTACCTTGTAAACAGGGTTTTCCATTCACTTGCTCATAAATTATAGAAAAGGAAATAATATTGAGAACAGAGAGAAGGCCAGCTTCACCTTAGCTTGGGCTCTGTTATTCAAGGTAGAGCTTTTTAACAAAAAATTTAGAGGTTTTAAAATGGTGTAGTGTAGGAATTCTGACTGGCCTTTTCTGTAGCTAGGCAACCTATAATTTCTGGAAAGCTTCAATTATAGTATGAATGTTTCAATCTGGAAAATTAAAAACCTGTAATATGAACTCATCTTATGATTTCCAACCACTTTATAGTCTCATTCGCAGAAGCCTAAAAACAACTAAATTCAAGTGCTTACCTAATGCAATACATTCACTAAATTTTGAAGATTATTGTACACTGTGTAATAAATAAGAATTATTGAGATCTGTTACACTTTCTTTAAGAAGTAATTTTGCCTATAAGTTCTTACAAAGCAATTCAGCATGTATCAATAAATTACTTACCAGTCAAAGGAAAATCAAAACAAAATCCAAATGCCTGGGTTTTTTATATATTTCTGAGAACTAAGTTTTGGTATTTTACTGTTGAAGAAATAAATTAGTAACTCATATTTAACATGTCTGGAGATTTATATGGAAGCTTGAGAAGGAGTTTTTATATATGTACAAGTGATCACTTCTTCATGAAGCAGCTGAGCAGAATATACCCTGAAAAACAGTTAATGAGTAGTACATAGCTAGATCTCTCAGGATCAGTCTTTCTTCCAGTAGTCCCAGCAGTACAGAACTGAGCATTTTGAAATGAAAAATGTTTGACAAAAATGGAGATTGCATAAATAAGAAAACCTAAGACTCTGAGAGTTTCTTTGTTTTTCCTATTTAGTAAAAAGAAAAAGTTACATTAGCAAACAAAAGAAAAAAGTCTTGAGTCTCAGACACAGATACTTTGATATGTAAAAGAATTTATTAATTTCAGTATTTTGTCACTGGTATGTCTATTTGGGATAAAAGGTGTATGCCCATACTTGATTCTTGTTCATTAATACAATTGTTTTGTCTTAAAATGTTTTTATCTTTCTTTCCTATTGTATCTTAAGCAAGCTTTTGCTAAAATGAAATAGTGAAATGCTTCTACATGAGGGATGTTATAGTTCAATAGTCAGCTGGAATTAATATTTCATCATAGCCATACATTTTTCTGCTCTAGGAAGTTTAATGTTAAATAAAAAACTGTTACACGTTCCAACTGCTTATATTACTTGTGTTATCAGTGAATAGGTGATTCTTCAGTGCTGAAATGTTCTACATATTTACATATAAAACCAGCAGTTAGACTTAGTAAGACCAGTGAAGAAAGTTCCGTTTAGCAACCTATTTTTACCTTTAATTAATTAGCATAACATAGCTAACCAACAGACCCCAAATTAGCAATGATGTTGATCAGACAACCCCTCAGATGCCTGAAATATTTTAGTCCAAATATATTTTCTGAGTTTTTTCTGGAGGATCTTAAAAGAAAAAAATCTGTACTATAGATTTTTACTGTATCTGTATATATTTTATACGTTATCTGTACTATAGGGGAATCTGCCTTTTCTTTTTTTAAGTAATTGCAGTCATTGCCAAATGAACCCAACGAACAATTCTTTTTCATGGCTGCTCACCAACAGCATTTTGCCAAGCTGCATGATATTTTCTAATGCCCTTAACCTGGCAGTATTTTTTGCTTGCATTTCTTGAAGGAATCCCAGTTAATGCCTAAAAACTGCATTATTGATTATTATATATGATTATTCTTTTTTTTTTTCCAACAATGTGAGTTGCAAATTGAAAACATGAAAGAAGGATCTGTTTCTTATGATTTTTTTCTATTTTGGCTCTTTGTTTATGTACAAACTATGAAAAAAATGATTTTCGTATTGCTTATCATAGAGCTTAAATATTTGTGTGTGCATATGTACAAGCCCATATTTTACCAATACAGGTAGCTTTGTGCATTCGCATTGTCCCAGCTTTCTCATATGCATCAAGAGTTTTAGTGCAAAAGTATGTATAACTATTTTAAAATGTGGGCTTTGCCTTTTAGGTCTGTCAATGATTGTAAGTAATAGAACTGCAAAAAGTGTGAAATTCTGCTTCCTTCTTTCTAAATAGTTTTGGTTAGTAATTATATGACCGCATGATACATCATATTGTATAGCATTTAGTATCTTATTTCTTAAAGTAAAAGTAGTGTAATATTTTATATTACTGATATTTTACAAAGATGTCAAAAACCATGCTTTGAATGAGTATTGTATGTTATGTTTTGAAAATTGAAATCTGACATTTCCACTACATTATAAAGGGAAAAGAAGAGTTATTCTGTTAGGATCTAATCTTTAAAAAAAATTATGTGTATATAAAAATTCTAAACAGAGCAGTGCTTTTTGATGTGTTCAAGAATTAATGTTAAGTATATGTATATTATTTAGAAAACCTGATCAATAAATATGACTCTTAATTCCTTTTTGTGTTTATTTTGAACACAGGCTGATGATATTTTATTAACCTTTGCCCAATTAAAAATCATGATTTTTTTTAACACTAATTATAAATATATTGTAGCAATTTGTTGTGAAGGTTTTAGTTGCATGTTCATGCATCACGAGATTGATGTTTACATTTTTCCATGTGTCTCTTGATTAAAAAAAAAAACAATGAATATATTAACAGATAATTTATTGCTAAAATCTCAGTAGCTTCTGTTACTGTTTTAACATATGGAACACGAAATTATTATGGAATCATTTTGCTGGCTATAGTCTGTGCTATAGAATGGTGCATAATAAGGTGCCAAAGTAAATCTCACTATCTGCTTTCAAACGTCGGCCCTGTTTGTTTATATACTGATAAGTGTTTTTATTGTGCTCATTGAACTTGCTGGAATTGGTGTTTACTATAGTCTTCGTTTTCCCCAAGAGAAGGAGAGAGGAAAGAATATATTCCTCATGTGGTCAGCATACTTTTTAGTATTTATGTGAGTTCACCATCTTGATTTCAAGTCATGAATTTGTTTTTACATGCATAAGCATGCATATTTACATGCATTATTTATCCAGTTGACCTTAAATTCCATTAAGTTCTAATGAGTAGGAGAAAGATTTTGTCTTAGGCATTTTTTATTTATTTTAATTTTTCTAGTTACGTTACTTTTGTTGGTTTATTTATTTTTTAACTGTTCAGTCTAAGGCTTGTAAAGGTTGATTTGCTCCTGAACTGCTTTGTTCCCAGACATTGCCATCTTCCCCAACTACCACCAAGTCCTCTCCATCTGATCCCATGACCACCTCCAGAGCCAATCAGGTACAGTATCATCCTACCATCTACACCATACTTTTCACGGGTGACAGCTTGCAAACTGGAGAAAAAGATATGGTGGGTTAAGGATTTATTCGTTCATTCACATATATACACCCATAATCATAGATATCTAACACTTGTTGGAATTTGGTAAATTGAACGGAAAACATTTTTCTTCTTTTTGTTTATTTTCTTGTCTTCTGTAAATCTCTGATGAAAGCAAAATGTCATGTAAAATAGTCGTTTTCATTTGTTTTAAAAGTTTGATTAATAAATAGTAAGGGTGCATACTGCTGTGCTTGTGAATAGAGTAACTCTCACTGTATGTATGTTTATGTATATATGCACACACGTATTTACTTCCTGGAACATTTACAAATTAAGTGGAATTACCCCTAAAACCATGCTTAATTAGCTGATATCCTGCTAGGAATGCTGTATATACTTTTTCCTTTCTTCTTTCTTTCTTCTTTCTTTTTTTTTTTCTTTTTTTTTTTTTTTTTTTTTTTTTTAAGAAAGAGGCTTGAATTGTATTTATTCATGAATGATAACATAGGGGCATTATTTAAATAGTGTATGTAATAAAAAAGAATTAGAAATGAAAATGGTGAAGAATGAAATAATGTTAAGTCTCTTTAAAACGTATTAAACACATCTAACTAAGTTTAACTCATGTCTTATTTTTAAATGCATATACTTTTAGTAGTATTTTAATCTCACTTATATATTTTTCTTTTAACTGGAGAAAGCATGTCCAGTTCATCATGTCTGCAGATCATCACACTGTTTATCTTTTTTCCTTACTTACGGAAATTTTTAAAGTTACTTCATACCATGCTTTTAGAATAGATTCATGCTTAATAAATGCCTTTTTTTTTTTTTTTTTTTTTTAATAAGATTTGCTGTTGAACTTAATGTAGTTTTCTTCTAATAATGTATGTTTGGTATGTGTTAACAATTTTAACACCTAATCTGTTTATTTAAGTTAGCTGAATGATTCTATCAGATCTTGCACAATTAGATGTAATACCAGAAAAGTTTTCCTTGCACAGGCTAATTTTCCCTTGAGGTTATCCTTGCTATTAATTAGTGATTCTCTGATATTTTGTGAACTCCTTAGAATTTGTGGATCCTATAAATAACCAATTTAACATACAGCAGGACACAAGCATATAAAACAATATCATATTTTTGATCAACACATGGCAATTTGTTGAAAGGACTAGCTAGTACAGCATGTAATCAAATTTAGGGAAAAATTGTTCAGAAGAGCTGTTAAGAGAACTAGATGCTGTGACATTCCCCACTTTAATTTGAAAACTTTCTGCATCAACCTTCTTCCAATCCAGCAATGGTTGTTTGGCTTCATCATCACACGACAGAAGAAATCTTTGCAGACAGCTAGACTTAAAATACGAACGCTCTGTTCGGCACTTATTCCTGCTTTCTTAATTTTATTATTTTGTGTGTTTTAATCAGAAGGTTTTGAAAATGTTGAGCCCATACATCTTTTTTTTTAAATACTCTCATTGTTTTTTTCTTTCTGTATCTTTTTTCCCTCCGCTTTGTTTTTTTTTTTTTAATGCAAGTTTAGCCTAATCATCGTTATTGAGGAAAAAAGGAAAAAATGCTTTTATTTAACAAGAAATACTATTTCTGGTGTGTTGTTTAGTTAGCATCAGAAGTATTTGCTTCGTATCTGTTCTATGAATTTTGAATGATCAAAATTCTAATGTAACATACAAAAATAACTTTAACAGATAAAAACAGTTTATTGATTTTTCTATTAAGCCTTTTCCATGAGAATTTTTTCAAATGATTTAGCTAAATATTCAAACTTAATAAAAAGTATGTATGCATCGTGTCTTGCCCATATTCTGCACTACATCTAATACATTTTATTCATAACCTCTTTTCAATTCAGTGCTTATGCAAATAATAAAGACCTCCTTTGGACGGCATTAAAAATGTATAAATGAAGAAGACTATTGAGTTCCTTAAGTGACTTTAGGAACTGCGTTTATCATTAGCACTTAATATTCATATTAGTTTATAATTATTTTATCCCTCTTAGTATTTCCTAGTGGCTTGTAACCACTTCAGCAGGAAGCATAGCACAAGATAAGGCAATTTAGGCTTTTCTGTTTGTTCTGGTGATAAGTGGCGTAGCTGGCAATTGTTCCTAGGCTCCAGCAGTGATTAACATTCAGCACCAGTATATCGACGAGCATCTGCACTGCGGCTGTCACACGAAAATAGGTTCCAGCACGGTAATCTCAAACCTGTCGGTAGTCGTGTAAGTAACCAGTGGGAGAGACTTAGAGAACAAAACAAGTGTTTATTTTGATGTGCAACTGTGTAAGATGATTCTTAACTGAGGAAAAGTATTCAGTTACGTGTATTGTCACAAAAATATTAGGTAAAGATAACGTGAAGGAGCTTACTTAAGTGGACAGAAGCCAGGAAATTTAGAGTTAAGATTGAAGATAAATTCACAATACACCACGTTGGGCATATATAGTAGCTTATCAGACCTGATCGTTCAATTTTCTATAACATTTCAGTTGGGTCAAGACTTTATTTTGAAGATTACATTGAAGATTAATAGGGTGATTAGGAACGGTCTGAGTAACACTTGATGCCGGGGAAAAAAAATGGTTGCTGTGCCAGTGGGCTTTTCAAGTTGGGTGGAGGACTCGCTGTGAGTCGTTGCAGTTAGAGGAGCGTGGAGGCTCCGTGGGGATGAGCTCCCTCCTGGCGCCGTGATCCCTCCCGGTGTGCTTTTCACCGCGCGGGAGAAGGGGCTCTGCCAGCAGAGGTCTGGGGAAGCTAGGCAGGAAATCGGGCTTGTGTTATTAGCTCTTCCTTTTAATGGTTGTTTTTTCCTCCATCCAGCTGATGCCATGCCCCCTTTTCAGGGCAATTGCAACTTTAGTTGAATTGTCGCTTTTCAGAAAAACAAACAAAAAAACAGTGTTCATGAAGCTGCTTATCTTATGATTCTCAGGAATAAGCAGGTAGTCTCTAAAACATACAGTGAAAAAAACAGTTCCTTCACAACTGTTACTGTGCTGTGTTAATAGAATTGCCATGGATACAACAGAAACCTACAAACTTTAAGTGTCCTTTTCCTTTAGTTTTGTATTCCAGAAAGCTATATATCTGCCAATGCTATGTTAAAAATAAATGTCTTTTTTGTTTCTGCACTAGAACTCCCATGGCCATTTGTCCACGTTAAAAATCCATGCACAGCGAACTTCCAGGAGGGAGAAAAGAACCAGAGATGTGATAGAATCAGGGCCACTATTTCAGATAACTTTCTTTCCTGTCTGCCTCTCCCTGCAAAGGCGAAACCAATCTTCCTGTGCCCTTAGCATGAGAACTTCAGTGTTTCCTCCTTGTGAACTTTGTCAGCTTTGCTTGTAATGGAAACACTGACATACAGTGGAAAAACTGTATTGCTATAATGGATGCCCCTTAAAATGGCAGAATATAGCTTTACTTTTATTTACCGGAAGAAGGAGATCAATTTTACTTTTCAGCAGTACCCTTCAAGTGGGAAATTCATCTCAAAGTGATGACTACCACCATAAACATCATATAGAACAAGCTGGACTTTGCTCTCTAGTAGCTTTTGAAGATAAGAGCTTTAATATTTACTCTAACTGATAGTAGATAGACAAGAATTTTTATAATTAAACTTGTTAAATACTGTTTTCCTTTGTTTACAGTATTTTTTTTTCCTTCTTACCTATTTTACTGATGCCAATATTATTTCAGAGGGAAAACCACAAATGATAGAAGACTAGACTGGATATTTCTTTGTCCAGTGCAATCCCAAATGCAACACAAAAAGCAGTGCAGAAAGAATTTGTGCATAATAAGGGATTCTGGTATCAATGAGATTGATACTAGTGCTGACTTTTACTAGAAGCTGTAAAAAAATTAAAGGTCAAATCTCATGTTCCCACTTACAGGTGAGTCAGGGCAGTGCTGTGTAGGAGGAGTCCTGTTCCCTTCCTTCATTAATTTGTATAGGCTTAAGCTTGGTAATGTAATAGGAACTATCATCACAAACTTTGTCTCATTAATTACTATTTACTATATAAGCTTTCTTCTATTTAAAGATTTCTTTACATGCACTATTTTGAATGCCATTTAAATTTTTATCATTATATCCAATATTTTGTATCTTTACTGTTACGGTTGAAACTCAGTTTTATCGTATACTGTAGTGTAATGCCAATTCTGTGGAGTGCAAATTGGTTCAGGCCTTGTCCATTCAGTCCTCAACATTTACTATTTTTTGGAGTATATCTTTGCCATCTGATTGCTAAAATATATATACTTTTAACATTTTACATGATGAGACTGAGCCAATTTTGTGGGTACCTCCTACATCCAATACTACATCACGGACCTGTGACAGCTACCATCCTGAGAGTAGGAGTCTTTAATTTCAGCTTATATTAACTATTTATTTTGTGCAAAGCATTTAGCAGTGGAATATAACAGTACATGTGTAACTAGAAATTGGGGGATTGGTTGAATGCCTATAAATTGTAAGCATTCAATATTATTGTTACAGAGTTTTGGTATCAAAGATAATAGGTCTTATCCTAGTTTTCAAATAATTCAGCAGTACCATACCTTCTAAATATTGACTTTAGCATATTTTCTGGTTTTCTAACTTCTTAATAAAATAATAATGATTTTTATAAGTATCTTACTGACATCTTCAATTTTTTAAAAAAATATTTTTCCAAATTTATTTTTGCTCCCTAAAAATTCTGGTTGAGCTGAGTGGTCTTTCTCTTTCAAACTTTAAAAAAATGTCTTTCCCTGTATGTAAAGTGACTTGCAGAAGTATAATCTTTTACTTCCTGATAGAGAGGGGTAAGTCTGAAAATAAATACTGTGAAACAGTCTCTAAAGCACACTCACAGCTTTAAAGAGTTGATGAGCTCATCTCCTCTCACTTATACTTCGTATCTAGTTTGTTGTAGGAGATGGAAGAAAATTTGGAAAGAAAACTTTATTTTAGTTTTCTATTATCATTAGGACATGGACTTTGAAATTTTGTACCATACCAAATTTGTAATGGTTGAGTCTTTGTCAATATTCTAATCTTGAAATTCAAACAGTGAATTTTAATGAAGATGTCAGGATACTAGATAGCTATTTTAGGTCATCAAAATACTATCTCCCTTTGCTTTTGACAGTTTGATGTGAAGAATATTTAAGATGTTCTGTTTCTGGTATTTTAACTGCAATATTCATCTCATTTTAATTCCACAGTTTTAATGTCATTTCTTACAGTGGTATTGGGAAAAAAAAGTGTTCTCTTTTTAGCTCTTGTTATAGATTGACTGATGCTGGACATATCATTTGATCTTTCCAAAGCTCAATTCCATGTACTTAAAGGCAAAGTTAATACAAAATTGTTCAGCATCCTGATAGGAGGTGCTGTGGAAGTTCGGAACACTTGTTATTGTCATTTACATGTTGGTTAGAGTTGGTAGGTGGGGCAGAAGTGTGAGGAACAATGTGATAATGGTATGAACTTTAGCCTGACGTTTTGGGGAATAGAGTTGATGAAATAGACTGTATTTTGCAAATTAAGCACTTTATTTTGCATATTTTGTACTGACATTTTTTCTGGAAGGTCTTCAAGCTTAGAGTATACTTTTGTCTTGTACAGAAAAAAATCCATCACATAGTTTTTCACAATAGCTTATTTTTCTGGTTAAGTCTCAGTGAGGACTTCATCTTCAGTTTTAGCAGTTACTCCACATTGTGAGTTTTTTTTTTTTTTCTATACCTAGAGACCTAACTTGCTATTGATACCATGGAGTTACCCAGTGATAATTTTGACTCTCCATTGAACATTAAGCATAGTAACAAGGTCAAATGAATATGCCTACACTTGTTGGAAAAAACACCTCTCTCTTTGTAGTGTGAAAAGTGCCTTAATATTCCATATGTATAGGTAATCTTATGGATTGTTAATTCATAACTCTAAAGTGGCCTTTTTGTTTCAGTTTAGTAAGATGGGAGATTACCTTTTCTGTTCGCACGTTGCCTGTGGCGTACTGTGGATAGTAGGCAATGAATAATGTTTGAGATAACATATCTAGAAAAGGCTAGTGAGAATTATTCCCCGTTCGAGTGAGAGAATTCGAGTAGAGGTTCCAGGGCTTCAAAGTTAAGCTACTGTTTTTGCTTTCTTGCTACTGTTGGGTTGAAAGACTTCATTTCCTGACTAAACAGTGACTGACTGTAGACATTTTTTCCTGCTTCTTAGGTTAATTCATGGCTTTTGTTTTGTTATATTGATTTCTTTTATAGTATGATCACTCTTTGTTTTTATTTTGCAAAACCAGAGGTCGCCAGTTGTGCCTTTGCTTGCAGTGTCTGCTTAAACAGTTATGGATTAAGGCAGCATTTTTGGATACTATATTGATGCATTAAATTTAAAAATACGGTAGGCAAATCAGTATAATTTTTTACTTTCTTTTTATCTGCCCCCTCGATAAGTAGGTAAATCTTAGTGTTCATATTGCTTTACATTGGTTTACTTGTCTACTCTCCTCTCCTCTCTCCCATGACAGAGCAATTTAGGGCTAACTGTCTGTTGTTCCTTTCTGGATAATGAGAAAATGTTATCAAGGGCTGTCATGAGACTTGGGGAATGATGTAGCTTCACTGCAAAGTTTTTGAACGTGGTTTGTGTATCATTCATGTGATGTCATGAATAACCTGGCAGTTGTAAGTCCTGTAAGTACAAATATGATCCCACACGTGGATTTTCTGTTTGCTTTGATTTTATGCTTGGACACAATTAGAATCAGCTGGCTTCCTGCTTCAGCCCCTCTTCAAAATGATACACCTTCTCAGTACAATCGGCATCATTACCGCCTTTCCTATTAAAGTCGATAAACTTAACTGTCTTAAATAAATCAGTTTCTCCCTATGTTT
This sequence comes from Rhea pennata, assembly GCF_028389875.1. Lineage (NCBI taxonomy): Eukaryota > Metazoa > Chordata > Aves > Rheiformes > Rheidae > Rhea > Rhea pennata. Next base: position 7,150,361 of record NC_084667.1, read on the forward strand.
TGAATTCTGGTGATTGGGCTGGATTTGTTCTTTCTAATAGACAAAAATGAGAACAAAAAAAGAAGAAATACATACAAAAGTAAAGCTTGAGAAATGGTGAAAAACAGCGAGCCCATAGTACTTCATTTCTTTGTTATGCTGGTAGGCACAGAACAGCGTTTAACAGGATATTACATGGTCACCCCCGTTGCTGATTTAGGAAGACTTAACCTATCATCAATTTTAATCCTTAGTTTAATCAGTAGTTTTAAATCTTATTAAAAGGAGTCAATAAAAGTAGAATTTTGGAAACATACTATCTAAAATGGTTTAGTAAGCATTTTATAACTTTTATGTAGTATGACTTTGGGAGAAAATTAAAGCTTGGTTCTGATCTCATTAAATTATTTTTAAATCAGTGTTACTTCTTAGTCCTCTGTGAACATGCTGAGCTTTAGGTGAAATGTGATCATTACACAATCCAGTACACTTACAATTTGCGTCTGGTTTAACGTATAGTTTAGATAGGGTTTGTAAATCCCAGTATTCACTTGAAAACCTTTGAGAGTGAACATGTAAAAAGACAATGTTTTCTGGATTTCATCGATTTTGCATTAGACTTCTATGGCTATCTTATTTAGGTTGCTGAGGGGTTAAAAAGTATTGCATTGTGATTAAAGATCTTTTAGAACTATGTTACATCATTTAAGGATATCCTTAGATATGATATGTGGGTTTGGGCATCTTTCCATGTCCTTGTACTAAGGAAAAGCTCTATCTGCTTATGAAAAAGGATTAATAGAACCATAAAACCTGAAGAATACATGTTCTTCTCTTTGTCAAAGTACGGTAAAGGTCTTCTAATATTCTGTGCAAATAATTCTTTAATCTTTTAATTTTCTTTTATTCCAAGAATACTTTTTTCCAATGCAAAATGAAAATGAATAGCATGTTATAAAGTGCCAAATATTTCTGTGTTTAAATTCCATCTCATGTAAGCTAGAGTAAAGTTGGCAGCCTATAACTCTGCTAACCAGGATTATCTTTCACTTCTAGTCCCTCATATTCAGATTGGGTGACAGTGTTTCGTTCAGGACTAGTATTGGGAGAAAAAGCTGCCCATATTCCTAGGTACAAAGTCACTTGATGACTTGCTACTTGAGGAAACCAGACAAAGCAGAATGTCAGAGCAATTTCCAGAAGGCAAATGTGGATGACTTTATTGCCTCTTTCTGCAGTGTACCATCGCAGTCACATGAACACCAGACTCTTTAAGTTTTCAACTATGCAGAATTTAATGTAACAGCTCCTAGTGAGTTCAGCTGTTATGTGGTCTGGAGTTTTATGAGACTCTAGAAAGTGACAGCTACATTAGAGAACTTAGTGTCGTACTAGGATAGATCCTGTATGGCACAGAGTACAGAGAAAAAAATGCAGTACCACACTTTTTGACATAACAGAGATGAGTAGCGTTATGCCCAGCCTCATTATGGAGTTTCTTCATGGAGAGAATACCATGCAATGGGCATGTAATAGTTGATTATTTTTTGGGGGGGGGGCATCTAATTTGGGGAAACACTATCACTTTTGCAAGCTGCTTGTAGGGATAGTGCATTGCTGCACTTTCCGAGAGACTGCGTGCCAGATTTGTCCTCTGCCTTTTGCATGCTCTTGCATCAGACAGTGATAGATCACAGCTAGCTGTGAGACACTCACAAATGAAAATAGGTGTCTGCCTGACTTGAATAGAAAAGGAGGTTATTTTTTGTGTACAGATCAAAAAAGGTGATGGTAGACTCACTGCACTGTAGGGAATAAGAAGTGGGGATTTTTACCCTTTCCGGAGTTGAGGTGTGTATGTTGAGATCTTTGCCTACCATCCAGGACTTTCTTACTCAGATACAGTATTTTCCCCTATTTAATTTTCACTGCATTTTTTTGGTTTGGTTTGATTTTTGTGAAAATAAATTAGACTTCCTACAGGTGTTAACAGTTACTCTGAGGCATAACTTGCAAACAGTGTATCAGTGGGAAGACTGTGACCATAGACTGTAATAAGCCCAGCAGCTGAGTCCTCTGTTACATGTAAAGCAAAAATTATGTTTTCTACATTGTACTAAAATTTCTTGAGAACACCTTGCAGATAATTGGTCACAAGTGCTCCAAATGTACTAGTTGTTTCTGAACAGCCAGTTATAATTTTGCTTTCAATAGAAACATTTTAATATTCTGTTCAGAGATGACTATAACTTCCTCATGCTTTGTGTCTATTTTCCTATCAATGATTTCATTGCATTTTATAAAATTTTAAGTGAAATATTTTCTAACTTTAAAAATAGTTTATTGTATATTTTAATAGTAAATTCTTTTTAAAAAGAAGTTTCTTTAGATTTTCTGTGCTTCCTAACACAATGCACAACACTTTCAAATGATAAGTAATTAATACTCTATAACTGCCATTTCTACCTCCTTTTCATTACTGTATTGTATTGACAGTCAAATATATTTGGTCCATCAGTTTTTAGAAGTACACAGTTTGAAAAATGTATATCATGCTTGCTAATACTTTCTTTCAAATATTTAAATTACACAGTTACCTCGGCTTTAAGGTTAAAATAATCTTTTGGTCATTATAGGCTTGTGTTCTGCAAATGCTAGAGAAGGTATTGCACGTGAAATACTTTATCATTCTCAGAAAGTTTTTTTCACAATTTGGCTGCAGTTGGCTTAGAGCGGGACATGCCCGGGCTGTTGAGAGAATTCAGGTACACTTCTGTAGAGGAGCAGCGATCCGGACGACACCGTGAGATGCCAGCATGACATTACAGTTGCCTCCCAGTGATATAATTTTGCTATTTTGTTGTTTAGTCTGGGGGTGCAGAGTGACTACAGGTTGTATGGTCTCAAACGACACCTGTGCAAATGCAGACGTAGAGATGACTGTCTTTCTGGGCTCTTCCTTTTTCTCACATTATTCAGTGATTAATACAAAAATGCAATTCTATACGCCCAATTAGTCATTCATTTGAACTTAGAACCTGTTATTTGGATGGGGTTAGAAAAGGATGCTTTAAATATCTATTTATTTAAAGTTTCTGAAAGCCTCCAGTTTAGCAGTTTCTACAGCACTGTAAATATTTCTGATACATTATTTCCATGCTTTTAAAGCTTTTTATGGTTGTTGCTTTTGTTCACTTAACCCAAATCATAAATGCAGTAAGAATAGTTTGATCCATTTTGTTTTCTTAATAGTGATTGTAATAATTGTCATCCTAAATTAGCATCTGCCCCCTACCCGTGAGATACTGAAATGCAGTCTCCATTTAAGCTCTTTTAAAGTGTTATTGCTTTATGAAATAAAATTGGTTTATGGAATAGATTAAGCTCTGATTAATGACATTCTTTAATAAAGAGTATTGAAGCAGAATAGAATTCCTTACAGATCTTCTGCAGACCAATGCTCATACATAATTGAGGCAGAAAAAAGAAACCAAGTCAAAAGATATGCCAATCTTTGAAGACTATTATTGATCATTAAAATATTTAGTGAAAAGCTATGTAAATGTTGTATAAAAACAGCATTATCACGTTCTGTTTCAGAAACAGAATGAAATAATATAATTAACTTTTTGTTAAAGACATTTTGCAGATTAGATTTCACTTATATCTGAATTGTTAAGAGGCATTCTGTTTTTTATAAATCCATTCTTAGTTATGTCAAAGTAATCAGATAATTCATATTATACTTTACGTGTACATTTGCAATGAAGGTTGATTGGCTGAACAACACAATGTGTGTGTATACACCGATGGCTGTGCTTACTGCGTGCAGATTTTAAGTGTATTGTGAATTATGTTTACCTTACGTTAATATAACACATCTAAATAAAAGCAGAGATGACAGCTTTGATGGAATGAAAGTTATTTTTAGAACTCTGAATTTAAGAATTTAATTTAGAAATTACTAATGCCAATATATTATGTATAATTTATATGTAAATATTTTTGAATGTGGAGATACCTTTCTATTGGATTTATTTTAAATAAGGAGCCTGGTTACAAAACTTGAGCTATAAAATGCCTTAGCTACAGATATTCTTACTACAGTTGATATTTCATAAAAGTAATTATACTCTATAGCCTGTGTACTATTTTGTACTTGCTATTCAAACACATATAACAATAGCTTAAATATAATATGCTATTATAAGAAGCTAACTGAATACACCACTTGTGAAATACAAAATTTTTTCTACTCTTCATTGTCCTACAATTTACACTGCTAATTCCAGAAACCTTTCTCTTTGGCCTGCCTGAATTTAATTTTGGTAGGAAGAGAAATACATCAATAAAAATGAAACAAAAGCGTATAAATTTGTCAATTGAACCAGGGAGGGCCCATCAAAATCAGTGATTTTGAAAACCAAAATGAACATTTCAAAAACAAAAGAATGTTTTCAGTTGAAATGTAATTTATTTTTACAATTGAAATCATAAAGCTTATTGCTGGCAGTAAGATTGCCTAATAATATAAATTAGAATGAAAGCTTTCTGAGTTGATAAATAATTTCTAATACATATATTGAGCTCTGTCTGAAAAAGAGTCCTTGGCTTACTGTAGCAAACTTCACAGTCAACAAGCATTTGTTTATAGGGAAATATTTATTATGAAATCTAAACTGGTTAGTAAGTCTGATTTCCTCACTTCTTTCTCTGATATTGAGGCAGTTCTTTGTGTTATTTTAATTTTTTTCATATTTATTATTATGTTTTCTCTCTAAGAAAATGAAAAAAATCTTACTTCGCTGAAGCTGAAAAACATGAATATACTGTGCATAGGAATGCATAGGAGTAGAGGTCAGGACAAGAGGTAAAAAAAAAAAATACTTTTCCAGAGTAACTTTAAAAAAAGAAATAAGATATAAATGAAATACTGGAGTATGCTAACTCCAGGTTTATTCTTAGAAAGCTATTTTTACATGTTAATGCACACACATAATTACACATGCTTAATCTGGTATAAAAATAGCCGATATATAATGTGTAAATACAGCCTTATATAACAGTTGTGCCCCACAGTACCCATTTTGGTAAATAGCCCCCCCCCCCCCCCCCATTTGCAAGTTTCCACCAGCTGAATATCTAGGCAAAATTATTAACATTATTAAATTATTATTAAATTATTAAAAGCCTATCTATATTCAGTTATTGACTGTGCCTAGCTTTTTTAATGCTTGATTAAACCTGGAAAGTTGTTACTTTCTTTTCTATCTCCTATGTATACATTGTTTTCCATAATGAAATCTGGCTTCCCACATTCCCCATATGGAGGAATATAGCACAGAGTATGGATGTATGGAGACGGTATGTTCTGCAAAAATTAAAACAGAAGATGTACGTGTAAATTAGGCACAGACGTATCATCTGGATGAATGCCAGGCGCTAAGCCCGCCCTGCCCCGGGCGCCAGTGGGGATGTGTTTCCCTAGGCCGGCAGCCGGGCGTTAACGTGCTGCTCCGCGCCGGCTCCGCGCCGGCTCCGCGCCGGCTCCGCTCGGTCGGAGAGCGCGCCGGCGGCCTCCGGGAGGAAGCGCTCGTAGGCGCTTGGAGGAGACTCTTTCGGCTACGTAGCGCTGCTGTTCAGTCCAGCGTGCTTACCGAGTTTGAAGACATCCACCCATTAATGAAACTGAGCCCTGTTTCCAGTACGAGTCTCCTAATTACAATTTTTATGACCTAAAGAGGTATGCATATTTAGATGTTTTATCTCTAACTATCCTTTACTTATTTCCTCCTAAGAAAACAATACTTGAATTAATCTCTGAAGTTGTCTTCCTGAGAAGCATTGAGTAGTTCTTGCTGTCCAAAATGCTTTTTATATATATATATATATATATTTAAGCAATAGTCCACACAAAAAGGATCAAATCTCAGCTGCTGTTCAATTGCAAATCAGGGAGCAAAAGCAGCCAATAAAATTAGGGATTCTGGCCCTTGATACCACTAAAATCTAGATGGACCTTTTGCTTAAGTCAGATTGGTTGTCATTTTTCACCGTTCTTAGAGTGGATAACATGAACCTCCTCGTTCTGCGGAACAGCAGACCGGCCTGCTGCTGGAAGGTGTGCCAACAGGATTTGGTTAAATGTCCGAGTGTTTCGGATATTCTCAGCAGCCCGGACGGCTCTGGGAAGCTAGACGGAACAAGCTGTAGGTCAGAGCATAGATAAAGCAGCTTTTTTTTTTTTTCACTGGGCAGAGACCTTAATGGGGATGGCCCCGAGGCATTAATTCACATGTGTCTCCCCCTTTCTTCTTTTGCTGAAAAGAGTAGAGATCGGTGTAATTAACCCAGGGTTGTAATTAGAAATAATGTACAAGAGATGTGAAGGTTTATTATTATTTTATTGCCTATAAAAATCCAAGAGTGTTCATTTAGATGCAGTGCATTCATTTTCTGTCATCTATATTTGTTGCTGTTTGCCACAGTCATTACAGTAATAAATGTAGCAAGTAATTTATCATTCCACCGTGTTTACTTTATGCATATTGGTTGTAGATGATATTATAGGATTTATCTTTCATTTTACCTTATAGTCTTGTGGTCTGCAAGTAGAGAGCACGTGCAAAATAGGTGCAAGCTTATGTTAGGACTGCAGTACTCATCAGTAATCCTCTGTGGTGCTCTTCCCTTATTTCCTATTTCTATATGTGTAACTAAATGTAGACTGAATAAAACAGACTGCTCTCAGTGAAAAGCCGTATTATGAATATCACTTAATGTTGTTAAGTTATGAGCCAGGTGCAGAAATTTGAGTTGAAAGACAAGGTTGGAGAAAGTCTTGAAATAATTCTGTAGCAGAGCGGGGTTTTGCTTCTTCCGAGGCCTGGTACTGCGGAGAGCGTCTGTGCGCTCTGGTGCACGAGCGTGGCCTTACTGCAGCCCTGAGCCTCTGAGAGGCGCTGGGGCTGGGGGGCGCCGGCGCCGGCGCCGCGCTTTTCTCTCTCGATATTGTTTTTAGAACCGGCTGAATTGTGAACAAACGATTTAAAGAGGCGCTGCTAAACATGTAGCTTCTGGGCTCTCTAGCTGTTCTGGAGCTGTTTGCTACACGCTAAATGTGATGACTTGGTTACTTCTACGCAGAAACAGTACTACAGAGTCATATATACAAATTCTTGGGGTTTGGGGTTTGTTTAATGTATTTTCTTTTCTCTAAGCTTTAGCATCAAAGCGTATTTCAGTGGAAACAGTAATAAGCATTTTCCTTTTCCTTGTTTTTAACTGTGTGCCTAGCTAGGTGTTGTGAGTACTTAACATCATCCTCCTTTTAAACACTATTCAGTCCTGCCATCTTACTGTGTTTTTATGTCTGAGGGAAGACTGACGTTTACTAAATGGAGTAACTGAGTCATGAGATAATTTGTATTTACATTACTCCTAGTAAAATATTTTCTCATTACAATTCAGTGAGTAAACCTGACGAGGTACCACTGGACCTTCTTTTTCATGTTATAATAATTTGCATCAATGGACTTTGAGAAGGAATAAGTTTTTGCACAGAGGAATCATTTCCCTGATCAGCAATTCGTAAATTCTTCGTGTTACAAGTTTCCAAAGGACACGTTCAGGCAAACGGACATGGGCATGCAGTCTTAATTCAGAATTGGCAAAGAATATTGTCCTTGGAAGTTTTTAAATGTGTGCTGGTTTTTTTATTATCCAAGTAAATGGTCTGATTTTCATGATTGCTGAATATACAGCATGCTTTTTGGATTAAGATACTAAAGTAAGCTTTTAGGTATCTAACTTTAAGTATGCATTTTTTTAAAAAAATATGGTTCACTTCTTTCACGGCAAAGAATATTTCTAGAGTTCTGGAAAGGGAAGTGCAGCTTTTTCCTTACCAGCTGTCTCCTTCTATCCATAAGGACTGTCTTTTTCAAACACCTGTCTAGCTTAATTGAGAATCCAGTTGTAGATATCAAACACTAAACCAGTAATAGTTTTCCATGCCAGTGAGCCACTTAATGTACTGAGAGATCAAGGCCTCCCACAGACAGTGCTCATCAGTAGAACTGTGGATTGGTTCATTAGAGAAGTCATCTTTGTCTAAATTTGCACCTACTCGTTATAAATACTAATATATAGATACAACTGTCCTCTATAAGTAGTAGTTACAAAATATTGATATTATTACCTGAACACAGTAAAGGAAAAGTGAAGTCAGATAAATACTGAAGGAGGTACAAGTGTAATTGTTTTTTTTACTACACAGGACAGAAATTAAAATATTTGATAAATAATACAAATATTAGGTTAAAAAATAGTTTAAAACCCTCCTTTTTCATAAATAGCAAGTAAATTCAGTGCTGTGTCCAGCAAAACACTCTTGAGGTGGACGTGGATCAGTGATACCGGGCTCTGGTTCCTCGTGTTAACAGTACTGACTGGCTGAACATCTACCTCTTCTCTGTGCTTTCCCAGCAGCGGTGGTGTGGTGTATCACAGCTGCAGTGTATTCCCTTGACTCTCTAATCTGTTTCCCCCCTAATTCCCCTCCTCCTACTTCTCCATCCATCCCATCTGGAGCTGTGTTTTTCATCACAGAGATTGTCTTCCTAATATTCAGGATTAAATTTTGCTGCTTTTAAACAATTAGTATCAAAACAGCTTTACTTAGGAGATTCTTACTGGTGTCTTATGTCTCAAAAAAATAACTTCTGTGATCAGTTGAAAGTTGAATTGAGGGAACTCTTCAAGAATATTAATATTCTTTGTTTAAAAAAAAATATGCAAATGTAGGGTTTTTTATTGTTACTAGAGAAACAATCGAAGATTCTTACATCTTAACAGTAATGATATTTATCTCTATACTGACAAGCTCCAAGCAAAGCTCAGAGGAAACAACTGCTGCAAGGTCCTAAAATCTGTATGAGCTTTGGCAAACTGAAGTGATTAAAATCTAGATGTTTTCCATCAGCCATCACTCAAAACTGAACTACATTTTGTAGAATTTTTCACAATAGCACAAAAATTGTTTTTTTAAAAAAGGTGTATTTCTCCGTTAATTTTTCCCACAAGATGATCTCAGGGAGCTTTGAGAAAGAAGCTTACCTTTTTTGATAGATTTTACAAATCCTGCTCTTCCATACCGTAAAACTGAAATGATTCTGCTCAATCATAGTCTTTCCACAGGTTGAAAAGGGAGGCCTCCTGCAGATAGACAGTGTGTAGATTGTGAGCTTAAATTTTGTTTTGAATGCATTAAGAATCTTGTAGAAATCAGTTGTTGCATATATGCTTATATGCACTAAGGTAAAGCCATATATACTAGACACAGATTAATGTTGACAAAGCATATTGAAGGTACTGCACAGTAACTTAGATTGTAATTTTGATCTACAATTAATTTTATTCATCAAACACATCACATTTCTTAAACTTTAATATTGATGCACAGAATTCATTGTCCACCATATTGCTGTTAATAGAAAAGTTTGTCGTGAACCATTTTAAGCAAGGAAGATGTATTACTTACAAGTTTAGCAGCATAACATTTCATTTCCAGACTTACTGTCTCTAAAACTTTTTTTGCTAATTCTTTTATACATATATGTATTTTCCCAATAAAAATAAAATAAAGCTGTTAGTGTCCTTTTCTCCTGTCTAGTCCTATAGCTAAATAGATTCATTTTAAAAAGCAGTTTTCAGAGATGTTTACTCTCTTTACAAAAAACAATGGAGTTCTGGAGTGTGGTTTTGTTTTGAATTCAGATTTAAATCCTAAACAAATTTGAATGAAGTTTGCTATGCCATTAAAATATGCTTTAATCTGAGCAGCAGTGTCAGAGGATGAATGCCACAATGTATTTCTGAGATCCTATTTTAAGACTTCTGTGCTTTCAAATTCCAGTCAGCTTCATTGAAGAGTGTCATTGGCACAACACTGTCGAGTTTGCTTTGCACACATCTACTTTTCCATCTTTTCCTCAGACTTGAATTAAGTGCAACAGCTAGCCCATATAATTTTCTGTATACATTTGTTTTAGAAGCACATTGTCATGTATTTTAGCCACATATTTACCAGATTTAATACTGAAAATTGGGCAGTATATGTAATGAGTGTCTGTGAGGTACTGTGATGTTTAATGTTGCGTATTTAACTTGAAAATTCTTACTCTAGTCAAAAGCTTACTTAAGAAAACTGTTAGGCCTCTTTTAGTCTTGCAGATCCGCAGCCATGTGGAAAAGTTTGGAAACCTGCATCTTCCTGAAATCAATGGGAAATGAGTTCCTAAGTATCTGTACATCTAGGCAGTCAAACACCACTCCAAGATTTACTATTAACACCGTCTGATCTCGTGCATGTTTCAAGCAATAGGATTTCTCCCAGTAATGGCTTTCATCAAGTGTTAGACTTCTGGTCAAAATTCAGCATCTCAGTCAGAACATGTTTATACCTGCTGTTTAAAGCTCATGGATACAACTTTTTAAGTTTTATCCTGAGAAGCGGAGAAGTGTTCTTGTAGTTCTTGTACCCATCTTCTTTTGACCTTAATATACTTCCTGAAGGCAATCAGTTTGCAGTGCATCGTTGGGCAATGGGTTAAAAGCCACGAGCCAACAGCCAAACTAACACCTATAGCTTTTGTGACTAGGAAAGTGTAGAGAAAGAGATGCAGCACCGGTGCTTCCAGTAACTTACAGGAAGCTTGGTTCTGTCTGAAATCTGGAGCAAATTTCATGAGATTTTGAGTTAAAACCTGTCTAATGCAAACCAGTGGGAGTTTTCCTGGTAACATCAGTGAGACATAGATTTGTTTCTGAAAGAGTATACATTATCTACTTTTTTTCTAGATTATTTTGTGTTGAGAAGTGTCTTTCCAGCAATTCCAGTAATGATATTACATTATAATTACATGGTGTCTTTCAGTCAAAAGCATCCCAAATTACTGTACTCAATAATACTGTAAATATTTATTCTTTTGTGAAACCCATCCTTATCTGTGTGAAATGTTTGCAGGTGTTCACAGAACACTATGCAATGAATTAGTTGAAAGAGGAAAAGAAAGATAAAATTGCAGGGAGATTTTAGATAAGGGGGGAAAAAAGCTATTTTGAGTTTAACTGGAGAAGAGAATTAACATTCTGCTGTTCCTGAAAGTGTCCAGTCTTTACTGGCCAGAGCAGTTAGCACTTCTGTTTTAAAAAAGATGTTTCATTTGAACAAAAACATCATCAGTATAAATGATTAGTTTTCTGTATAATCTACGTATTCTGCAGCAGAGTAAAAATCTGTGGGTTTTTGGGCTGTTGTATAATTCAGTATGTAACCAGCTCATTTTTTTCTTTTTTAATTATGAAAAAATGAAAAGTATAAATGAAGCTACTCAAAATACATTACACATCCCTGCAAATGTAATTTGAAACTCATGAAACATTAATGTATGAAATAGGGAATGTTGTTTTTATGCTACACAGAAAAAAAATAGAAAAGTTAAGTTTCTTCCATATGTTATTAAAGCTATGTATCATGTAGGATTCTGTTTCTTCCACTTGTACACATTTGGATTGTGTTTTCATGAGGAAGAGGAAACTACACATAGACTTTTGTGTCTGGATATGTGTGTGTGTAAATTTTATGCAATAGTTTGTTCAGAACTGGATAATCTCATAAAATTAACCACAAGTGTAAATGTTTTAATAACTCTACTTTCTCCATATAGAACTTGCGTATGCTCACATTTAGTAAAAAATGGTTTTGAGAAAAGGTGCCCTTCCCACTTAGGAGTTAGGGCCCACACACACGCTCGGAGAGAACCGCAGCTAAAGCAGGGACTACAGTGACCAGAGGGGTTTTTTGTTTTTTTGTTTTTGTTTTGTTTTGTTTTGTTTTGTTTTTTTTGTTAGTCATGATTTGCTGATTCCTTGCTGTGAGAATTTTTCATTCTAAATTACAACTTCAGCTAAAAAGATCAAAGCAATATCTTCATACCAAGTGGGTAGAAACATGTTGAAGGTGGTAACTAAGCGAGCGGTAGGTAGGTAGGTTCTCAGTCTCCCAAAGAATAAGGCTGAGTATAAAACACTGATTGAAAAATGCTCAAGAATTAAGCCAAAGCAGCAATTTGCGCAAAAAAATCCATATACATTCTTTCCTCCTAGTAAATCTTTCTCCAACTTAGTTCGAAGCCTCTTGATTTCGGATATAAATAATTCTGAGCATTTAAATTGAAATTAGGTTTGTATTATATGAGAGTTACTAGAACTAAAATGAAATAATGCCCTTGAGAAATGCTGCTTCAGCTGAGAGGTGGTCTGGGAGCTGGAACAAAGTGAACACTGGTGATAAATGGCAGAGGAGGAATCAGACAGCCTAATTGGAACAGTTTATAATGTGTTTTCATATGTTCTTAGGTTAAACTCCTGCTGCACTGTGCTGGCACATACAAATAAATATTTTAGATTATCTGTTTGCACTGTCACTTTAATTTATCATATTTTTAATAATCCAGTATGATTATACCTTGAGTAAGACTTCTTCTATTTGCAATAAATATTTTTGGTGGATTAATTTAACTTAGAGTTGACTGAGAAGAAATAGTAGTTATGATGGCAAAAATATCACAAAGAGGAAATATAGAGAAGTAAGAAAATGAAATTCATCTTGCAATAATTGGAGGTAAAATAAAATACTACAAATATACGTGGTTCTTGTGAGGGAAGAAAAATCTCAGGAGCATGGATATGGCCAGAAAAAAAAAAAGTACATTATATTGAGGAGCAATGCAGTTAAACTCTTCCTATAATGCAGTTGCACTTGTTTCACAGAATATTTGTTTCAGACCTAGACATCATTTTATCAAAAGAGATGAAGAAGCTGAAATAAATAAAAGTAAACGGGGAAAGAATACTAATTTACGATCTAGGTTTAAAGCTGATTTTTTCAAAACCTCTTCTCTCTTTATGGGTGTCTGCTTATATTTGTGCATAAATATCAGATAGTCTGCAAGCACGGTCCCTACATTCCTTTTAGTTGCTCTTGGACTGAGCAAGCAGGAATTTTAGTGTGGCACACCTCTGAAAAAAATATATATATCTCACCATATGTACATATGGAACCCAGCCCGGAGCTACTGCACTCAGTGAGAGACGTTTCGGTACTTCTGCGTACAGTCCTTACGTATACGCAGTCAGCAGGGATTTGCTGCGTGAACCTGTGCTCTGTTTTAACCGCTAAGCTGAGTCTGATTTGAACAAACACCTCCTGTCCGAAGGAGGCCGGTGTTTCTGCCTGTAGCGTGCACAGGGTGACTTGAGCATAGCCACGACCTCTCAGCAGCTCGTTCTGCCTTGCTGAGAGAATTGTACCTGGCACGGGGTTTGCAGCCTGCCAGGGACTTTCCGAGAGTTGCCCCGTGCCGTGGAGCACGGCAGTAAGTTCTAAGCAGCTGAAGCGCGGGTGTCCTCTTCCCTGTGATACGTTCCTTAATTGTTTCCCTGCCTGACTCCAGTTGGCTTCTATCACATCCTCTGTTGACCCTAATTTCATCCCAAATTTTCATCATGCTGGCACTCTGGTTTAAGGATGGATGGCACAGGACTACTCTCACACCAGTACGAGCCTCCTGTAGTAGTGTGTGTAGCCTGCCACCACCAAGAGCAATGATGAACGGCTCTTACTTCTCATTGACTGTTGCCTGCAGGAACTTGTACTTACCGAATTCCCTCTCATCAGCTCCGAGCCTATAGTCAGGTGAGCAGCTAAAACACAGACAGCGTGAAATTTTGAGAGGTACGGGATCCAGAGGCAATGTGGTGTTTAAAGGAATTGATGAGTGCAGAAGACAGGAAAAGAAGGTAAAATGCATAAATTTAAATAGTTTTAAGGGAATAAAGATCATTTGTTTTAGGGAGAGTATGATGTGGAATCATGTCAAATTAGGATGAATTTGTCAGGTTAGATAGCGCCTGCTTTGTAAAGATGTATCTCTGTTAAGAGAAGACAGAATAATATAACACACATAGTTGAAAGGTTTAATAGCAATGAAAAAGAACTATTAGAGAAGATTCATTACATGAGTTATAATTAAACTTAATGAAGTTAAAATAAGAGAAAAAGGAAAATCAAAACTGAATAGCAGTTAAAAGCTCCTTGCTTCATTAATTTCTATATATTCAGAAAACAATCTGTGAGGTGGAAGAAACAGAGGATGATGCAATAAAATCATTGCCATCTTGTTTTTATTTTTTTCCAAGTTGTGATAGCATTTCATGTGATATTTTTCTTGTGTAATTTAATGCTACCCTGTGTCACATAGAGCATGTAAAGCTTTAGGCAAAGCAATGTTTTTGGTCTCCTTTGCTATTTGCACACTAATTGGCATAACAACCTCATTTCATCAAGTGCTAATTCTTGTCATCCAGCCAGTCAGCTTGTATTTCATCCTCGTACTTCTTTTGTCAGGTAAATGCTGTGTATTAGCTGGGTGGCACAGAGGTTACTACAGCTTGTACTTGCCATCTCTTCACCTCCAAATTCTGAGAGAAGTGAGAACATAACCGGAAGGCTTGTCATCAGAGACGAAGGACAAGGGAATAGGGATAAGAAGAGTTAAAGGGTTGGGAATCTTGCTGTAGGCGGTTGGAGGTGTTTACCTGAGAAGAGTGGGAGTGAGGATTGGGGAGACAAGACACGAGCTTAAAGTGTCCATAGTGCAGCTCATGCTGATCTTCATTCTGCTCCCCGTGAAGGTATTTTGCCTGTGTTGATACACACTCACTGCTGCTCAGTGCAAATTCTATCCGTGCAGCTTAAGGGAGAGGATGTGGTGTATAGGATGGATTCCCTGAACATCTGGTGTTCTGCAGTAGATGCTGTTCAGCTCCCAGAACTGAGCCGGAGCTTTTAGTTTGGTGGATTAGTGGACTCATGTAGGAGATGCTGACATGATAGCTGTGTGCAGCATGGGGTTATGCAAGTAGGTTGTCAATAAAAGGGAATAGCTGATACAGAGTTAAGTCTAGGATTTTGCCTGTGAAAGGGTGAATGTGAGCCAATATTGGTGAGTTAAAGCAATTTGAATTGTGTCCTCAGGACATAATAGCCGGGATCCTTCAAGTACTGGTCATCTTCCTCTGAAGTGCAGGTTTTCATCGAATCTCTGCTGACTTCATTGGGAACTGAAGGCAATAAACTGCTCTCAGGATTGAGCCCTTCATACACATCATAGTTTCTTAGACTGCTGCAAATACTGTGTTTGTTAAGGTTTTTAAAGACACAATAATGTCTCATGGAAAATTTATGCAATAAAACGATTTTCTTTTATTTCTGTTATATTTGGATCCCCTTGGGGGAGAGAAGTATTTTACCCTTTGAGCCTGATTTTGACCTCGTTTACACTAATGTAAATACTACCAGTGTGATGCCTGTGGAAATAACTGATGTGCTTTCTGAGTAAGCAAAAGCTGAGATTGCGACCCTTATTTTTTATAAAATCTACTTTGCATGACTGGAAGTTAAATATTTTTAAAGCAGGTTGTGGTTCAGGTAACAAAACCAAATAGATAGTCTTTGCTTTTCAATAACTGTCCGTATCACAGTCTTTGAAATCAAGAATGTTACTGTATCTTTTCATACCTGCTAACTATTGTGACCTTAAGAATGTTAAGCATCAACAGGAAAGAAAAAGTTTATATTTTATATCTGCATTAATTCATTTCTACTGGTATGTAGAAGAGCATGCCCTATTACGTAAGATACAGCACTAGTATATAACACAGCCAGTGTTTGCCTCAAAGAGTATTTCAATATCTAAGCCAAGGAAAATCAACTGAATACAAGTAAAAGTGAAGAATTACAAATTAATAGCAAGATTAATATGACCTAAATTAAACAAAATCCTAAATATGTGTAAGTAAGTTTTTAACTGAATTATCTCCATTTTTAAATAATATTTTCAAGCAATGATAGTAAATATAGACATTTTAAATTTGAATATCTCAGAATAATGGAAATCTTGCCTTTCATTTCAGCAAAAACAAAATTTTACTTATGTTTGAACCAAAATACATAAAGATATATTTATGTTCTGTTAAAAATGAATTTTGATTGTAATATATTTTCTCTGAGATCTTAGTATAACACAGATTGTGCATATTAGCTAATGTATTTTTAATATAGGTATCTTTATTTCTGAAAAACGGAGTATATGTTAATTGGTGAACTATCCAACCAGCAAAGTTTGTATTTTAAAGGATAATAATGGCATATCCTTTTGTTAAAACAATTTAACAGGATTGTAAATTAAAACACACAATCTGTTATTCTAAAAAAGATATGTAGGAAAAGTGTGTTTTTTTTAACCTCAGAAGCAGACAAATATATAATTTATTTAGTAAATGCCAGGTTTGTTTTCCAAAATGCATCATAATTTTAATGTTGTTCATATTACCGAGTCCAAAAAAAAATTCTAAATAAGGGCAGAGTGGATGCGTAGGGGAAAGAGGTTGTTGTTTATTTTTCCTCTGATTAGCTATGTAATTTTGTCGGACAACCAGAGCTTTTAGTGGTGAACAAAATAAATCTTTGTGATACCAAGTGAGGAAAGGGATAACTTAATAGAAAAATCTTTCTTTTTGCATTCAGGGCTTTCTCTTCTTAATTTTATAGCTAAATTAAACCATTATTCCTCTTTTATTACTATTACTCCTTTAGAGAAATCCTAGATATTGTACTGACCTGGACTTTTGCGTGTGTCACGGGTGTAGCTGTGATATCACATACATAACAGTGCTGTCCTAAAGGTAAGCGCTCAGTTTACTTCTGCGATCGTATGCACGGTCGCTTACCAGAGCGTCTCCAGAGCCTTGCGCCGCTGATCCCGCCGTCTCCCGAGCGAGCCCGGCTTCCCTTTCGGATTCAACTGGAGTTGCTGCACTAGAATTTAGAAAGACAATTACAAACTTGTTATATGGAAATTGGTAGCACGCAGTTTCTAGGAAACCCCTATATACTTTTTTTCAGAAAAAGTTACCGCCTTTTTTACTGCCACGTTTGGAAGAAAATAAAATACTTTAAGAATATTTGTATCCAAGTGAAACTTATAATCCAAAATGAAACTAACTAAAATATCAAGGCTAGGTAAATAGGTGCAAATAGCAGTACTACAAAAAATAAGTACCTCTGTAGTGGACTAAGTTCAGATTTCTTAAGAAATCTGAAGTATAATTTATTGAAAAATGCAGAAATTATTTTAAATAAAATCAAATGCTTTATTAAGTCACTTGTTTTAGGGGTGTTAAAAAAATACAAAACACTGACAGCTAAAACAGTAAATGTGCCCACTCAATCACTCAATTCATACTCTTAGCTTCAATAATCAAAGTTCTATGAAAGACTTCTGCTATTTTTCTCTAATTTTGTTTGGAATATGAATTTTCTATTTATTTTTTTTCCCCAAATCCATCATCTGTTTTCATACATTCTTATGTTCTTAAGTTCTTACGTTACACTCCTCACTCTGGTAGGTGACTGCATTATCAGAACCATGCACATTGGTTATAATACCTAGCAGGATCTGGCAAGTTAAAATTGTTAAAATCTCCCAAAGAAGCTGTATGTTCGAAATCACTACAGTCAGGTAAGTGTTTTGTATAGCATGTGGCACAAAACCCTAATCTTCAAAGCTGTGCCACGCACCAAAAGATTAAAAATTTTACTGAATTTCTTGCCTGACTCTGTACTGCAGCAAGGTAACTGTATTTCTGGACAGTTAAAAAAAAATTACAAAATATATATTTATTTAGCACAAATCTGAGCGTTTGTAATATTTGCAATTAGTTAATATATTTTGTCTCTAAAAAGCAAATCCAGAATTGCTTCCCTGTTTGACTGATGGGAAAACCAAGTCTTCCTAAAAAAAAAACAAAAAACAAACAAACAAAAAAAACTCATTCAAGATCTCCAAATAGAAAAATAGAACAAGCTGCATTTTAAAATGACAATGAAACACTATGACTTAAAAATGTGTATGTACACACTGAACTGTTTTGTATTTTGATTACTAAGATTGTTTAGCATATGGATGGACAAAGGATTTTTTCAAAACCATACTTTTATGTAACCCTTTAGAGTAAGTCAGAACCTAACATTTGTGGTTGTTTTATTTCATAGATCATGTTTGGAGGTCAGGGAATTTGATGAATGATATTCTAAAGCAACTAAGAATTTAATAGCAGCTGTAAAATAGTTCAGTGTAAAATGCAATATGGTAGGTTAAAATTTGTAATGTACACGCTGCTGGAAAACCTTTCCCAACTTTAAGCGCATTGGATTTTCAATCCAATGTTATGACACTGTCATAACAACTGGAAAGACTAGAAACAGCTTATATTTCCACAGCATGCGTTTTTATTTGTAATTAGCTGCTTGACTTTACAATAAGGTGGCAACATGAGAATGTTACAAATACTATTTTTAATTCTATTTTGTATTGACTTGTTGCTGAGATTTTAGATGGCACATTTTGATGAAAAGATTGACGAATTGGAAAACATTATACCCAGATATATAGTCCGTGAAACCAGGATGAATGGATATCAGTATGCTACTAGAAATTGTTTCTTTGTGAAGATAAAATGTCACATTAATTCAACATCATGAGACAGATGGTACATTAGAACTTTCAAAGATGTTCGTAAAATGCATATAGAAAAAAAAGCTAAAAAAAGTAATGTGTCAATGTTGAATTTTTATCTTGAGTGTCATTCTTCACTCACAGAAATGAGTGAATGAGGAATAAAGCTGCTGACACTAATGAAATTGTATCAGTTTGAAACTTGTTTAAACAAAGAAATGCAGGATTTCTAGGGAAATACCTTTCATTTGAAGATATTTCATTAGAGCTGATAGCATGTACAAATGCCATATTTTGTTCTTTCAAAATCTTCAACAACTAGAGTCCCTGTCTCTGCTGCACTTCGTTCGCATAGGGTGAATAATACACTGTAGCACATAATAAATTTCTATATACTGATGTAGCTGATGTGTTGAACAATCAGGATCACGTCCTGTTCAAGACCAACTGTATTATTCATCTGCACTAAACCATACTTGCTTTAGCCAAGTGTTGTTGTTGTTATATTATTATTATTATTATTATTATTATTATTATTATTATTATTATTATGTTATTATTATTATTACCACTACTATTACTATAGATGTTCTAAAGGAAAAGAATTTCAGGCAGGTTTTATCTAAAAAGTTGGGTTGCTACATTATCCTGGAAGGAGAGGAACTGGATGAAAACACTCACTTTGCTCCAGTCTAAGATAATCTTTCCACACTAGTATAATATCTGCTTTTGTTTAATTTTTGGATCTGAAACTTGCTAAGCTGAAGGTAGTGTATGGTGTGGAAGATAGATATTGATAAATATGCTTTTCCTGTTACTTTAGCTTTATTTCTTTGTATGGTACCTCCGAAACAGACACAATGCATTAAAAAACGTGATCAGCTGTATTTCTTTTTAATAATTTTCTTTTACCTTTTCTTTTAAAAAATAACTAATTTGCTTCATTTTTTTCCTTCCTTTTATAGGGTAGCAAAATATGATAGTATTTATGCACAAAGCAGAAGTATTATTTATATATAT